>NW_027248501.1:0-302738 GCF_031021105.1 Erythrolamprus reginae
AAGAATCATGAGGTACAATACTTAAAGATTGTCAGAGGGGTCAAATGAAGAAACAATCAAAATGAATAAAAACCTTAGGATACAAGCAACAAGTTACAGTCCTACAGTCCTAAGTGGGAGGAAAAGGATGATAGGAATGATGAGAAGAAACTAGTAGAAATAGAAGTGCACAGTAAAAGTTGGACAGTGTTGAGGGAAATATTTGTTTAGTAGAGTGATGGCATTTGGGAAGAAACTGTTCTTCTCTCTAGTTGTCTTGTGTGCAGTGCTTTGTAGCGAAATCTTGAAATCAAGAAATCAATCAAGACAGAGGTTGAATTGCAGGCATCACTTTAAATTTTAATAGATAAACCTAGGGCATTTGGACAAAATATATCAAATATGCTTCCTCTTACCTTTGTTTGGGCTTTGACCAAAGAGAAAAGTTAGGGTATTTGAGTTTCTTCAAACCCAAGAATTAGCTCTTTGCAAGACAAGGTGAGGTGGCATTGCCTGCCCCCATCTGGAGAACTCTAAGCATTTTTTTAAAGTAGGTTTTATCTTGGAAGATTGTTGTGGCTTGAAATCCACTAGGACTATATTAACAACTATTGTTATCCTGATAATTGCAAGGGAAAGCAAAAGTCCCACCCTATTAGCACTCCATTTTATTTGTGCAGAAAGGGAAAACAGATTTATGTCTCTTGTTGCCAATCCACAGAGCAGCTGGACTTGAGAATCAATACATTTTATTTATTTATTTTATTTTATTTATTCTTTGTCCAATATACAATGCATATGGAAGAAAATAGACATTAAGTAATATATATACATATGGAAGAAAATAGACATTAAGAAAATAGACATTAATATACAGTGGTACTTCAAGATACGAACTTAATTGGTTCCAGGGGGAGGTTCGTAAGACGAAAGGTTCGTAAGACGAAACATTGTTTCCCATAGGAAACAATGTAAAGTCAATTAATCCGTGCAAAAACAAAAAAAACCCCGCAAAAAAACGCTGCCGCCCGGCTGTCACCTTTTAAAACAGCCGGGGGAGGCTTCCCCGGGGGGTTCGGCGTTGGGACGCTGCTGAGAAGCCCCCCGGCTGTTTTAAAAGGTGACAGCCGGGCGGCGGGGCTTCTCAGCGAAAGTTCGGGTTTGGGAGGCTGCTTTGAGGAGGCGGGGAAGCCTCTTGCAGCAGCTGCCACAGCCGCCAGCTTCCCCGCCGCCCGCCCACCCAGGATGCTGACCTGCTGCCTCGCGGGGAAGCCGGGCAAGAGCGATCTTCTGCCGGCCATGGGCAAGCGGCGGGGAGTCGCCCAGGGCCGGCAGAAGATCGCTCTTTCCTGGCTTTCCCGCGAGGCATCAGGTCAGCAAGAGCGATCTTCTGCTGGCCATGGGCGACTCCCCGCCGCTCGCCCATGGCCGGCAGAAGATCGCTCTTGCCCAGCTTCCCCGCGAGGCATCAGGTCAGCATTCTGGGCGAGCGGGTGGCGGGCGAGGAGGGGGGAAGCCTCGCGGGGAAGCCGGGTAAGAGCGATCTTCTGCCGGCCATGGGCGAGCGGCGGGGAGTTGCCCATGGCCGGCAGAAGATCGCTCTTGCCCGGCTTCACCGTGAGGCATCAGGTCAGCAAGAGCAATCTTCTGCCGGATATGGGCGACTCCCCGCCGCTCGCATTGTGGTGGGGGGGGCTGTCATGACACCCACCCCCAGCCCAGCACTTTGCATCCCGCCGGCTAAGAGCAATCGGGCAGCAGCTTCTGCCGGACACAGGCAATGAGCGGGACAGAGAAGCAGGGAGAATCAGGAGGCTCCTTTGGCAGCTGGAGGCTGCCTGGCTTTGTGTTTTTGGCTGGGGGAGGAGGCAGGAGGGCCAGACACCCCACCCCAGTGCTTCACCTTCCCCCCCCAGCCAAAAACCCAAAGGTCCCCACCACAGCACCCGCTGCAGCCAAAACAACAAAGCCGGGCAGTTCCCCAGCTGCCGAAGGAGACTTAACCCCGCCCCTCTGTCCCTCCCATCGCCCGTATCTCCCCCCGCCACCCGCTGGCTGCGAGCGCTCTGCCAGGCGGCCAAGAAGCATTCAGGGCAAAGTGCATGGAGGAATGGGAAGCTGAAGCCACCGGAGTTTGTGCTTCCCATTCCTCCACACGCTGAATGCCTCCTGGCCGCCTGGCAGAGCGCTCGCAGCCAGCGGGCGGCGGCGGCGGGGGGGAATATGGGCGATGGGTGGGACAGCAAACAGGCTTTGGGGTTTTGGCTGGGGGGAGAAGTAGGACCTTCCTCCCCCCAGCCAAAACCCCAAAGCCTGTTTGCTGCCGCATGGTTTAGCCAGGACAGGAGCGAAGTGACATGGAGGAATGGGGAGCTGAAACCGGGCGGTTTCAGCTTTCCATCCCTCCATGTCACTTCGCCGCTAAATCGTGCAGCAGCAAACAGGCTTTGGGGTTTTGGCTGGGGGGGAGAAGTAGGACCTTCCTCCCCCCAGCCAATACCCCAAAGCCTGTTTGCTGCTGCACGGTTTAGCCAGGACAGGAGCGAAGTAACGTGGAGGAATGGGGAGCTGAAACCGGGCGGTTTCAGCTTTCCATCCCTCCACGTCACTTCGCCGCTAAATCGTGCAGCAGCAAACAGGCTTTGGGGTTTTGGCTGGGGGGGGAGAAGTAGGACCTTCCTCCCCCCAGCCAACACCCCAAAGCCTGTTTGCTGCCGCACGGTTTAGCCAGGACAGGAGCGAAGTGATGTGGAGGAATGGGGAGCTGAAACCAGGCGGTTTCAGCTTTCCATCCCTCCACGTCACTTCGCCGCTAAATCATGCAGCAGCAAACAGGCTTTGGGGTTTTGGCTAGGGGGGAGAAGTAGGACCTTCCTAACTCCCTCCTCCCCGAGCCGAAAACACAAAGGCGGTCTGCTGCTGGCCATGGGCGAAGGGCAGGAAAGCCGGCGGCTGTAGAAGCTGGTGCAAGAGGCTTCCCCGCCCTTCGCCCATGGCCAGCAGAAGATCACTCTTGCCCGGCTCCAAAGTGGCGCAAAGTTCTCCCTGCCTCCTCTGCGGTTGGCAGGCTCCTTGGGGAAGGTGGCCGCAGAGGAGGCAGGGAGAACTTTGCGCCACTTTGGAGCCCAGTGCAGCGCTTCATCGGGAAAACCTTCAAGGAGATAGTGGCAGCAGGAAAGAAACGGGCTCCGAAGCGGCGCAAAGTTATCCTGCCTCTTCACCTCCTCCCCCTGCGGCCGCCTTCCCAAAGGAGCCTCCTGGCTGCCCAGGGGGCGGGGTTAGCTTTGTGCCAGGGGAGCGGGGGCTGCTGCAGCTTATCCTCCTCTTCCTCCTCCTGCGGCCGCCTTCCCCAAAGATCTTCCCATCTGCAGAGGAAGCAGGGAGAGCCTTGTGCCACTTCGGAGCCGCCACAGGCAATGCGCGATGCGATCTTCCAGGCCGGTGAGGCTCAGTGACGGAAGGCAACTGCCGGGCCAGGCTTGATCCGCTGAGGCTGGCTGAGCTGGAAGATCGCTCCTGGCTTGGCTTCCCTCGCCGGCGCAGGCAACGCTCGCTGCGATCTTCCGGCTCAGCCAGCCTCAGCGGATCAAGCCCGGCCCAGCAGCTGCCTTCCGTTACTGAGCCTCGCCGGCCTGGAAGATCGTAGCGTGCGTTGCCTGTGGCGGCGAGGGAAACTGAGCCAGGAGCGGCGGCGACATTGCTCCCGGCTTGGCTTTCCTCGCCGGCGCAGGCAACGCATGCTGCGATCTTCTGGCTCAGACAGCCTCAGCGGATCAAGCCCGGCCCAGCAGCTGCCTTCCGTCACTGAGCCTCGCCGGCCTGGAAGATCGCAGCACGCGTTGCCTGTGGCAGTGAGGGAAGCCAAGCCGGGAGCGGCGGCGACGCTGCTCCAGTTGCCTGGTCCTCTCCTGCCTCCCACGCTGATGTTCCCCGCTGCTTTGGGCACCGCCAGCACCGAGTCGGATGCACCCTCGCCGCAGCGCCCAGCCGCTGCCCGCCCCGTCCTAGCTGGAGCCTGAGCCGGGCCTGCTCGGTCGCACCTCCTCGCCCGCCGCCCGCCCAGGATGCAGACCTGCTGCCTCTCCCCACGCCCGCCGCCGGCCCGATCCTGCGCCTCCTACTTCCCCCCCCAGCCAAAAATACAAAGGCGGTCTGCTGCCGCCCACGGAGCAATGGGAAGCTGAAGCCGCTGGCGGTTTCAGACTCACGCTGCTCCATGCTGCTCCGCCCTGCCTGTCATGCGGCGGCAGACCCTCTTTGTGTTTTTCGCTGAGGGGGGGAGCAGGAGGACCTTCCTGACTCCCTCCCTCAGCGCCGGACCTCCTGCCCTCCCTCCCAGCCAAAAACCCAAAGCGGCCTCCCGAACGTTTTCCGTCTTACCAACCTGCCACCGCCGCCGCCCGGCTGTCACCTTTTAAAACAGCCGGGTGGCTTCCCAGCAGCCTCCCGAAGCCGAACGCCAAACCCGAACTTCCGGGTTCGGCTTCGGGAGGCTGCTGGGAAGCCCCCCAGCTGTTTTAAAAGGTGACAGCCAGGCTGCGGGGCTTCCCAGTAGCCTCCGGAATGCCGAACCCAGAAGTTCGGGTTTGGCGTTCGTAAGAGGAAAAAAGTTCGTAAGAAGAGGCAAAAATTTTCTCAACCCCGGGTTCGTATCTCGGGTTGTTCGTGAGACGAGGGGTTCGTATCTTGAGGTACCACTGTATAGGGATAGTAAGTAAAAAGAAGAGAAGTAGATGAGAGGGAGAGAATATATATGATATATGAGAAAAGGAAAGACAATTGGACAGGGGACGTAAGGCACATCATTGCACTTATGTATGCCCCTTACTGGCCTCTTAGAAACCTGGAGAGGTCAATTGTGGAGAGTCTAAGGGAGAAATGTTGAGGGTTGGGAGTTGACACTATTGAGTCTGGTAATGAGTTCCACGCTTCGACAACTCAATTGTTAAAGTCATATTTTTTACAGTCAAGTTTGGAGCGATTAATATTAAGTTTGAATCTGTTGCGTGCTCTTGTGTTGATGCAGTTGAAGTTGAAGTAGTCATTGACCGGAAGGATGTTGCAGCGTATGATCTTATGGGTAATACTTAAATCGTGTTTTAGGCGCTGCAGTTCTAAGCTTTCAAGACCCATGATAGTTAGTCTATTTTGGTAGGGTATTCTGTTTCGAGTGGAGGAGTGAAGGGCTTTTCTGGTGAAATATCTTTGGACGTTTTCGAGAATGTTGATGTCTGAGATGTGGTGTGGGTTCCAGACAGATGAGCTGTATTCGAGAATGGGCCTGGCATAAGTTTTGTAGGCTCTAGTCAGTAGTGTGAGATTGCCGGAGCAGAAGCTATGTAGGATCAGGTTAACAACTCTGGAAGCCTTTTTGGCGATATTGTTGCAGTGGGCTTTAGCATTTAGGTCATTTGATATTAGTATTCCAAGGTCTTTTACTGAGTGTGGGTTGGCTGTGAGAATGTGTTTATTCAGTTCATATATGAGGTTTGGATTCTTTTTTCCGATGTGGAGGGTAGAGCATTTGTTGGTTGATATTTGAAGTTGCCAGGTGTTAGACCAATCTGAAACAAAGTCAAGGTCTTTTTGGAGAGTGAGTGTATTGTCAGTGGTGTTGAAAAGTTTCACGTCATCGGCAAAAAGCACACAGTTGCTTGCGATATTGTCACAGAGGTCATTGATGTATAGGATGAAAAGAGTAGGACCTAGTACGCTGCTTTGGGGAACGTCACTTTTGACAGGGACGGGGGTCGATATGGTGCTTCCAATTTTCACGACTTGTTGCCTGTTTGCCAGGAATGCAGTAATCCAGTTGTGGAGGAGTCCTGAGATGCCATAGGATTTAAGTTTTAGGAGAAGTTTGTCATGAACCACTGAGTCAAAGGCTTTGCAGAAGTCGATATAAATTGCATCAATGGATTTTCCTTGATCAAGGTGGGTGGTCCAGATGTTTTTGCAGTGAAGTAGTTGTAGGTTGCAGGATAGTTTCTTTCTGAATCCAAATTGTTTGTTTGAGAGTAGGTTATTAGATTCTAAGTAAAGGGTGATTGATCGACTTATAATTGATTCCATGATTTTACAAGGGACGCAGCATAGTGATATTGGTCTGTAGTTGTCAACTAGTGATGGGTCTCCTTTTTTGAAAATGGGGATGACTACTGCTTTTGACCACAGCTTGGGGAGAGTGCTGGTCCTGAAGCATTTTTGGAAGATAATGCTTAGGGGTTCAGCTATGGCAGAAGAAAGTTTTCTTAGGAAGTATGCACAAAGACTATCTGGTCCGACAGATAGGGAAGGTTTGAGATCACGGATTGCTTTTTCAACATGGTCTATAGTGAAGATGATTTGGGTTAGGTTTTTTAATGAGTTTGGAGTGCGATTTGCAGAGAAGGGGGATGAGCCATTACTGTTAACAAAAACAGAGCCAAAAAAGGAGTTGAAGAGGTTAGCTTTGGATAGGTCATCATGGTATTCTTTGTTGTTGGGTCCTACAAGAGGTGGAATAGGTCTGGAGTCATTAAGTTTGTTGTCGACGAAGTTGTAGAAGGCACGGTTAGATTTGGTGCGTAGGAGGTTTTCCTCTTGTTCACTGTGATAGTTGAGACATTCTACTTTTATTTGTTGGCAAATGCTTCTGTAGCAGCTTTTAAAGTTGGTTACTGGGCCTTTTTTGTTTCTATGCCAGAGGGATCTTTTTTTGGTTTGTAGTTTCTTTATCGAGACAGGTACATTATTTTTTCGTTTTCTTCTGGAAGAGGTGAGTGGTACATGCAGATCTATAAGTCTATTAATTTGGTGTAAGAACGTGTTGTAGAGGTCATCAACGGTGCTGCAGTTAGAGAACAAGGATTGCCAATTAATAAGTGAGAGATTGGCATCTATGAGTTCATAGTTGGCTTTCCTGAAATTGTACTTAGGTGGCGCGTTATTCTGTTGAGTGTTATGATGGTGCAGGCTGAGGTTGAAGTTGATCGTACTGTGGTCGCTATTGGAGAAGGGTTCTCTGATATGCAGTCCATAAATAGTACTTTTGCTATTACAGAATATGAGATCGAGACAGTTGTTGAGTCTGGTATTGTTTGATACTAATTGTTCTAGTCCCAGGCTGGTGACGGCGTTATAAATGGCAGTATGTATAGGTTCGGTGGAGCATTCATTTAGTGTCCAGTTGATGTGAGGTAGGTGGAGGTCACCTAGGAAGATAATAGGATAGGGGCAGGAGGTTGCCCATGTTAGTAGGGAGATTAATTTTGTTGCATGGGTAGTGTCATAGTTTGGAGCTCTGTAGCACAGTAAAAAGTGGAGAGTAGTGTTGAGGGAAAGATTGCAGATTAATGTTTCAGGAAGGAATAAATCGTGTGCAACTTGAATATTTTTTAGATTGAGTGAGCTTTTATAGAATATGGCTACACCACCTCCTCTGCAGGATTTGCGGTCGGACCGGAAAACCAGGTAGTTGTTTTGTGTGATGATGGAGTCAGGATAGGAACAATTCAGCCATGTTTCGCAAACAAAGATTATGTCAAATAAGTTGGTGTCAAGTAGAAGGAGGAATTCAGATAACTTGTTGATTAAACTTCTTGCATTGATTAGTTTACATTTGAGATTGAATTTGTGTTCAGGAAAGAGATTGGATTGGGTTGAGTTGAAGTTGGATTGAGGCGAGGTAGTAAGGGGCGCGCTTTCCTATTCATTGCTGGAGGTGCTGGGGAGGTCTGATTGTTGATGAGGGATGGTGGGTGGAGAAGTGTGGGATGGTTGAGGAGGGGCAGTGGGTTTGGAGATGAAGGGAGGGTTGTGGGTTTTGGTTCTGATGCAATCAGAGCGGTAGTCAGTGTAAAGGTTAGTTTCACCGAGTTCACAACGTCTCCTAAGTTCGGCGCGTAGTTCCCGGGAGCGGGTTGGAGTAGTGTTAAGCCTGGTCTGGATCTGAGTTTGTTGTATTTGGTGTTGTTTCTGGCGATGGAGTTCATGGTCCTGATGAATTGTTGTTTGGTAGTTTCGTTTGTGCAGACTATTCTGCACAATCAGGGAGCCGTTGATCCATCGCTGTATTTTAGTATGGGACCGTTTCTGGAAACCTCTAAGATGTCATCAGGGGTGATTGTTTGAGGATGATGATTGTGGATAATGTTACATATATTTGTTAGGTCGGTTTCCCCATTTTCCTCTAGGCCAAAAAGGATGGCATTATGGCGTTTTTGTGCCCTTTCCATGGCATCGTTCACCAGGGTGGAGATGTCAGTGGTGGGGTTTGGAGGAAGAGGTTTTGGTGGCCTAGGTTGGGTGTAAGGTGGTGGTGGGGTGGTGGTGCAGGGAACTTGATTTGGTGTTTTAGCGTTGATCAGGTCTTGGATGTTTTTTCCTATGGAGGCAATCCGTGGTTTGATACTTTCAGTGTATGATTTTTGGGTTTTTGAGACTGCAGATAAGATTATTTCAGACAAATTGTCAAAGGAGTCTTGTTTGGGGGTGCAGGATGGGCAGGAATAGTAGAATGAGGAATTGTCGTGTAGAAAGGTGGCAGCATGTTTGTTGATGTTGAGGCATGTATGGTGAGCCAATTTTTTGCAGGAGTGGCACTTTGTGATTCCTTCTTGTGAGTTTATATTGATGTTGCATATAATGCAATTGTTATCCGAAATATTTACTTGGTTTGCTTGGGGTTTCTTCTTGGATGGCATGGTTGTGGGGGTGAGGTTTGGAAGTCTGTTTCTGGGTTCTGGGTGTCTTGCGTTGACGTGCGGGCACAGGGGAAGCTCCGGCGATAGCTGAGCGCAGGGCGAGAAGTCAGGGGGTAGTGGAGAATATGATAGTCTTAGTTGGGCTCCAGATGACTTCCTTAGGTGTCAGGGGAGCCAGGTGTGATTATTATTATTATTATGGCCCTCAGGTTGTGTTCCAGGCGTCTTCTGCTTTCTACATTGGCTGGGTGCTGGGTGCAAAGGCTGGGCTAAAGGGGGGCTCTATTTGGCTTTCCAGGGGAGTCACACCGGTCAGCTGGGTGCTGGGCGATTTCCGTTCAAGCCGGGCTAGGGCTTCTTCCTTCGCTGATGTCTGGGGGTTCTGGGGAACCTTGGGGAGCCTCCCACTTCAGCTAGGTGTCGGATGCAAGCCGGGTCACAGGTTAGGGCTTCTTCCGCTGACGTTCCTACTGTCAGCTGTATGCCAATGCGAAGCACTGCTGTCAGCTGGGCGTCGGGATTGCTGCAGGGGGTTAGAGGAGGCTGCGGGTACAAAGCCGGGTCGCGGAGTGGGCTTGGGCTACTTCCGTTGATGTTCCTATGCCAGCTGTATGCCGGTGCGCAGCTCCGCTGTCAGCTGGGCATAGGGATTGCTGCAGGGGGTTAGAGGAGGCTGCGGGTGCTAAGCTGGGTCACGGAGCAGGCTAGGGCTTCTTCTGCTGATGTCAGGAGCTCTGGGGAACCTCCTGCGTCAGCTGTAAGTCAAAAGCAAAACTGAGCTCTGCTGTCAGCTGGGTGTCGGGAATGCTGCTGGGGGTTTGAGGAGGCGATGGGTGCAAGGCAAGGTCGCGGAGTGGGCTTGGGCTTCTTCCGCTGATGTCAGGAGCTCTGGGGAACCTCCTGCGTCAGCTGTAAGTCAAAAGCAAAACCGAGCAAAACCGAGCTCCGCTGTCAGCTGGGCGTTGGGTTGAAGGGAGGGCTCTGTGAGCAGCTGTTCACAAGGTAGAATTTGTCCTGATCCATAGTTTGTTCAGTTAGTATGAATGCTAATGGGGCATGGTGGAACATGACACACAGTTGCACTTTTGTGAATGTTTGGATGGAATTGTATTTTCTATGTAACCACATGACAAGGGATGAAAAGTTAGTTTCCAACTTCTCCAATGATCTGTGGGAAAGTCACCCCTCTCCTAGAAGAATGAAATATTTTGAGAAATATTTTAAAAGGCAGAATAAAATATTTCCCCTAAAAATAAAATTAAAATCTTAAGGGAGACAGAAAGAAGGAGCCGGGGTGGCGCAGCAGGTAGAGTGCTATACTGCAGGCCACTGAAGCTGACTGGAGATCTGCACGTCTGTGGTTCAAATCTCATCACCCGCTCAAGGTTGACTCAGCCTTCCATCCTTCTGAAGTGGGTAAAATGAGGAACTGGATTGTGGGGGCAATATGCTGGCTCTGTTAAAAAGTGCTATTGCTAACACATTGTAAGCCGCCCTGAGTCTAAGGAGAAGGGCAGCATAAAATAAATAAATAAACTCAGAATTCCATCTCCTTGCCCCAAGTGGGGCAATTTTGTGCCCATTAAGAAAGACCAGGCCATCCCATCTACAAAACAAAAGCTCTTCAGCTCCAGGAGATGGGGTTAAGGTATAATTCTTCAGGACATAATACGATTAACCCAGTAAGACACAGTGCTCACTAAATTGCACAATCACCTGGGGACATTGCATCATCTTCCAAAAATCAACCAAATGTAGCTCTGACAACCCATAGAGCCAGCTATGACTCCTACATAATCACTACAAAAGGCAATAGGATACGTGCTCTTTGCACAAGAACAGGAATCTGAAAAGCAAAACCCAAGGGAAGGTAAAAAAAAAAAACCCTCGCTGTAAACTCCATGTTGAACTCATCTATCTAAAAATATCATGTCAGGTCCACAATCCTCAGCTTTTTTCATTTCACTGGCATCCTGCCATAAAGCAAAAAGGAGGGATGGAGATTGGGGAAATAAAGGGGGGAATAGTAGGATGTAAGGAACAGAGGTGTCAATTTGGAACAGACCGGCTGATCAAGGATGGAGCTGTGAGATTGGAATGTATAACTCCACCAAAGTATTGCCAACCCTCAGAGCTGATCCCTAAATATCTGATTTGAAATCATTGGGCAGTGATGGACTTGTCAAGTGGAGAAGGACCCAGGGAAAGGGGAAAATGCAATCCTTCCCTAGCAATATTCAAAGCCAGCTTTGCTTATGCTATCACCACTTGACCTTAGTAAAAGTAAACCTTTAATTTAAAAAATGGAGTTGATGGTCTTTCTTTTTAAAATGCTAAATGCTTTTTTAAATGCTAAGGAATGAACAAGCTTGACTTCAGAGAGTCTTTGGAGAGGGGCGGCATACAAATCTAATAAATTATTATAATTATTGTTAAATTATTATTATTGACACCATCATTCAGTATAAACTGGATGAAGAAACAATAATGGATGCAGTGTGGAATCAAACGGATCACCCAAAACATACGCAAGTTGTAAGATTGCATTTTAACTTAAATTTCTAACATGTTTGCATTAATTTTTGCTGTAAGCCACCCTGAGTCTCGGGAGAAAGGTGGCATAGAAAATTAGTTAAATAATGTTATACAGTGATCTCTCGATTATCGCGAGGGTTCTGTTCCAAGACCCCTCACGATAATCGATTTTTCATGATGTAGGGTTGTGGAAGTAAAAACACCATCTGCGCATGCACGCCTTTTCCCCATGGCCGCGCATGCGCAGATGGTGGAGGCGGGGAGCGACGAGAGTGTGGAAGCCGACAGATTGCTTTGAATGCCGGCTGCCCCCGCCCCCCCAGCACCCGCCGTTTGTCGTTCGCCTGTCCGCCGTTTGCCGCTATCACCGCCTTCCCCACCCAGAGTCGAAGTCCCGGGGATGGCAAGGAGGGAGGGAGCGACGCGGGTTAAGCCCTCCACGGCCTCTTTAACACTTGGGCAGAAGTCGCACTCCTCCTCCGGGTGATGGAAAAGACGCGGGTACTCGGGAGCCCAGGCGCCCCGCTCGAAGTGGAGGAAAGCAGGCGGTTCCCGGGGAGAGAAAGCAGACACTGGGCTTAGAGGCGCCCGTCCCAGCGGAGCAGATGGAAACGCTCCGCCTGCGTATCGCCATCCCCGAAGATACGCAAGCTCTCCCCCACCACACAAACACACACCCCGCCCGACCAAACTCTCCCTCCTGCCGCCCCTTGCCAGCCGAGCGCCTCTTCGGCTCCGGTTACTTTCCCCGTGGGGCGGGACAACCCCACCACTGGGCAAGTGGTTCCTGTTCAGCGCCATGTTCCCGGCCAATGGCAGCGCCTCCAGCCTCCTCGCCGCTCGCCCGCCCCCCGCTACTGCCCCTCTCACCACCGAGTCCTCCTGCAGCAGCGCTGGCGGCCACTGTCCCCCGTAGGCACCCGCCCGCCCGCCGCCCCCCCGAAAGAGATGAGAGAGGGAGGAAGAGAGTGTGAGAGAGGAAGGAAGAGAGAGAGAAGAGTGGAAGGAAGAGAGAGAGAAATTATAGAAAAAAAGAGACAGAGAAGTGACTCTTGGTGATGACGTATGACGTCATCGGGTGAGAAAAACAAGTCGAAGAGCAAAAAGTGGAGGATTAACGGAGGAGTAGTGTCTGCAACGTAGGCTTGGAAGGAAGAGCGGCGAAGCAAAGCTACACAGGAGAGGAGAAAGGCGTGGTGGAACGGAAAACAAAAGAGAGGCATTGCGGCGGAGCGGCGGAACGGTGGACGAGCGGTAGCGTGAGACAGAAGGAGAAAGGAGAAAGGAGAAAGGAGCGGTGTGGACAAAGCAGAAGAAGATTTGCCGATTTGCCGACTTGCCGATTTATTTGAGGTGTCATTTTGCCTCGTTTGAGGCTGGGAGAGCAATTGGGGGGTGGTAAACTTGTTGTGCAGCGAAAGAAGTTGGAAAGAAGTTGGAAGTGACGCAGAGAGAATGAGAGCCGACACCAGACGCCGAAGAACGAAGCGAGACGACGAAAAACACACGGAATACATGGGAAAAGGAAGACTAACACCTTAGCGCAGCCCGGAAAGTGGACTTTTGTAAATTATTTTAAATTACCTTAAGCTAGCTCTTTAGTTTGTAACCCTTACTCTAAACTAGTTCTTTAGTTAGTAACTTTTCTTTTCCTCCTCTCCTATCATCCTTTTTCTCCCTTCTTTTTTGTTCTTACCCCTTAATTACTATCAAAACTTGCCTATAAAAACTTGCTTACTTATTAATCTTAGAACATTTTAAATAATCTATCCATTTCGTATGCATTTATTTCATATTTCAAATATATTTCTAATATTGTAGAGTATAAAGCTTCTGATCCTTATCCCCATACCACTAACTGTTATTTAACCGTGATCATTATTGACTATTAATTACTGGTTATTAATTATTGGTAGATTGAACAGATTTGAGAGATTTGAGAGAATCAATGAATTGTATTGGTACTTGGTAGAATTTAATGTTTAATATTTAACGGTTAATATTTAAGAGTTAATATTTAAAACATAGTATTTAATATTTAATATTTAATATTTATTGAAGATCAATTACCTATTAATAGTCAGCAGAAAGCATATAAATATAAGCATAAATATACAAGTATAAGTATATAAGTTTATTAAATATATTAACATAAGTATACTAAATATATTAGCACAAGTAGAATTTCTAACTCTACAAAACTATCTTTAACGTTAAAAAGTGTCATATAAAGTGTTATATAAGTTTTTACAATCTATAATATTTAGTACTTCAGTTGAAATTTAATTAACTGTTTTTATGTAATTAACCTGTTTATAATATACGTTGTATATCGAAAAGATTTGAAAAGATAGAAGTGACTGGGAATTGTGGTTTAGTGGAAAGCAGAGGAAGATTTATTGATTGAACCAAAACATTTAAACAGTGTTAAGATAAACTATATACAAAACCATCCACTTAGTAAATTCTATAAGAAATTGGGGTTCTAAGTTTAGGTTTTTAGCAGTAAGATATTTAAACATTTTAGACAATTTACAATGAAATAAAAAAGGAAAGTTTAGGTAGATGGTCTGAGGGCAAAAGGAGAAGTGGCTTAAATTTGTAAACCCGCTTAATAGAAAAGAAGCAAACTAACTATCAACCAAACACCGTTAGATAATTGCACTATTTAAAAAAACGAATCTTGTATTATCAATTTTATAAGCAATTCCCCTTCAAGCATGTCAACCACCTTTACCAAAACAGCCAAGAAAACAAACATTACAGGAAGCCCGAACACCCTCAACTTGAAACAGACTACAGAGATGGCCTTGACAGAAAAACAAAATCAATTACCGACATTACAGTCAATTCAAGCCTCTCTGGATTTGATCCAAGAATTTATGGCTAGAAGCCAAGAGACCTCCATTGCAACACAAGAAACGATGGTTAAAAACCAAGAAGAAACCAACAAAAATTTTGAGAAGATGGCTGACAAAATCGAAGGCCTAGAGGCAAAAATGGGATCAATCCAAGAAACGGTCAACAACCATGAGTTGAAAATTAGAAACATGGAAGAAAATATAACAAAAACAGACAAAAACATCGTTCTTGTCGAGGGAAGATTAAGGGCGGAAAATAAGGAGTTGGAAGGGGCTGTGGCGGTTCTAGAGATGGAGAAAGCCTCCTATTATCTTCGTTTTCAAAACGTCCCCGAACAGGCGGACGAAGATCTGACTTCCAAAATGGTAAAAATCTTATCAGAAAATCTGCAGATAGATGAAGAAGAAGTAAAAAATCATATAGACGAGGTCTTCAGGATCCAGACAAACTATGCTAAAAAAAACAAAGTCCCAAGAGAGGTACATATCCGTTTCACGAAAAAAACCGCAAGGGATGCGATCTATAGAAACACAAGAAATGAGCAAATTCTGTTTAACGACAGAGAAATAACCATACTGAAACAGGTACCCAAGAGAATTAGAGAGGGACGAAGGGAGTTTCACTTCTTGACCGCTAAACTGATGAGAAGGGGAATCCCATATAGATGGCTGATCCCAGAAGGCCTGTTGGTGACTTGGAAAGGAAAAAAATACAAGATCGACTCCTTCGAAAAAGCAGACAATTTTATTATACAAAATCTAGAAAGAGAAAACACACTTGGCCCTGAAGGAGCCCCTCAGACCAGACCAGAAGAAAACGAGCAAGGACAACAAAGTGCAGAAAGCGAGAAGGATCTTAGTTTTAGAGAAGAAAACAGAGTAACAACAAGAGCAACAGCAAAAAGGAAGTAGAAAGGAAAGTACACAACACCAACCATAATAGATCACACACTTAGATAAATAACACACAATAAGGGGGAGCTTTGGCGAGCAAGCAAATTTTTTCTACTCCCTCCCTTTTTCTTTTTCTCTCTCTTTCTCTCTCCCCGTATCCTTTATAAATAAATATGAAATTATTAAAAATCTTCTCAGTTAATATAAATGGACTAAACTCAATTATAAAAAGAAAACAAACGATGATTAAATTGAAGAAGGAAGAAGCAGACATAATCTGCTTACAAGAAACGCACATTAGATCGCAAGATCAAAACCTACTTAAGAATAAAAAATTAGGGAAACTGTTCACGGCGCTAGCAGAAACAAAGAAAAGAGGCATAGCAGTGTATGTAAAAGAGAGGCTACAACCAGAGTTAATCTTTGCTGATCCCGACGGAAGAATACTCAACTTGAAAATCAAAATTGGTCAAAGTCTTGTAGTCTTGATGGTGATATATGCCCCAAATTCAAACCAATCAGAATTTTACCAAAAAATAAATGATCAATTAATACAATTAGAAGGGAAAAATGTGTGTATATTAGGAGACTTCAACGCGATCACTGATAAAAAAGGACTATAAAACAACCAAAAAAAAAAATTCAAGATAGGAAAATCCTACCTAACAAATTTTTTGAACTAACAAGAGAATTTAATCTTTTGGATCTATGGAGAGAAAGACACCAGGGGAATAGTGAATACACCTTTTTTTCAAACCCACACCAATCCTGGTCAAGAATAGATATGGCCTGGGGTGACCTGAACATGGATAAATATATAGAACAAGTGGAGATTGGTCCCAACATTTGGGCAGATCACCACCCAATCACAATCAAGATAAAAGAACCAAGGAAAAACTTTCAAAAGTGGTCCTTGAACCAATTATTACTTAAAGAAAAAAATTACACTGACCAGGTTAAAAGAGAACTAATTCTTTTTCTTAAAGATAACTGGAATGAAGATACTTCTGTACAAAATCTATGGGACACCTTAAAGGCATATTTAAGAGGAATCACTATATCATATTCCTCTAGAGTAAAGAAAATTAAAAACCAAAAGATTAAAGATTATCTAGTTAGAATTAAACAATTAGAAATAGAATTACAACAAGATCTCTCAGATGAGAAACTTACAGAGGAAAAGGATAAATTAACCCACCAAATTAATCTAATGGCTCAGGAGGAATTAGCAGGGAAACTAAAAAGAGCTAAATTAGACTACTTCGAAAATGCAAACAAGCCGGGTAGATGGCTTGCCCACAAACTAAAAAAAGAAGAAAAGGAACGATATATTCATTCGCTAGAAGATAGCAGGGGAGAAAGACAATCCACTCTAGAAGGGAAAAAACAAATTGCCACTGACTATTATATAGAATTATATAAAAGGGAAATAAAAATCCCAGAGAAACAAAACATGTATATAACAAAATCGGAACCGGGAGAATTGACGGACAACGAAAGGGAAAGATTGAACAAAGAAATTACGATAACTGAACTGGAGGAAACAATTAAAAACCTGAAAAACAATAAATCTCCAGGTCCAGATGGCATCATTTCTGAATTCTATAAAGAATTCTCCACTGAGTTAGGAGACCTCCTATTAACACTTTATAATGAAGTCCTAGAAAAAGGCTTAATGCCCAACTCATGGATGGAGGCTTTCACAAGTCTGATTCCTAAGAATGAAGAAGAAAAGCATAGAATCCAAATTTATAGACCTATCTCCCTGCTAAATGTGGATTATAAAATTTTTATGTGTTTAATGGCAAACAGACTAAAAACAGTTTTAAACAATAAGATACATTCCGATCAAAATGGCTTTCTACCCGGCAGGTATATAAGAAATAACACGAGGATAATATTAGACGTTTTAGAATTCTATGAAAAACACTCAGATAAACAATTAGCTCTTATTTTCTTAGACGCCCAGAAGGCTTTCGACAATCTAAATTGGGGATTTATGATAGAATTAATAAAACATATGAAATTTGGTGCCAAATTTATAAGAATGATCGAAACAATTTACCATAAACAACATACAAGAATAGCAATAAATGGAGATTTAACCGATAGAATTCAGATTGAAAAAGGAGTTCGGCAAGGCTGCCCACTTTCCCCATTACTATATATTCTTACTACAGAAACCATGCTAAGACAAATTAGAGCCAACTCTAAAATAAGAGGATTAAAAACTAAAGGACAAAAGTTTAAATTACAGGCTTACGCGGATGATTTGGCCCTGATATTAGAAAACCCACTGGAATCGGGGAAACATATTATGAAAGAGGTGGAGGATTTCGGCGAGGTAGCAGGCTTAAAAATAAATATGCAAAAAAACAAAATTATAACCAAAAATATGACAAAAGAGCAGGAAAATGATCTGGAAGAAATTTTGAAAATCAAAATAGTTAAAATAGTCAAATATTTGGGGATCTTACTTACAAAAAAATGTAGTACTATTAAAGAAAATAACTACGAAAAATTATTAAAGACAACTGAGAAACAATTAAAAGACTGGGACAAGTTGCAAATTTCACTACTAGGTAGAATAGCGACAATCAAAATGTCAGTACTGCCGAAATTCTTGTACCTCTTTCAAACAATCCCAACAAAATTAAATAACGACTTCTTCAACAGATTGAATAAAATCACTTCTAAATTCATATGGAACAATAAAAGACCCAGGATCAGATTAAAATGGCTACAAGATAGAACCAAACAAGGAGGTTTGGGGTTACCGGACTTTAAGATTTACCATTTATCATGTAACTTGCTATGGATAAAAGACTGGATAGAGCTTAAAGCAGAGAGAACACTAGCTCTAGAAGGCCATGACTTACTCTCCGGCTGGCACAATATGCTATGGAATCAGCACCAAAAGATTCCGACTTACTTTAAAAATCACATGATCTTTTTTTTTTTTTTAAATATTTTATTTATTGATTTTTAACAATTTAAAATCACATGATCAGAGATGTTTTAATAACAACATGGCTTAAATTAAAAAAAGATCATTATACAAAAATACCTAGATGGTATTCCAGTCTGGAAGCTCTTACTCACCCAAACACTATTGAATTAAAAAATATGATAACTTATAACCACTTATTAAATACAGAAGGAAATATAAAAACGAAAGAAGAGTTAGCAGAACAGAATATAACCCTGAACTGGTGGCCATATAGGCTAATATTTTCAAAATGGCAAAAAGACACTAAAAAAGAAGGAATAGCAGCACACAACACCCCCCTTGATAAACTTATATTAGGAAGTGAAAAATTTTTTATTACAAGAATATATAGTTACCTAATAATATATGAAATGGAAACGGAAATATCTAAAGACCCAATGACCAGCTGGGCAAAGAATTTTGGCTACAATATCCATATAGAACAATGGGAGACAATCTGGAATAAAAATTACAAAATTACGAAGTCAGTATCATTCAAAGAAAACATCATAAAAATGTTCTACAGGTGGCATATGTCGCCATCAAGACTAGCACAGATCTTTCCTAAAACCAGACCAAACTGCTGGAGGTGTTCAAATCCGTCGGGAACTTTTTTCCATATTTGGTGGAGCTGTCCAAAGATAAAAAAATTGTGGACTAAAATAAAACATTGGATATTCGAAATTACGGGCACAAATCTACCTCTCAAGCCAGAGACCTTCCTATTGGGAATAATAGATACAAAAATAAAGAAAACAGATTATTATATAATCCAACACATTATAACAGCAAGCAGAATATCAATAGCTCAAAACTGGAAAAGGGAGGAGGTACCATCAGACAGAGAAATAATTAAAAAAATATTTGACTGCGCCGAATATGATTCCCTAACACAAAAACTGAAAGATAATAAAGAAACAGAAAATATAACCACATGGGATAAGTTCTATAACTGGATCGAGGAAAGGGAGAGAGAGACAGAAATGAAGGGAAACTGAGTAAAAGAGAACAAATCACAAAGAGATTGGGAACAAAGAGAAAGGAGGAGAAGAACAAGACAAAACAACTTATTTGATTGCTCGCCGATATCCTTTTATTTATTTATTCAATATTAAGGAATATACCAGAAACATAACAATTAGAATTTTAAACACAACACCTAGAAAAGGAAGTACTAGACTAATAGATTAAGCAAATTTTAAGAAACAGGATTCCGCTGAAAGTACAACCGGAAAAATGAAATACAAATATAACTGCAGGTTGGCAGAGGGGGGGGGAGGGAAAAGGGGTGTTCTACGTTTATTGTTAGTGTTAAATGTGGTTTGTTCGACCTTAATGAAAATAACAATTAGACGCATATGATAAGAACACCTTGTCCTGTTCATACTGTTTTGTATTGTTTTTGTGTATAGTTTTGTATATATTCAATAAATATTATTTTTTTTAAAAAAGAGAAAAACCGTGGTACAGTATAGCAAAAAAAAACAGGGAGTATTTTTTAATTATTATTTTTTGAAAAATCGCGATATAGCGTTTCGCGAAAATCGAGATCGCGAAAATCGAGGGATCACTGTATTGTGTTTTTCATATGTTGTAAACTACCCTGAGTCCTTGGAGAGGAGCGGCATAAAAGTCAAATAAATAAATAAATAAATATATAAATGAATGAATGAATAAATAAATAAATAATAAGCGCACACACATGCACACAAACAAACAAAAAAACAAAATAAAATAAATGAGTGTCACAGTGTTCAGGGTTCCCTCTTGTTTTGAGAGGCCCATCTTTATTCAGCTAAATAAACATGAATTGCTTATCAAGGATGTTAATGTATGTGCAAAGTAACATTTGAATAACAAGGATATGCACCAGGGGCAGATTGCTTCTACTGCCGCTACTGGTGCACTGTGTGTGCAGCTTTTGGTGCCATGCATGCGTATGCGCATGTCGCAGGGTGTTTCTGCTTCTGCTTCTACACTGTAAAGAAAACCTCGCACGAGAGATTTTGGTAAAAAAAAAATTTGCTTTAGCGCATGCGCAGGAGCAAAATAATGGCTGAAATCTAATGCATGTACACAACCTCTCATGAGATTTTGCTTCCTGTGCATGCGCAGAAGCAAAAAGCACACAGGGACGCGCATGCACACATGCAAGACACCCAAAGCTGCATGTGCAGCTCACCTTTTGCTACCGGTGCAGAGTCCTTTACCGTTCCGGTAGGAGCCGACTACCAATATGCACATGGAAACATTTATGAGAGTAGTTATGAATAATTATTCAGCCACACACAGATAGACTAAGTTGAGTTAAAGTTTACTTTAAGAAATAGCACAACCCAACAAACAGTCCAGGTCATACACGTACTAGTGAGAATAACAGTCTAAAGAAATATTCATATCTATTCATAAAGTAAAAATGACTCATTTAAATTCTAGAATTAAAAAAACCCTAGTAGTCAATTGAATGAAAATGTTAGTAGGGCACTTATCAAAACCTTGTAGATCTACAGAAAGAAACATGTTTAAAAACATTGGTAGTGAATCCAACCCTTTTTAAAAACTGATTTGATAAAAATAATGAAGAAATTGTACTGCTGAAAATTCTTAGCCATACATTTAATCTCAATGTTGATTTCCATGTATATCACAGAGGCTTCTCTGGGGACAATTGACCAAATGTACCCAAGTCAAAATAAAAGCTCCCAAATCCCATATAAATTAAAGTTTTTTATGCTTCATTATATTTTCCCTACAATTCAGATTGGGTCTAAGTAAGATAATGTAGCATTTGGGGAAAAAGATACAAGTCAAGAGAGCAGCTCCAGAGGCCAAAATGGAGAAGATCTCCACAGCCACCATGGATTTTCCTTTGGTACTCAGATAGGTGGGGAGGAAAGTAATCCAAACACTACAAAAGACCAGCATGCTAAAAGTAATGAACTTGGCTTCGTTAAAGCTATCTGGCAATTTCCTCGCCAAAAAGGCCACTGTGAAACTGATAAGAGCTAGGAAACCCAGGTAGGTAAGGACAACATAAAACATCAAACCTGAGCCTTCATTACATTCCAAGATGGCCTCTCCAACCAAAGAGTGGAAATCCAAATTGGGAAATGAGGGAGAGGTTGTCAGCCAGATGGTGCAAAGGACTGCTTGGATCAGGGGACAGCCTAACACAATGGAATTGGTCAGTGGTTTTCCTAAGAGTTTCCTTGTCTTGTTCCCAGGTTTGGTGGCCATAAATGCAAGAACCACCATGACAGTTTTTGCCAAAACAGAGGAAACCACAAAGGAAAAGAGAACGGCAAAGGCAGATTGTCGGAAGAGACAGGTGAACCTTCTTGGTTTTCCAATGAAGAGGAAGGAACAGAGAAAGCAGAGCAGGAGGGAGACCAGGAGGATGTAGGTGAGATCTCGGTTGTTGGCCTTGACAATTGGTGTTTCATGATGTTTAAAGAAAATCACCAGGACTGCCAATGTGATCATAGAGAGGAAAAGGGCAAGACATAATAAAGTGTATCCCAGGGTCTCTTGATAGGCAAGGAAGTGGATCCTCTTGACAATGCAGTGGTCCTTGTACTCATTGGGGTATCGATCTCCTGGGCAGAGGTCACAATGGGCTGCATCTGGAATCAAGAATCTTTGTTTAAAGATTTTAGAGGCACATGCTATAAGTATTATCCTTCCTTTCAGGGTGACATGACCACCTCCTTTCTGCTGTGACCAACCCACAGTGATGGAATGAACTTTGTCCTTTATATAGGTGCACAAAAAGGGCAAATAATCCTTCATGATGACACCGAGGAGAGGTTAGAGACAAGAATCTGTTCAGCTTCAGCTGTTTGATCAGTTTGCTCTGGTATAAAGGGTCTCTCCAATCAACAGGCACATCAATGCCTACTGTACATTTCAGAGAGAGAGAAATTATGAAATATGGTTTATTTCGCAATTTATACTGAATCCTCCAGAATTCTGATAGTTTTGTAAGCCAGGAATCTTGCTATTTTGTTTATAAGTATACAATAACAGATTTGAAAGGGACCTCAGAAGTCTTCTACTCCATCCCCCTGTTTAGGCAGGAACCTTACAACACTACAGACAAATGGTTATCCAACATCTTAAAAACTTCCAACGTTGGAGCATTTACAACTTCTGGAGGCAAGTTGTTCCATTGAACAACTAACTATCAGAAATTTCTTCTTAGTTCTCTCTTTGATTAGTTTCCACCCATTGTTTCTTGTTCTACCCTCAGGTGCTTTGGAGAATAGTTTAACTCCCTCTTCTTTGTGGCAGCCCCTCAGATATTGGCACACTGCTATCATGTCTCCCCTAAACCTTCTCTTCACTGGACTAGACATACCCAGTTCCTGCAACTGTTCTTCATATGTTTTGGCATCCAGTCCCCTAATCGTCATTGTTGCTCTTCTCTGCACTCTTTCTAGAGTCTCCATATTATTTGTTTGTTTGTCAAACATGTATCAGATAAGAGATATAAGTATAAATATGATTATGAATACAGGATAAGGATACAAATAAATGGGGACAGTAGGATGGTAGGCACATTGGTGAACTTATGCACACCCCTAACAGACCTCTTAGTAATGGGGTGAGGTCAAAAGTAGACTCAGGTTAAGGCTTTGGGGGTTTGGAGCGGAAACCACAGAGACAGTTAGTGCATTCTGAGCATTGACCACTCTAATGCTGAAGTTATTTTCTGCAATCGAGTTTGAGTGATTTATTTAGGGAAAGAAAGGCTACCCAAAAGCTCTTTATAGAAATTACCCTGCATTACATTGGTTAGGAGCAGGAAATTTGGCCTGTGGGGCAAGGTGAGTTTATCTCAATAAACTAAGATGCTCTGCTGAGAACTATGAATACTCTGAAGCATGTCAATCCTATCAAAAATTAATTAATATGAAAACATTTATATCTGCTGAATGATGTCTTTGATCATGGAAGACCTAATTTTGAAGTGTCATCTACCTGTCCGATCAGAAATAGTCCCTTCTGGACAAGGGTCACATTGGTAGCAGCAAACCTGCTTGCCCTCTGGAACTCTTCTCCTCTCTCCTGCCTGGCACCTCTTCCTGCCACACCGGGAAAAGGGCACCTTCTGAAAGAGTAAAAAATAATCCTTGAGATGGCCTAAGCAAGGAATACACTTTTATTGATTTCCATATTTATTTTTCCATGTTCAGAAGGACTTCAGAAAAAATGGTTCATCGTGGTTTACCAGGAACATCTCTTGAGAGATTCAGGCCAGTAGCATTCCTGATCCATCACTGGAGACTGGGAATTGGAATGTGGAGCTCAGTCTTGAGAGAAAGAGGAAAAACATTGAGCTTTGTTTAAAAAAAAAACATTCATGAGGATACAACTGAACAGGAATTGTCGATGGAGATTGTTCTTGTCTCCTCCAATTGCATCCTGGGTTTCAAGAAGAAGGTTTTTTCAGTCCTGAACCTTTGAAGATCTGCCACATGTCTGACCTCAGTTGTGTTACATGCAAAGAAGGTTTTCCATCAAATGTCCACATGTTTTGAAATTCAATAGTTCTGTTTCCAATTAGAAGGATATTCTCCATCCCCAGGAAAGAATAAACCTGTTCTCTGAATTTAAAGCATTTCCTTCCTTCTCACCTTTGTGGCCCAGATGATTGCATCAGAGCGAATGGTGAAATCTTGGCCTAAGGGAGCCCCAGGATCTATATGCCCAACTTTCATAGGGACAAAAGATTGATTGGGGAGGAAAACCCAGTTGAGAATATCGTATTGAGAAGATCCAAGTCCATTTTCTGAGAAGTAAATTTCATCTCCAGCACTGTTGTTAAAGTGGACATTCCTCAAATAGGCAAGGATCTGAAAGAAAAGAAATATGTCAGAAATTAATCAACCAGAAAATCACAAAGGTGACATCATGGCTTCTAACATTCTGTGTCAGGTCCCATTGATCTCTATCAGGAACTTACCATTCTGGTGGGAGGGAGAAGGTTGGGAGCTACGTTTATATGGGGTTTTCTTTTGTTCCTTTGTATGCTTTGATGTACCTTTTGGGAAAGTTGAGAAGGGGGGAAATGTCCCTTGAGACATCTGTTTTGTCTCACCACCAGAGGTGGGAGATCATGGCATGTGGGAATTGCCAGCCCAAAGTTCTTATAACAACTTTGTACATTGGGATTGGCTAAAAAGATGAACTAGACCAGTGATGGCAAACCTCTGTGTTCTGCCGGACTCTCTGGTAGGAGCCTACCGAAAATTCAAAGGCACAAATTTCAGACACACACACGTTTGAAAATTCAAAACAATGTTCTTTATCACAAATTCAAAACAAACTAAGCACTCTTTTTGTATTGCAAAGAGCACTTATCCCAAAACAGCCTGGTAGTTTGTACAAGTCCCTTATCAGTTCGGAAGTACTTAGCTTGCAGCTGTGAAGAAAGTCACATCCCTTCTTCTTCCACGAAGTGAAACACACTTTGCTCTGCTTAGGTTTCAAAGCAGTGATAAGTCAACAAAGGTCGGAGTCAGCAAGGTATTCATGAAACACAACGATCAGCTAATCCTCCACAACGGCCAAACCCACGAGCAAATTTTGGACTCAATTATTTTGTATTTTAATACTGTTTTTAATTCATTTATCCATTTATCCATTTATCCATTTATCCATTTATCCATTTATCCATTTATCCATTTATCCATTTATCCATTTATCCATTTATCCATTTATCCATTTATCCATTTATCCATTTATTCATTTATTCATTTATTCATTCATTCATTCATTCATTCATTTATTTATTTATTACTAGAGTTGGAAGGAACCTTGCAGGTCATGTCAAACCCCCTGCTCAAGCACGAAACCCTACACCACCCCAACCAGATGGCAGTCCAATTTTCTTTTGAATGTGTGACGTGATGGAGCGTTCACAACCTCTGCTGGCAGGCTGTTTCACTGGTTGATCTTTCTCAGCATAAGAAAGTTCTTCCTTATTTCCAGGTTGAATCTCTCCTTGGTCAGTTTCCATCCGTTCCTCCTGGTCTGGCCCTTTAGTGCCCTGGAAAATAATGTGACCCCCTCCTCACTGTGGCAACCCCTCAAATCATCTGAAGCTGTTCTGAGATGGACTGATACAGTAGCATACAGATATTGAATCAGTAAATTCATGAAATACATATAGCAAACTTTCTTTGCAGGGTTCTGTGAACTAAATAAAAAGTTACATAGACTACCTGCCATGGATGGACATTTGAGATCCTCTTTCCAAATCTCATCATGGATGGTTGGGCTCTGGATCCAATCATTGCATGTAATGCATGTGCCAGGGCAAAAATGGCATTGTAAATATTGTAACTTTCACCTGTCATGCTTATTTCAAAAATGTGAGTGGGCACATTCTCTACATTCTCCTTTCCTGTACATTTCTTCTTCTTCTTTGGAATGATCCTTCCTGGTTTCTGGATCCTGCAGTCAAAGATCTTTTCCCACCACTTCGGGAGAAAGACGTCCCCTTTTGGGTTCAAAGGGTCTAAAGACATGAGAAACTGGCTGAATTCAGAGATATCCCCTGGGTGCTCCCTTAACTGCAAAGCCCCATGGAAGGGCTTTATAACTGGCAATGCATCTTTAAATGCCCCCACATTATGTTTCCATTGGGAAGTTAGGATCCAAACTTTCTGGGGTGGTGACTTTGTGGGCTTTATGTAAACAAGCAGAGCTGACTGTACATTGGCATTAGTACAAGGGTCTCCAAAGAGAATAATCACTTCAGCTTGACAACAGTTTTTTAAGAAAAGACCAAATGCCTTCCATGTATCAATAAAATCATCCAGTTTCAATATTTCAGTGAACGCTACACAGATCTCCTTCTCCTTCAGCATTGACATCAGAGATGAGATGAAATGTTCTCCACTGTCAGCTTTGTTGGCCACCAGCTCAATCCAGTTCCAGTGGAAATACAGGAGCAGTTGAACTAAACCCACATACTGAGGAAATTCCTTGGGATTAATCCGGAAGAAGGAAGGATAAACTCTTCTGTCTCCTTGAGTGAAGTCAAAGCCAACACCAAGCTGGAGAAAGTGAGATTTGTTTTTCAAAGCAAAGTAATATTTTATTGTGACTTTAGGGGTCACCATTGTATGGCGATGGCCCCACTAGTCAGTCTGATTCACTCTAAATGGCAAGTTTAAGATTCTTCTTTCTCAGGAAGAGCGAAAAGTTATATATTTTGATTAGTTCTGACAGGCCAGAAGGAAAGGAAACACACCAGCCACCTGATACAGGGAATAAATTTCACTGAAAGGGTGGATACAATTTATGAAGTATTAGTTAGTTAAGAAGCAATTTCTCCATACAAAATTCCTCTTGGCATGGTCAGCATTTAGGAAATATCTCATTATCTATCTCCATCATAGAATAACAGAGTTGGAAGGAACCTTGGAGGTCTTCCAGTCCAACACCCTGCTCAGGCAAATGGTTTTGGACAAATGGTTAGAATAGAATAGAATAGAATTTTTATTGGCCAAGTGTGATTGGACACACAAGGAATTTGTCTTTGATGTATATGCTCTCAGTGTACATAAAATATACATTTGTCAAGAACCATGTGGTACAACACTTAATGATTGTCATAGGGGTCAAATAAGCAATGAAGAAGCAATATTAATAAAAATCTTAGGATATAAGCAACAAGTTACAGTCATACAGTCAACATGGGAGGAAATGGGTAGAAGGAATGATGAGAAAAACTAGTAGAATATAAATGCAGATTTAGTAGAAAGTCTGACAGTGTTGAGGGACTTATTTGTTTAGTTATCCAACATCTACTTAAAAACTTCGAGTGTTGAAGCTTTCACAACTTCTGGAGGCAAGTTGTCCCACTGATTAATTGTTCTAGATGTCAGGAAATTTATCCTTAGTTCTAAGTTCCTTCTCTCCTTCATTAGTTTCCACCTATTGCTTCTTGTTCTACCCTCAGGTGCATTGACTCCCTCTTCTTTGTGGCAACTCCTGAGATATTGAAACACTACTATCATGTATCCCATGGTCCTTCTTTTCATTAAACTGGACATATCTAGTTCCTGCGACCATTCTTCATATGTTTTATCCTCCACTCCCCTAATCATCTTTGTTGCTCTTCTCTGCCCTCCCCCAAGTCTCCACATCTCTTTTTCATCATGGGGACCAAAACTGGATGCAGTATTCTAAGTGTGGCCTTAATAAGGCCTTACAAAGTGGTATTAACACTTCATGTGATCTTGATTCTATCCCTCTGTTTATGCAACCTAGAACTGTGTTGGCTTTCTTGCAGCTGCTGCACACAGCTGGCTCATATTGAAATGATTGTCATGTTATATAAAAATTATCTTGACAAATCAACATAAAAATAAATTCAACTGTCATGTGGATTCTCTAAGTTACATATTTGTGAGGTACGCCAGTAAACATATTTGGTTTCTCTGTGTGTTTCTCTTGTTTGTCTGTGTCAGTATCCATCACTGGATCCCCTTACCTGTGGGACCTTGAAGACGCTGAATATGGAGGCCATCTGCCTTGAAGATTTGGTGATGAAGCCTCCAATGACAGAGAGCAGAGTGTCCTGCCTGTCACATTTATAACCTGGAATCATTTGGCCTCTTGTGGTGAGCAGGGAGAGGCTGATTAGTGAAGTACTTCTCTCAAACTGGCGATTGTCAGATATTTGGAAGCTGAGTGTGATATTGGGGAGGAGAACCATATCTCTGTTGACCTCTCTGATTGCAAATACCACTGCCAGGAACTGCTGGTAGCTCTTCGGTATGAGTCTATCATGAGAAAAATCATTGGGGAAATTTTCAGAAAAGATCTTGCTGTTGAATTTGCCTTGCCTTTTGCATGTGTGTGTGAGTGAGTGTGTGTGTGTGTGTGTTGGTTGGAGTCAGAAGTCCCATGTTTCATTGGGAACAAAGGTTTTAACTACACTAGATGCCAGTACAGGTATTTTTGAAAGGAGTCCCTGAATTTAAAATAAAGCAAACACTTATCTACATCATATCTGACCAACCGCACCCAACAAGTTGTCCTCAGTGGTTCCAAATTCACATGGAAGTACATAGGCAGTGGGGTACCACAGGGTTCAGTCCTGACCCTGTGCTCTTCAACATTTTCATCAACGACTTGGACGAGGGAATAGAAGGGCAACTGATCAAATTTGCAGACGACACCAAGCTGGCGGGGGTAGCCAATACCGTAGAAGACAGGCTCAAATTACAGAAAGACCTAGACAGACTAACACAGTGGGCCCACACCAACAAAATGATGTTTAACATCGACAAGAGCAAAGTCCTTCACCTAGGCAGAAAAAACCCTGGACACACATACAACCTGGGAGAAACCCCTCTTAGCAGTAGCGACTGCACAAGAGACCTCGGAGTCTTGGTGGACAATCAACTAAACATGAGCCAACAATGTGCAGCAGCAGCTAAAACAGCCAACAGAATCCTAAGATGCATCAACAGGGGAATACACTCCAAGACCAGGGAAGTCTTAATACCACTCTACTACGCCCTGGTCCAACCACACCTGGAGTACTGTATTCAGTTCTGGTCACCACACTTCAAAAGAGACATTGAAACTCTGGAGAAGGTACAAAAAAGAGCAACCAAGATGATTAAGGGATTGGAAACCAAGACTTACGAAGAGAGACTGAGGGAACTGGGCATGGATAGCCTAGAGAAAAGGAGGGGCAGAGCGGACATGATAGCAGTCTACAAGTATACGAGGGGCTGTCACAGAGAGGAGGGGATCACTTTATTCTTCAGGGCACCAGAGGGCCGGACGAGGAACAACGGCTGGAAGTTGACCAAGGAGAGATTCAACATGGAGATAAGGAAGAACTTCCTGACGGTCAGAGCGATCAACCAATGGAACAACCTACCAGCGGACGTTGTGAACTCCAACACTCTGGACATTTTTAAGAGAATGAACTGCCACTTGACTGGTGTACTATAGGGTTCCTGCTTGGACAGGGGATTGAACTCGATGGCCTTCATGGTCCCTTTCAACTCTAACAATAAATAAATAAATATCTCTCCAGGTGAGACTTACATACTTGGCACAAAAAGCAATAATGGGTCTTGCTGGAAGTCTGGAACAACGGAATGAATAATGACTCCCAGGTGCACATTCCCACCAATAATGAGATCACCAGGCCTATAGTAGCTTTCCTGTGACTGGAAATAGTTCCTCAATACACATACAGTTTGCATCTTCTTAGCAGCAGTTGGAGGCAGGAGCCAGAAGAGTAGCAGCAGCAGAGGCAGCCCAGTCATTCTTCTTTCCTTCCCTCCTAGATCATAAGTCAAGGTGTTTGGAGAAGCCAAATTACAGGCAGCACTTGAAATCTCACCAAGGTTTTAGCACAGTACACACCTATCTAGATGGCCTCAGGGAAACTTTATATCCACCACATTTCCTCTTATCTGTGTTCAAGCTGTGGCTAAACAGAAAACAATGACAAGTTGTGTCTCAGCAAACCTAGGGATTTCTATTTGCAAGACAAGAGAAAGTGACAGACATGCCTGTCCCCATTGGGAAAACTAGGAGCATATTTTTATCCAGGTTTTATCCTGAAAGATTTGTGAGGGTAGAAATCTTCAGGGGATACATTCACAATTACTGTTCTGACATATTGTCCTGGCACTAGAAGGGGAAAAACATGTTTATATCTCTTGTTGCTAATTCACAGATCATATGGACTTGAGAGTCAAGATGGAGCTGGGTGTTTGAGCTGCATAAAACTAAGCACTTGTGTCATACTTTTTTCAGATATGATGAAGACTTAGAATAACTTTAATGTTACTGTGAATGTACACTAATTGGCATACATTAAAATAAAATTTCGTTGCATACAGTTCTCAAAGGGATAACACCTCCAATATACACTACATAAACATGACAAAAGAAATACATAAATAGATGAAAATGTAAATACATAAATATGTAAATACCTACATAAATACATAAATATTACTCCAACACTCCGCAGTCTGCATTGGTTGCCGATCAGTTTCCAGTCACAATTCAAAGTGTTGGTTATGACCTATAAAGCCCTTCATGGCACCGGACCAGAATATCTTCGGGACCGCCTCCTGCCGCACGAATCCCAGCGACCGGTTAGGTCCCACAGAGTCGGCCTTCTTCGGGTCCCGTCGACTAAACAATGTCGTCTGGCAGGACCCAGGGGAAGAGCCTTCTCTGTGGGGGCCCCGACCCTCTGGAATCAGCTCCCCCCTGAGATTAGAATTGCCCCCACCCTCCCTGCCTTTCGTAAACTCCTTAAGACCCACCTTTGCCGTCAGGCATGGGGGAACTAAAACATCTCCCCCTTGCCCATGTTGTTTTGCCGTTTGATTGATCGACTGTGTGCCTGTTTTTTATATATATATTGGGATTGTTTTATGAAATTACTAATTTTAAATTGTAATTAGATTGGTGGGCATTGGATTGTTATTATGTACTGTTTTTTATTATTGTTGTGAGCCGCCCCGAGTTTGCGGAGAGGGGCGGCATATAAATCCAATAAATCTAATGTAATCTAATCTAAATACAAAATTATGCATATACCCACATATATTATGTGACACAGAGAAACAACCCAATCTAGTTTGGCTGTATGCATGTACATGGCAGAAAAACAAATCTTGGCAAGTATACCAGACAAATTGCATAGGAAACAAAGCTGTTACAGAATCTGATAGTCCTGCTAAAACCAGAAGTCAAAACCTATTTTTTTTTCTGGTTTTCTTCCCCCAAATCTAGGTGTTAACCTGATCCTACGCAGCTTCTGCTCTGGCAATCTCACAATACTCACCACAGCCTACAAAACATTTGCCAGACCCATCCTTGAATACAGTTCATCTATCTGGAACCCATACCACATCTCGGACATCAACACCCTTGAAAATGTCCAAAGATACTTCACCAGAAGAGCCCTTCACTCCTCCACTTGAAACAGAATACCCTACAATCTAAGTATTGCCCACAAGATCATATGCTGCAACGTCCTACCTGTTAATGACTACTTCAGCTTGAAGTAGTCATTGACAGTTGAAGTTGACTACCGCAACAACACAAGAGCACGCAACAGATTCAAACTTAATATTAACCGCTCCAAACTTGACTGTAAAAAATATGACCTGACTCAGTAGTGTCAACCTCTAACCCCCAACATTTTTCCCTTAGACTATCCACGATTGACCTCTCCAGGTTCCTTAGAGGTCAGTAAGGGGTGTGCATAAGTGCACCAGTGTGCCTTCCGTCCCCTGTCCAATTGTCTCTCCTTATCTCATTTATCTTTTCTTCCTTTCATATATGTTCACCTATACTTTTATATCTTTTCTTCTATTCTTTTCTTTATTTATATTACTACATATCTATTCTCTTCAATGTGTATTATGTATTGGACAAAATAAATAAATAAACTTATAGTCCCATGCATTTTGTAGACTGAAAAATATGGTATTTTGAAAACTCCTGCCACAGGGAACCAACAGAAACAGACCATAAAGTGGGTATCCAGGGTCTCTTGAGGACTAAGCACATAGTGCTTACAAGTAGCATTCTGAATAACAGGTAAGTCTTGTCTTCCTGGATGAGCAAAAAGTATTTGATAATGTGAACTGGCAATATATGAAATTATTAATTAGGAAAATGGAGTTTGGTGATAAATTTTCAAGAATTTTCAAGAATTTTATTTATTTATTTATTCATTTGTCCAATACACAAATACATAGGAAGAAAAATAGACATGTAGTAATATATATAAGGGTAAAAGTGAACTTAGAGGAGAAGATATATGAAAGAAAGAAAATATATATGATAAGTGAGAGAAAGGAAAGACAATTGGACAGGGGACGAAAGGCACACCAGTGCACTTATGTACGCCCCTTACTGGCCTCTTAGGAACCTGGAGAGGTCAATCGTGGAGAGTCTAAGGGAGAAATGTTGGGGGTTAGGGGTTGACATAATTGAGTTTGGTAATGAGTTCCACGCTTCGATAACTCGATTGTTGAAATCGTATTTTTTACAGTCACGTTTGGAGTGGTTCGTATTAAGTGAGATGGACAACTAAAGCTGGCAAAGACCCATCTGGGGTTTTTTTTTAGGCCCATTCGCACAAGGCCTTTTGAACATGTTTCTTTGAAAATAAATTGAATGAATGAATAAATATAGGAATGTGCAGATGTGGGCACATGTAAAACTACATTACCCAGAGTGCCATTTCACTACATTTCCCCTAATGCAATATCTTTAAGAAACATGTCTCAATTCAATCTGACTATCTCTGCCTGTGGTGACTTTTTGGGGTCCAAGGATGGCCACAGATTGGGAAGAAGGGAGGCCTTTCCCCACTCCTGCCATCGTCTCTCCCCCTCCCTCTGGGAAGTGTTTTGAAGGGCTTTGGGCTTTTTGTGGCCTCTGTGAGGAAAAGGCCTTTCCGTCTAGAGGCGCCTTGGAGGCATCAATACAGGTGGCCCTCAACTGACGACAGTTCCCTTGGAGACTGTTTGTAGAAAGAAGGGACTCAGGACCATTGTCCACCTTATGACCCTTGCAGCATCCCCAGGGTCAAGTGATTGACATTCCGAGGCTTTGCAGCTAACTCACACTTGTGACGGTCACAGTGTCTGGGACTCACATTGTTGTGTTTGGGCCTGGGCTGGCTGCTGCTCCCACGTATGTGAGAGATGCGTCACAGAGCAATTGTGAAAGCATGGCTGACAGCCAGGAAAACTTGGCCAGCAGCCCAGAGGATTTGGCAGATAGCTCAGAAGAGTTGGCAGACAGCCCAGAGGAGCTGGCAGACAGCCCAGGGGACTTGGTAGGCAGCCCGTGGGATAGCCTCTCTTCTCTGGATTCGAATGCTGAACAGGTAATCAATATGCGTAGCTGTAGAGCAATGCAACATAGGGATCAATTATGGGATTATCCAAGGTGATTATGGTGTTACCTGTGTTTGGGTGTGGTCCACAGAATGAGGGCTGGGTATGGTCCCCATAATGAGGGCTACAGTTACAAAAGGGAACAGAGGCAGAAGCAAACCGTGGACGTTTATCTGTGTGGTTTGGATGGCTTTGCTTTTCCCTGCTTTGAGATCTTTGCTCTGTGTTTTTGGATTCAACCCAGCATTTTCAGGCAAGTGGGCATTGGAAAACCTGTGAATCATGGCTTCTATCCTGCCTCGTGACTTCGGAGAACTCCTGGAACTTGCCTGCTATGTGAACTTTGTATTTGGTTGCTTTTTCACTTCACATGCACTTTGTATCTATCTGAACTTTCGCTTAGCACTGTGGTTTACTCCTGAAGAATAAGGACATTTTGTTTAGTTTTTCCTTTTGTGTTTAATACAATTGTGCTGTTTATCACTGCCCGTGTGTGTCTGACCTTCTTTCCTGGACTCTTAATTACTGCCTGAGCCCCGTCAAGCAGAACACAAATTATCCTCTTTTGGGATCTCCTGACAAGCAGAGTCAATGGGGAAGACAGGTTCACTTCACATCCCGTGTGAGTCACTCCACAACCGCAGTGATTCACTCAACAACTGTGGCAGGATAGGTCGTAAAATGGGGCAAAAGTTGCTTAACAACGGTCTCGCTTAGATAATTTGGGCTCCACTGTAGTTGCAAGCCAAGCACCACCTTCATGGTGGACATAGAAAGTCTGCAGAGATGTTTCTGAGATGCCAATTCAAAAAAATCAAACCAAAATAAATCACTTTTTCCGCAATCTTAAATACAACAAGCAAGCTTTTCAATTCAACTGAAAATCTATTTGAAATCTTTTAGGTGGAAAAATAACAATCAGAAAGTAGACGAATATGGCTGTGTAAACATTTCCTGATATGTCAGTTTCCCTGAGCATTTCTAATCTACCTGATCAATGGTTGCACCTTTTTTCCTGTAAGGAGAAGCTTCTGATCGTCCGAGCAGAAATAGCAAAATTGGATTTTTATATGCACAACTACACACAAAGACATGAAATAATATTTAATATTATTAAATGTAAGTGTTTCAGGTAAAAAAGCCCAAGGAGTCTAATTACTGAGAATTTTAGATAGCAACCATGCCTTTTCTTCCAGAATTTCATATTAAATTCTCAATAGTCCCCCCCAAAAAAACAAATATTCTATAATGGACATGGTTTGACATAACATGAGTTTTGATTGATTAGCTTTTGGGCCATATCAAAGTGCAACGTTCCAGAAATTACAGTGATACCTCTTCTTACGAACGCCTCTTCATACGAACTTTTTGAGATACGAACCCCGTGTTTAAGATTTGTTTGCTTCTCCTTAAGAACCATTTTCACCTTACGAACCCGAGCTTCTGTGCATGGGCTCTCTTACTTCATGTGTGTTCTCTTAGTGTGCATGAGCTCTCTTACTGCCGCAAGGATTTCCCCTGCCTTGTGACTGCCACCGGCGAGATTTCCCATTTGCTTGCTGCCCCCGCCGGGATTCCCCTCCTCCTTTTGCTTGTCCCGAGGCGGGGAATCCCAGCTGTGGCAAGGACCTGTGCTTTGGCCTGAGACAAGGCTCCCTGGCTCTCACTGGTGCTGGCGGTTGCCGCCGAAATGGAGGCCAAAAATGTGAGCGAGAGGGAGAAACGAGCCTTCTTCGGATGCCCAAAAGAAGAGGAGTTGGTCCCGAATTCTCGTGTGTGTGGCAGCGGGACAGTTCTGCCCAACCAGGCTGCTGCTTTTCCTGTCGTAGCTCCCAATGACTGCTGGAGAAGGCTCATTTCTCTCTCGCAAGATTGGGGGGGAGGAGAGAAGGAGAGGGGGGAAGAAAGAGGAAAGGAGGGGGAGCAGTGGAGGGATTCAGCCTATTTATTTATTTGTTTTTCTTTATTTGTTTTGTCAAGTACGTATTGGTGGTATAAAAAGATATGACAATATTTATATACATGATACCAGTAAGAGAGAAACATTAGGACAGGGGACGGAAGGCACTCTGGTGCACTTATGCACACCCCTTACTGACATCTGAGGAATTGGGAGAGGTCAACAGTGGATAGTCTAAAGTTTCGGGGGTTAGGTGATGATACTACAGAAGGAAGGAAGGAAGGAAGGAAGGAAGGAAGGAAGGAAGGAAGGAAGGAAGGAAGGAAGGAAGGAAGGAGGCCATCAGGAGAAGAGGGAAATCAGAGGGTCCTTTAGGCTGAGTTCAGAGCTGGGAGGAGACAAAGATCAGACACCAGGACACGGCATGAAAAAAGCAGTTAGTGGGAGTCCTTGACTTACAACCACAAATGAACGCAGCATTTCTTTTGTGAAGGGAGATATTTGTAGCGTGAATTCTGCCCCACTTTATAACCTTTCTCACCATGTTCCATTTCTATCAGGGTCATGGAGTGAATCTGGTTCCCCTGTTGACTCTGCTTGTGGGAAGGCTGAAAAAGGGGATCCCAGGACCTTTGGTTCGGTAGCCTAAGCATAGCCCATAAAATCATCTGCTCCAAACTCGACTGCAGGAAATACGACTATAGTAACCAAGTAGTTGATGACAGGAACTCACTACCTGACCTATCATCACCTAACCCCCCCTGTCATCAACTACTTGGTTACTATAGTCGTATTTCCTGCAGTCGAGTTTGGAGCGGTTTGCTTTAAGTTTGTATCTATTGTGTGCTCGTGTGTTGTTGTGGTTGAAGATGAAGTAGTTGTTGGCAGGAAGGAAGTTGTTGGCACAAAGGCCCAAAGCCCTTCAAGATGCTTCCCAGAGGGAGGGGGAGGGACAAAGGCAGGAGGGGGGGAAAGGCCCCCCTTCTCCCCAATCTGTGGCCATCCTCGGACCCCAAAAAGTCACCATAGGTAGAAATAGTCAGATTGAATTGAGACATGTTTATTAAAGATATTGCATTAGGGGAAATGTAGTGAAATGGCACTCTGGGTAATGTAGTTTTACATGTGCCCACATCTGCACATTCCTATGTTCGTTCATTCATTCATTCATTCATTCATTTATTTTCAAGCAAACATGTTCAAAAGTCCTTGTGCGAAAGGGCCTAAAAAAAACCCCAGATGGGTCTTTGCCAGCTTTAGTTGTCCATCTCACTGCCTGAGGAGGCCAATTAGGATTTAAAGGCCAGAGCCCGGACTTCCCCCTACAGGCAACAAGAAGGACAGCAAATCATGGAAAGGCCCAGGGGAGGAAGGTCTCTGTGTGCTGACTGTGGAATTCTGGGAGTTGAAGTCCACTCATCTTCAGGTTGCTAAGCTAGCCAGTTTTTTTCTAAGTCCTCTCTGATTTTTGTGCATGTCTTTGTTTGTGCGTGTCTGTGTGTTTGTGTGTATGTGAGAGAGAAATGTTTATTTTAAAACTCTGCAAAGTTTTTTAAAAGTTCACTAAAGTTGCATCAGCCATTGTGTGTGTGTGTGTGTGTGCATGTGAGAGACAGAAAGTTTTTTTAACTCTGCAAAGTTCTGGTAACTAGTGTTTCACTAAAGTTGCATCAGCCCTTTTGTGTGTGTGTATGTGAGAGACAGAAAGATTTTTTTAACTCTGCAAAGTTCTGGTAACTAGTGTTTCACTAAAGTTGCATCAGCCCTTTTGTGTGGAGCCTTTGAGCTTTAACGTTCACAATAAAGTTAAATGCATGTTGGCTTTAACTCAGCAGGCAGCTATTTCAGACCTGTGAGATGCTCTGGCATTAACTGGCCCCTGGGATTTTGTCTCCATGCCCACAAATGTCAGATTTATTTGTTTCTTCAGCCACAATTGCCGTGTATTCCCTCCGGGTCAGTTTCTAGCACGGAGCTCCGAAACCTCTCAATTCTAGATGACTAATTTAATTCCATCTCTGCCCCTGCCATTAGGTGCCATAGGGGGATTATTTCCCTTTCATTCCTCTCCAGAAAATCCGCCAAAGTTGAATCATCCAGGGATCTCTCCTGAGAGGGAGAATTATTACGATCAATGCTTCAGCTCTGCTCTTGGGCTGAATCCTCCAGGGGAGACTTTGGGCAGAGAAATAGGGAGTTTGGAGACAGGCAGAGTCTCTTGCATGTACGTCTCTCTCCTTTCCAGGTGAGACTGTGCTTCAATCAGGAAAGCAACTGGATCATGTCCCACCTTGTGAAAATCCTTTGAATTCTTCTTTAGGAACAGGAAGGAGATTGATTGAGTCACTCCATGGATGATGGTCCTCCTGCTTCTGGTTGTGGTGCTGCTTTTGTTCCATCCAGTCTCTGGGAAGCTGAGAAGGAAATGCCCACTGAGTTTGGAGCACCAGGATGGAAAACAAGCACAGAGCGTTTACAGCCCAGGAGACCATCTCATTGGTATAGTCCGCAGTGGATATGGAAAACTGCTTACAAAGTTGCTTTTCAATGTGGCTCCTTCTCTTCCTGATCCGTAAGTCATTCAGGGTGATGGAGTTTCACTCCCTCCGTTCTAACACTCTCCTTATTTTATGTTTTTTCCTCATTTATTCCTATATTGTGAATATGTCTAATCTCCTGAATGATTTTTATTTCCACGTCCACGTCTTAATGAACTCAATCTGTATAGTCTGGAGGACAGAAGGAAAAGGGGGGACATGATCGAAACATTTAAATATATTAAAGGGTTAAATAAGGTCCAGGAGGGAAGTGTTTTTAATAGGAAAGTGAACACAAGAACAAGGGGACACAATCTGAAGTTAGTTGGGGGAAAGATCAAAAGCAACATGAGAAAATATTATTTTACTGAAAGAGTAGTAGATCCTTGGAACAAACTTCCAGCAGACGTGGTAGATAAATCCACAGTAACTGAATTTAAACATGCCTGGGATAAACATATATCCATCCTAAGATAAAATACAGAAAATAGTATAAGGGCAGACTAGATGGACCATGAGGTCTTTTTCTGCCGTCAGACTTCTATGTTTCTATGTTTCTCGTTTTTGTTTGCTTTTGTGAAAGAGACTCAAAAAGGGGTCTGAGAAAAAGCTGAAAGGGCTGCAGATTATTTCCCCCTCTCTGTTCAATCCTTAATTTATCATTTGAATAATGAATTTTATTTAAAGTAATTGGGGAATCAGTTGTAGTTGCCGCACCTCAGTCGATTTCCATATTTGTGTAACTGATCATTGCTTTTGGTTCACTAGGCATGTGGAAGATTATACACTGCTCCAAAAAATAAAGGGGACACTTAAACAACAGAATATAATTGCAAGTCAATCAAACGTCTGTGAAATCAAACTGTCCACTTAGGAAGCAACAGCAGCTTTTCACATGCTGTTGTCAGCACATTCAACTTTGTACAGAACAAGTGTTCAATGAGGATATTTCATTCATTCAGATCTAGGATGGGTTCTTTGAGTGTTGCCTTTCTTTATTTGAGTAGTATATATTAAAAGAAGTATTTGTTGTTACTGTTGATTTTAATAACATATTTTTTACAATAGGGATATTTATGGTTTTTTATCTACCTCAATGTTCATTTTCAACATTCAACTGATCAACAAGAATTTCCAGTTCATGCACAACTTTACACTTGGCTACAATATCCATAACAACTATTGGAGCACTTTCCACACTTCAGATGCCTTGCTGGACATTCTCTCCACTGGAGAAGCCAATGTCCCCAACTACGGCTGTGGAAGGAAGGACAACCTTCTGACTTCTTGATTCAGCTCACATGGAAATCTCCATCCAGATGTCAAAGTTAGGAGGCACCTACAAAGTCCCACAGGTTTGTTTGTGCTTTTCTCCATCTGGAAAAAGTAAGTGGTGGGTGATGATAGATGAGCAATAGATGCAATCATGTTTTCTGCATGGAATTCAGGAACTGATTTCCTCCATATTAGCAAAAATGTCAATGTTCTACCCCATTATGTTCATGTTGAGATTATTCATAAAAGGCCTGAGATGAAAGCAATACCTTCCCTGGAGAAGACATTCTACCAACTAGTTAATCAATCCAAAAATATCTCTAGTTGTTGGGGCCCCTATTGGCATCTTCATTTTAGAAGACAAGACCTGCCCTATCCACTCGGATTGAAGTAGGCAATAGTTGCGTTTTATGTAACTAGAATATGGAATAAAAAGGACTCTGGCAATTATGGACCAAATGGACTAGCAGATATTGTGGCTAAAATTTATGCCATGATCCTCTTAGTTAAACTTGAGAAAAATGCATTCCTTGCAGAAGAACCAGAAGGTTTTCAGTAGAGTTAAAAGTTATGTAGATTTTAGAAGAAACAATGCATAAGTTAATGATCATCTATTGGCTTAAATAGGTCGTGAAATATCTAATCTATATCAGTGAGGAAAAACAAGGTTTGCAGGCTTTCTAGATGTCAGTGCAGCATTTGACTCAATGAACAGAGAAATAGGATGGAGAAAATGGATTGCCCTCCAAATGGAGCTCAGCCTGTTGGCCCTGATCCAAGCCTTTGTTGGAGAGGGAGGTTTGGGCTCAATGGGGCCACGAGAAGAAGGATCTATGCTTACCAAGCAGGGAAAGGAAAGATACATATTTGAACCCTTCTTATTCAGTATAGATATGAATCACTTACTAGGACTAAAATAGATCATAAATATATGTTATTTCATTTACTAAATTAGTGGACCAGTGAAAGGCAGTGCACATAGTATACAGTACTTGGATTTCAGAAAGGCTTTGACAAGGTATTTATTTATTTATTTTATTTATTTATTTATTTATTTATTCTTTGTCCAATATACAATACATATGGAAGAGAATAGACATTAAGTAATATATATGACGATAGAAAGTAAAAAGAAGAGAAGTAGATGGGAGGGAGAGAATATATATGATATAAGAGATAAGGAGAGAATATATATAGATATAGATATATAGATATAGATAAGGAGAGAATATATATGACATATGAGATAAGGAAAGACAATTGGACAGGGGATGATAGGCACATCAGTGCACTTATATACGCCCCTTACTGGCCTCTTAGGAACCTGGAGAGGTCAATCGTGGAGAGTCTAAGGGAGAAGTGTTGGGGGTTGGGAGTAGATACTATTGAGTCCGGTAATGAGTTCCACGCTTCGACAACTCGATTGTTAAAGTCATATTTTTTACAGTCAAGTTTGGAGCGGTTAATATTAAGTTTGAATCTGTTGTGTGCTCTTGTGTTGTTGCGGTTGAAGCTGAAGTAGTCGTTGACTGGAAGGACGTTGCAGCATATGATCTTGTGGGCAATACTTAAATCGTGTTTTAGGCGCCGCAGTTCTAAGCTTTCAAGACCCAGGATAGATAGTCTATTTTCATAGGGTATTCTGTTTCGAGTGGAGGAGTGAAGGGCTCTTCTGGTGAAATATCTTTGGACATTTTCGAGAGTGTTGATATCTGAGATGTGGTATGGGTTCCAGACAGATGAGCTGTATTCGAGAATGGGTCTGGCATAGGTTTTGTAGGCTCTAGTCAGTAGTGTGAGATTGCCAGAGCAGAAGCTACGTAGGATCAGATTAACAACTCTAGAAGCCTTTTTGGCGATATTGTTGCAGTGGGCTTTAGCACTTAGGTTGTTTGATATTAGTATTCCAAGGTCTTTTACTGAGTGTGGGTTGGCTGCGAGAATTTGTTTATTCAGTTCATATGCGAAGTTTGGATTCTTTTTGCCGATGTGGAGGGTAGAGCATTTGTTGGTTGATATTGGAAGTTGCCAGGTGTTAGACCAATCTGAAACAAAGTCAAGGTCTTTTTGGAGAGTGAGTGTGTTGTCTGTGGTGTTGAATAGTTTCACATCGTCGGCAAAAAGCACACAGTTGCTTGCGATATGATCACAGAGGTCATTGATGTATAGGATGAAAAGAGTAGGACCTAGTACACTGCCTTGGGGAACGCCGCTTTTGACAGGGACGGGGGTGGAAATGGCGCTTCCGATTTTGACAACTTGTTGCCTGTTTGACAGGAATGCTGTAATCCAGTTGTGGAGGAGTCCTGAGATGCCATAGGATTTGAGTTTTAGGAGAAGTTTGTCGTGAACCACTGAGTCAAAGGCTTTGCAGAAGTTGATACAAATTGCATCGATGGATTTTCCTTGATCAAGATGGGTAGTCCAGATGTTTTTGCAGTGAAGTAGTTGTAGGTTGCAGGATAGTTTCTTTCTGAATCCAAATTGTTTTTTTGATAGTAGGTTATTAGATTCTAAGTAAAGGGTGATTGGTCGATTTATAATTGATTCCATGATTTTACAAGGGACACAGCATAGTGATATTAGTCTGTAGTTGTCAACTAGTGATGGGTCTCCTTTTTTGAAAATGGGGATGAGTACTGCTTTTGACCACAGCTTGGGGAGAGTGCTGGTCCTGAAGAATTTTTGGAAGATAACGCTTAGGGGTTCAGCTATGGCAGAAGAAAGTTTTCTTAGGAAGTATGCACAAAGACCGTCTGGTCCGACAGATAGGGAAGGTTTGAGGTCACGGATTGCTTTTTCAACGTAGTCTATAGTGAAGATGATTTGGGTTAGGTTTTTTAATGAGTTTGGAATGCGATTTGCGAAGAGGGGGGATGAGCCATTACTGTTAACAAAAACGGAGCCAAAAAAGGAGTTGAAGAGGTTAGCTTTGGATGGTTCATCGTGGTATTCTTTGTTGTTGGGTCCTACGAGAGGTGGAATAGGTCTGGAGTCGTTAAGTTTGTTGTTGAGACATTCTACTTTTATTTGTTGGCATATGCTTCTGTAGCGGCTTTTAAAGTTGGTTACTGGGCCTTTTTTATTTCTACGCCAGAGGGATCTTTTTTTTGTTTGTAATTTCTTTATCGAGACTGGTACGTTATTTTTTCATTTTCTTCTAGGAGAGGTGAGTGGAACATGCAGATCTATAAGTCTATTAATTTGGTGTAAGAACGTGTTGTAGAGGTCATCAATGGTGATGCAGTTAGAGAACAAGGATTGCCAATTAATAAATGAGAGATTGGCGTCTATGAGTTCATAGTTGGCTTTCCTGAAATTGTACTTAGGGGCCGCATACTTCATGTGAGTGTTTAGATGATGTAGGTTGAGGTTGAAGTTGATCATGCTGTGGTCGCTGTTGGAAAAAGGTTCTTTTGTGTGCAGTCCATAGATAGCACTTTTGCTGTTGCAGAATATGAGATCGAGACAGTTGTTGAGTCTGGTGTTGTTTGATACTAATTGTTCTAGTCCTAAGCTGGTGACGGCGTTATAGATGGCAGTATGTATAGGTTCAGTGGAGCATTCGTTTAGTGACCAGTTGATGTGTGGTAGGTTGAGGTCACCAAGGAAGATAATGGGATGGGGGCAGGAGGTTGCCCAAGTTAGGAGGGAGGTTAGTTTAGTTGCATGGGTAATGTCGTAGTTAGGAGCTCTGTAGCACAGAAGGAAACGGAGTGTAGTGTTGAGGGAAATGTCGCAAACTAGGCTTTCAGGGAGGATGAGATCTTGTGTAACTTGAATGTTTTTTAGGTTGAGTGAGCTTTTGTAGAATATGGCTACACCACCCCCTCTGCGGGAGTCGCGGTCAGACCGGAAGACCAGGTAGTTACTTTGTCTGATGATGGAGTCAGGATATGAAGAGTTCAGCCATGTTTCACAAACAAACAAATATTAAGTCAAATATGTTTGTGTCAAGTAGGATGAGGAATTCAGATAATTTGTTGATTATGCTTCTTGCATTGATTAGTTTACATTTGAGATTGAGTTCGTGGTCAAGGGTGGGATTGGGCTGAGTTGGGTAGAAATTGGATTGGAATGAGGTAGTAAGAGGCGCACTATCCTATTTGTTGCTTGAAGTGCTGGGGGGGTCCGTTTGAAGATGAGGGATGATGGGTGGAGAAGATGGCTGAGGAGGGACAATGGGTTTGGGGAAGAAGGGAGGATTATGAGATTTGGTCCTGATGCAATCAGAGCGGTAGTCAATGTAGAGGTTAGTTTCACCTTGGTCACAACGTCTCCGTAGTTTGGCCCGTAGTTCACGAGAGTGGATGCATTGGAGTAGTGTTAGGTCTGGTCTGGATATGAGTTTGTTGTAATTTGCGTTATTTCTGGCGATGGAGTTCATGGTCCTGATGAACTGTTGTTTGGTAGTTTCGTTTTTGCAGACTATTCTGCACAGCCGGGGAGCCATTGTTCCATCACTGTACTTTAGTACAGGGCCACTTCTAGAAACCGCTAAGATATCATCAGGGGTGATTGATTGAGGATGATGGTTGTGGATGATACTACGGATATTTGATAGATCGGTTTCCCCGTTTTCTTCTAGGCCAAAAAGTACGGCGTTATGGTGTTTTTGTCCACGTTCCATGGCATCTTGCATCAGGGTGGAGATGTCAGTAGTAGGGTTTGAAGATAGAGGTAGTGGTGGCCTGGGTGGAGTATAAAGTGGTGGTGGTGGAGTGGTGTAGGGTGCTTGTTTTGGTGTTATAGTGTGTATCAGATCTTGGATGTTTTTTTCTATGGAGGCAAACCGTAGTTCCATGCTTTCTGAGCATGATAGTTGGGCTTTAGAGACTGCTGATTGGATTACATCAGATAGATTGCCAAGGGAGTCTGGTTTGGGAGTGCAGGATGGGCAGCAATAGTAGAAAGAAGGATTATCTTGAAGAAAAGTGGCGACATGCTTATTTATGTTAAGGCAGGTATGATGAGCTAATTTTTTTTGCAGGAGTGACATTTTATAAATCCTTCTTGTGTATTAATAGTGTTGTTACATATGAAGCAGATGTTAACAGACTCATTTACTTGATTTGCTTGTATTTTTTTCTTGGACGGCATAGCTGCTGGTTGAATGAGACTGCTGGGTTCCTTTGCAGCCACTAGGGGTGTTGGAGCGACCTGTAGAGATTTATAGCTTTTGAATGAGAAAGGTTGCTGTGTTATTATACAGCCACTAGGGGGGATCAGGCGTCTTCCAGGGTCCTTCACTAGCAGCTAGACTCTGGTGTTAGCAGGGTCTTTCACTGCAGGCTGGGCTCCTACCACTGAGGGTCTCAGTTAGGAATTTTAAGGTCGGGTAATTAATGATGGCTCTACACATCTGGGGGTCAGGCGTCTTCCCAAGTCCTTTGCAACAGCTGGACTCTTTTTAAAGTTTATTCAGAGTCCTTTCGCTATTGTCAGGATTCCTAATGCTGAGTAAGTAAAAATTGGAAAATCAGAGAATTTACTGTTGGGTTGAAGGCAATTCTTTGTTAGTAAGTTGGTTTGTTTATTCCTTTTGTTGGAGTATTATTAGCGCCTACCAGCTCCTAGCACCATCTGGGTGTTTGAAAAGTCAGTTTCCTTTCTTCAGGCCTTTGATATGCAAATTGAGATGGGCTAGGGGGGAGGGGAGTGGGGGGGGAGAAGAACTTTTCCTCTTTAAAGTTTCTTGAAACTTCTTGAAGTTAATTAAGTCTCTGAGCTTATGGTTTGAGTTTAAGCTTTGGAAGAGGGAAAGAGATTTTCTGGAGTTAAGGAAAAAAGTATCTGGATTCTTATACCTCAGATGCTGGCTGCTGAGATTCTTTGTTTTGTTATGGAGCAGCTAGGAGAAGGTGAGTGGAAATGGGTACACGTTGCTATATTTGTAGCATGCTAAAACTCACCGATTCTTTGCTTTTCTTTGCAGTATTCAGTCATTAGAACTTCTCCCCTCAGGATCTTTGCAATTCCTTATGGTTTCTTTGCAATTCCTTATGGCTTTTCTCTCAGAAAAGGCCTTTGATATGCAAATTGAGATGGGCTAGGGGGGAGGGGAGCGGGGGGGGAGAGAAGAACTTTTCCTCTTTAAAGTTTCTTGAAACTTCCTGAAGTTAATTAAGTCTCTTAGCTTATGATTTGAGTTTAAGCTTTGGAAGAGGGAAAGAGATTTTCTGGAGTTAAGGGGAAAAAAAGTATCCGGATTCTTATACCTCAGATGCTGGCTGCTAAGATTCTTTGTTTTGTTATGGAGCAGCTAGGAGAAGGTGAGTGGAAATGGGTACACGTTGCTATATTTGTAGCACGCTAAAACTCACCGATTCTTTGCTTTTCTCTGCAGTATTCAGTTGTTAGAACTTCTCCCCTCAGGATCTTTGGAATTCCTTATGGTTTCTTTGCAATTTCTTATGGCTTTTCTCTCAGAAAATCTCCCCTCCAAGGAGCTGCAGTCGCTGCCTCTTCCCTCTTCCTCTCACTGTAAACCACAACCTGTACTTCCTCTCACTGTAAACCACAACCTATTTCTTGGTAAGCTAAAACTATGTGAGATAGGCAGTCTGATGCCCAGATGGAGTCAGCCGGTGGTCCTCAATGGAACTATGTCTGCCTGGAGGGAAACCAGCAGTGGAGGATCCCCAGGTTCCATTTTAGCCCCAGGACTCTTCAACATCTTCACAAATGATTTGTATGAGGGGAGATATGGGAAAATCATCGAATTTGAAGACAACACTAAAGTGGCAGGAATAGCCAGCACCCCAGAAGATAAGGTGAAGATCCAGATGGATCTAAATAGACTTGAACCCTAACAAGATGAAATTCAATGTAGAGAAATGTAAGGTTTTACACTTAGGTTAGAGAAACCAAATGTACACTTACAGATTAGGTGAAATCTGCCTCAATTGTAGTAACTGTGAGTGGGATCTTGGAGTCTTAGTGGACAATCACTTACAAATGGACCAACAATGTTTGGCACCAGCCAAAAAAGCCAAAACATTTGCATCAACAGATGGATAAAATTATGTGAAGTAATAGTATCGCTTTATAATGCCTTGGTAAGACCACACTTGGAATACTGCATTTTGATCACAATATTATTTTAAAAATGCAGAGACTAAGATGATTAAGGGTCTGGAGACTGAAACATGTGAAGAACGGTTGCAGGAATTGAATATGTTTAGTTGAATGAAAAGGACTGAGTGACTGAGAGGAAAATGTAAAGATGGTTTCTTTTGTGTAAAGAAGGGAATCAAAGCGGAGCCATATTGTGATATCAAGTTGTCTTTTATACTCAAATGACCTTCCCTCTGTATCATTATATCACCATGAGTGTGAAGCAGTATTATGAACACATATTGTATTTTTAGCTCATTGTGTGAAAAACAGGATATGAAACTGGGGCTAGTCCCTAAGTAAGAGGAAAAACCACATGAAGAACATATGACATTGCTCACATCATGAGTTATGGGAGTGTCCAGTATACTGGGAATCATGTATGAATTGTCGATTTGGTATAAAAATGAAGGTGTGAAGATGTCAATTGCCTTCTTCAGGGGTGATTCTCTAACTGAGTTGGCCTCTCCTTGATTAACGAGATAGTAAACGTCTGTTCCTGTTCACCTGGCTCCTGTGTCATTATTTTTCCTTTTCTCACAGTGACATAATAACAGTGTGCAATATTTCAGGGGCTGCCCCAAAGAATAGGGGGGATGGGTTCACCTATTTTCCCAAAACTGGAAAATAAGACAAGAAACAATGGATTGAAACTAATCAAGGACAGAAGAATCCTAGAACTACGGAGAACTTTCCCGACACTTAGAGCAATTAATCAGTGGAATAACTTGTCTCCAGAAGTTGTGGGTGTTCCAATACTGCAAGTTTTTAAAAAGAGACTAGACACCTACTTGTCTGGAATAGCATAGGGACCCCTGATTGAGCAGGGGGTTAGACTAGAAGACCTCCAAGGTCCCTTCCAATTCTTTTATTGTGTTTTAACTTCTGTTATAGGTACACATGTTGAGCATGCTAAATACCTATTGGAACTCACTAATTTCCACTAACAAATGATATTATCATACTTACACATTGGATTGTATACTCTGTAAACAAGTCTTGGATTATTTTGTCATAATAATTATCTGATAATTAATCAATCAAGTTCAAAAGTTACGGTCTTTGGGAAATGACATGGTAGTCAAGTTGGTCAGCCAATAGAGCGTGTAATACTTTTCTTTACCTGGGGTTGTTTTCTCTGAGACTGAATCTGGGACCCTCTTCATCAAAGGAGCTCAGTCAGAGAAAGGGCCTGAGTGAGAGTGGTGCTTAAATGGAAACCTCATAGCTCTCCAGCTTCCTTACCCTCAACTATCAAAGCATAAGAGGCCAAGGTTTCCCCCATGCTCTTACATCCATCTGATGTTTGGGGCTTCAGAGAGGGGGATGGGACTTTTTGCCTCCACCAGTTGGACGAATGAGAAGGGGGGGCCGACTAAATGGCCACTGGGTTCCCTTCCCTCTCTATCATTCTGTAAGTCTCCTGAATGAGAAGGGGGGTCAGTCTAGATGGCCACTGAGGTTCCCTCCAATCTCCTGCTTGAGCCGGGGGTCAGCCTAGATGACCACTGAGGTCCCTTCCCTCTCTATCATTTTGTAAGTCTCCTGAATGAGAAGGGGGGTCAGACTAGATGGCCACTGAGGTCCCTTCCCTTTCTATCATTCTGTAAGTTTCCTGAATGAGAAGGGGGGTCAGACTAGATGGCCACTGAGGTCCCTTCCATCTCTATCATTCTGTAAGTCTCCTGAATGAGAAGGGGGTCAGACTAAATGGCCACTGAGGTCCCTTCCCTCTCTATCATTCTGTAAGTCTCCTGAATGAGAATGGGGGTCAGACTAGATGGCCACTGAGGTCCCTTCCATCTCTATCATTCAACTGGTGTGTGTGTGTATGTATGAAAGAGCAAACTGTCCCATTCTTTCCTTCCCAAAGTAGCATTTTGTAAGAACCGTTCTGATTGGATGGTGGCGAAGTGTCCGATGTGGCCAAAAGGCAGTGGCTGAAGGTGGATGTGTGTGACGAAAGGGCTGGGGCCAAGAGCTAGGGGCCTTTGGGTGAGGGAGAGAAGGCAGCGGCCGATCAGCTGCAGCAGAAGAATGAGATTCGTCCAACTGGCGGAGGCAAAAAGTCCTAAACCCTCAGAGAGGAATCTCTAGCAGAACCAACCCATCATGGCCTCTGAGGTCTTGGGGTGAGTAAAAGAATTCCAGCTACTGCCCTCACAGTTGTATTGGGAATTTATACAATTTCTGCTATGTCTAAATTCAGAAAATATGGATATTGGCATAAATTCTAATCTACGAAAACTGTCTGTCTCCGAAAACAGACAAAATTTCAATTAAAGAGAAATCTTGGATTATACAACTGACAAATTGTTTTAGGAAATAACGTCTCCCTGTTTCTTGTATAACTGGAGAAAAAGCTAAAAAAAGTCCTCCAGAAAAAATCTGGGATACAGAAACAGAAAAAGATGCACCAATTTTCAAAAATTATAATATGCCCCTTATTGGAATATAATACTTCAGTCAGCATTTCAATATCTTAATCTAATTGTGGTAAATTGTGAAGGTGGTACTGTAATATTATTCACAATGTTTATAGTTTTTAAAATTTATTCTTTTTCATTTTTATTATACAATCTGGCTAATATTCTGTCTTTAATATTTCAAACAATGTCTAACTACAAATTGTTCTAATACATTCATGAGAAGCAGGTTGGATTTATTAAAATCTAATATTTTGGATTTGATCTGACCCCAAATATGACACAGCATTTTCATTGCTTTTTCAGATCAAAGTTGGAATTGCTTCAGAGGCTCTGAGTGATAAAAGCAAATTCCCCTTTTTCCACCAGACGCAACAGAAAGAAGGGATCCACTACCCAGCCATTGTCCAACTGCTCCTCCATTTCAGATGGACCCTGATTGGCCTCTTTGCTTCAGACACAGAGAAGGGAGAGAATTTCATGAGGACTTTCCCTCCTGTGCTTGTCAGGAATGGAATTTGTGTGGTTCTATCACAACAATTCTCACCAACAGGATATACAGCCCATCTCAGGGATGCCCTCTCTAAGTGGAGACAAGTCAATATCTTTGTTCACTTCATGGAAAATGATTTCCTTTGGGACAGAATTCTTCCTTTCCATTTAACATTTTTGCGCTTGCCAGGACTCATTGAAGAGAAAGTCTGGATCATCACAAATTTTGAAGGGTATCCAATGGACAAGCGCAGACTTCTCAAATACATCCACAGTATTGTGAACTTTGGTTATCTGCCCAAAGAAAGGCCAAAAGATGAAGCCTTTGAACCCCATTTCTTTGTGGAAGAAAACTTTCAAGATCTTTATCTTCTCTGTTCTCTTTCAAAGAACGTCTTTTCTGTCAAAGGCTACAGAAGATGCACCCAGAAAGCCCCACTGGAGACCCAGAGGAAAAGGAACAGAATACAGGTCCCAAATTACTATGAGTATTACACCCTCATGAAGACTTTGGCCCATGTCTTGAATGCCGCCTATTCTCCCAGATCGAGGAGGAGAAGGAAGGAGGGAGAAAAGAGGTCGGGGTCTCCAAGGCTGCAGCCGTGGCAGGTAGGGGGTCCCGATAGGAATCCATGAATCTCAGATTCTTTGGAGGAGGAATCCCGAGGAGAAGGAGGGGAACCACCTCAACAGATCTGCTCAATTTAATTACTCAGGGAATAATGGTTCCAAAGCAGTGTGTGTGTGTGTGTGTGCGTGCGTGTGTCTGTGTGTGTTTCCCAAGTATTTTACTACCACTCTGTGGGTGTGGCTTATTGTGTGACTATGGCTTGATGGTCATGTGATTGGGTGGGAGGAGCTTATTAGCCATGTGACCAGGTGGAGGATGGCTTCATGGTCATGTGATTCAGCAGGTGATGCTTGCTGGTCATGTCATGTAACAATTATTAAACACTGTTAATTTGAAAATGCTGTATAGGTTTGTGATTAGCATTGTGGAATTTGACCTTTATGAATTTGGAGGAGACCCTGGAGACCATCTAGCCCAACCCCTTCTCTCTGCAGCAATCCCAGTTAAAGCTTCTCTGACTGATGGTGGCTCCATCTTTGCATCCAGAGATTCCACAAAGGGGAGACTGAATTTCTCTGCTTTTGTGGCTCAGCTCTAAAAGAGCTCATCCTTTTAGGATATTTCTCTCTCTCGTTCATCTAACATCTCCTCTCCTGTAACTGAGTTCATTTTTCTATGTCTGACACCATGGAGTAACAGTGAGCAGATCTTAGGCTGGTGTGTGACGTGTGTCAGTGATCGGAAGAGGGCAGCAACCTCCCCTCCTCAATTGAGAGATGGTGTCCGTTGGAAAAGGGGCTCCCAGATTCCTCCCGATCTTCAGCTCTCCTCCTTCTTCTCTTTCCTCAAGGCTACGAGCTGCTCCTTTGATCTCTTCCTTGCCTTACCTTATTTATTTATTTATTTATTTATTTATTTATTTATTCATTCATTCATTCATTCATTCATTCATTCATTCATTCATTCATTTATTTATTAGATTTGTATGCCACCCCTCTCCGTAGACTCGGGGCAGCTCACAACAGCAATAGAACAATTCATAACAAATCTAATAATTTAAAAACATTTTTTTAAAAACCATTATTAATCAGACATACATACAAACAAACATACCATACATAAATTGTATAGGCCGGGGGGAGATATCTCAAGTCCCCCATGCCTGACGGCAAAGGTGGGTTTTAAGGAGTTTACAGAAAGCAAGGAGGGTGGGGGCAGTTCTAATCTCCAGGGGGAGCTGGTTCCAGAGAGTTGGGGCCACCACAGAGAAGGCTCTTCCCCTGGGACCCAGCAAACAACATTGTTTAGTTGACGGGACCCGGAGAAGGCCAACTCTGTGGGACCTAATCGGTCAGTGGGATTCGTGCGGCAGAAGGTGGTCCCGGAGATATTCTGGTCTGATGCCATGAAGGGCTTTATAGGTCATAACCAACACTTTGAATTGTGACCAGAAATTGATCAGCAACCAATGCAGACTGCGGAGTGTTGGTGTAATATAGGCATTTTTGGGAAAGCCCATGATTGCTCTCGCAGCTGTATTCTGCATGATGTGTAGTTTCCGAACACTTTTCAGAGGTAGCCTCATGTAGAGAGCATTGCAGTAGTCGAGCCTCGAGGTGATGAGGGCATGAGTGACTGTGAGCAGTGAGTCCCGGTCTAGATATGTCCGCAACTGGTGCACCAGGCGAACCTGGGCAAACGTCCCCCTCGCCACAGTTGATTTTTTCAGAGTATAAGATGCACTCTCCCCCACCTGGGGCGGATTCCCATTCTGCACACACACAAGCAAAATCTTGCTGTGACACACATGCACAGCTCAACTTATGCTACCAATACGCCACCCTTTTCCATACTGGTAGCAACCCAATATTGCTCCACCCCAAAAAGAGGGTGAAAATTTGGGTCCATCTTACAGACTCAATGTAGACCCACCCATCTACCAGCCCCCAACCTTTGGCCTCTGCCTCCCAGCAATTTGCCTCCTTGCAGCTAATGGTAAACAGCCTGTTTCAGTTTCAGCACAGCCTGATGAACACAAGCATCCACACGACCCTCAGCTGTTTCAGGCTGAGAGATTCACATTGCTGCCTCCGTGTGCCCCATTTTCCACTCATTCTGATCCCCACCACCCAGAAAATGGAGCGTGCAGAAGTGGCAATAGCCTATGGCAATCTTTGCAGCCTGAAACAGCTGATGAGGCCGATCCAACCAACAATTATCTGCTTTTTTCTAATCAGGCTGTGCTAAAGCTGAAACAAGCTTGCTGCAAGGAGGCAAATTTCTGGGAGGCAGATTTTTTCCCCTTGTTTTCCTCCCCCAAAAAGTTAGGTGCATCTGATAATTCAGAACATCTTCTATCCGAATAATAATAATAATAATAATAATAATAATAATAATAATAATAATTTATTAGATTTGTATGCCGCCCCTCTCTGCAAGACTCGGAAATACTGTATTTGTCCTTCCCTGAACTTGATGTAGATTTTTTTTCAAATTCTCCTCCAAGCTTGGGGACCAGGTCCTTGAGTTGATGTCTCCCCAAGCCAGAACATCCACTTCCTGGGATTCTTACAGCTGCCTTTGCCTTCTTTCCAAGAACATCTCCCTGCTGATTCATATTCTGTTTCCAGAATATTGAGGTCATTTTCACAAACATGCATATCAAGATGATTTTTCTACTGCTTTTTACTCCTGCACCCTTCTCTCTGTGAAAATCATTCATATTTTCTCTGCAAACTTTAAATTTTCTCTTATTTAAAAAGGTAAAAAACAAGCTTCAAAAAATTGAACTATTGCAAAGACAAAACAAAAGTAGTTGAAACATATTTTTAAAATTGTATATTTAAAAACAGACAAACTCACATACACATACTTTATATTGTCCCTTAGTTGAATACTATAATGGGGGTCCTCAAACATAGGTGGGCGATTCACAGTCCTTCAGATGGCTGGGGGCGGGACCAGGTTGATGGTCATGTGACTGGGTGGGCATGGCCAATGTAACACACCAATTTTTTTCTCTTTCTCCTTCCTGAGCTGTACTTGCTCACTCCGAGGAATCTATTTACTTAATAAGTCTTCGGAGAGGGGCGGCATACAAATCTAATAAATTATTATTATTATTATTATTATTATTATTATTATTATTATTAATAATAATAAGACCTCCCCCTCCAAAGGGAAAAAGAGCCCAAACTTCCTTGCCACTTGCCTAACTTCATTACAACAGCAGCTTCAGGCTCTTTGAAAGAGGCCATTAAAAAAGAATGAAAGAAAAAGGATTTCCTTCAAAATAACTCCTGATCACAGAGCACAGAAGTCATGAGAGGCTGAGAGAAGCTGTCAATCAAGCCCTCCCCCTTCTCCTCTCTAGGGGCCCACGTGGATCCTTCCCCTTCGGTCCCAGCCAAAGGCTTCTGGCTTTGCAGAGCTGTGCGTGCCTGCCAGCAGGGGAGGGGGCCAGGGAAGGGAGGGGAGACCAGCCTCCTTCTTTTTAGTTATTTGGGATTTTAAGCTGGAAGGAGAATTCAAACTGAATTGCTTCTTGCCACACTTGTGCATATGTATCCACACACAGGAAAGCTACAAAAATTGTTCAGCAACCAATTGGGTGGATGTACTTTATATATGGGAAGAACCAAAGCTGTGGGTGAATTATCAGTAACATGGTATTTAGGAAGTTTAATGGTATCTGTGAATGACTTTAAGGATGAGGAGAAGGGGTGTTGGTATACACTGATATGCCCTTTCTCATGGGCGGAGCTATCCTCCAATAGATTGGGTTATGATGGTCTTGTGACGTGATAGGACTGAATCAATTACTTAAAAGGGAAGATCCCCCAAAACCACCCCCTCTTCGATGAGGGAAGTAACGATTCTGCGTGCTATCTCCAGACTTATAGTCCGAAAAACCGTGTGCAACGGCTGGCCCTAGATCAGGGTGGGCCTTGGAGGATAGCTCTGCCCATGAGAAAGGGCATATCAGTGTATACCAACGCCCCTTCTCCAGTGGGCAGAGCTATCCTCCAATAGATTGGGACATACCAAAGTTAAGGATTCTCTATGGGCGGGATACTAGGGCCTGGAAGAGACCCCTCATTGGAAAAAACATGTCGGAGTACCCCACGGCTGAATCCTGAGTCCTTCTCAGCAAAGGCATCTATTTTGTAGTGTCTAATGAATGGCGTGGGCGATGCCCATGCAGCTGCCCTGCAGATCTCCTCAATGGGAATGCTAGACAGCCATGCTGCCGAGGTGGCAGCACTACAAGTTGAGTGAGCTGTGACCCCCTGCGGCGGGGGATACCCCGCCAGCTGGTATGCAAGGGAAATGGTGTTCCGCAGCCAGCTTCCCACAGTAGTGGATGAGGCTTTGCAGTCCAAGATGGCCGGGCAAAAGGAAATGAACAGCGCGTCTGATTTACGGGAAGCTGCTGTTCATTCTATGTATATGGATAAGGCCCTCCTAACATCTAGTGTGTGCCCGGAGAGTTCCTGTTCTGAGCCCGGGTTCTCACAGAAGGAAGGGAGAATCACCTCCTGCTTTCGGTGGAAGGAGGAGTCTACCTTCGGAGTAAAGGTGGGATCTAGACGGAGAACTACCCTGTCTGGGAAAAACGTACAGAGGTCCCTTCTGATTGAGAGGGCTGCTAACTCTGAGATCCTACGGGCCGAAGTGATGGCCACGAGGAAGGACACCTTGAGTGTCAAGTTCTTGATGGATATGCTCTCTGCTGGTTCAAATGGGTCCCTAGTGAGAGCCAAGAGCACCAGTGCCAAGTCCCAGTTAGGGAACCTGTGCACAGTAGGAGGGCGTAGCTTAGAAATCCCTTTAAAGAATTGCTTAATGAGATCATGGCCCGCCAGCGATTCCAACGGGTGACACTTCAAGTCTGTTGACAGTGCTGCTATTTGATGCCTGAGTGTGTTGACGGACAGGCCTAAGCTTACGCCTTGCTTTAGGAATTTGAGAATGTCTACTATAGAGAGATCCAAGGGGGATCGAGCCATCTCCGTGCACCATTTACAGAAGCTCCTCCAGGTTGAAGAGTATATGTGCTCTGTAGACAGCCTTCTGGCTGATAGCATAATGTCTGAGATGTCCTCTGGGACCCTGCGTAGCTTTAGCGTGAGCTGCTCAAGCGCCAGGCGATCAGTTGCCACCAGTTGGGATCTGGATGTGGGATGGAGCCCTGAGACAGCAACCACTCTGTCACTGGGATCCTCCAGGGGGAGACTATTGACAGAGCCACTAAATCCGCAAACCAGGTCCTCCAGGGCCAGTGTGGGGCCAGTAGTACCACTTCTGCCCGCTCTTGTACAATCCTTCTGACCACCCTGGGGATGATTGGAAGGGGTGGGAAGGCATATAGAAGGCCCTTCGGCCAGGAACAGCGAAGAGCATTTATGCCCTCTGCCCCGTGGGACCTGAATCTAGAAAGAAATCTGGGGACCTGAGCATTGAGAGGCGTGGCGAAGAGATCCATTACTGGTGGCCGAATCTGGAGGTGAGTTGCTTGAACACCCCTGGATCCAGGGACCATTCCGCCTGGTCGATGTCATGGCGGCTGAGCCAATCCGCCGTCACATTGTCCACCCCAGAAATATGTTCTGCCATGATTGAAAGGAGCCGTGCCTCCGCCCACAGGCCTAGAGACATGGCTTCTGCCATCAACTGTTTGGACACAGTACCCCCCTGTCTGTTGATGTGTGTTTTGGCTGTGATGTTGTCTGTTAGCACCAGTACATGATGCCCCTTCAGAGTTCACTCAAAGTGACCCAAGGCCAATGCAATGGCCCGCAGTTCCAGCAGGTTGATGCTGAAGAGCGCCTCCTCTGGGAACCATGTGCCTTGAGCCACCATGTTCCCCAGATGAGCACCCCACACCAGAGTACTTGCGTCTGTTGTGACAGTCACTCTGTCTGGTTCCAGGAAGCAGGTTCCTTTGTCGATGTCTCCTGATTCCCACCAGCACAGCGACGACTGAGCTTCTTTGGTTAAACGAACCTTGAGCGATGACGCTCCGTATCCTGCTCGCTGAAAAGGGAGAAGAAACCACTGGAGACCCCTCGAGTGGAGGTATGCCCAGGGAACAATGTGAATAGCTGAAATCATCTTCCCCAGCAGTGAGGACAATATATGGAGCTGTGATACTGGGGAATCCCTTACTGCCCTGGTCAAATCCCTGAGACTGTGCCATCTTTCCTCTGATAGGGACACCATGCACAACACAGTGTCTATCACCACCCCCAGGTGGGTTAGGGAAGTGTTTGGGGTCAACTGACACTTATTTTGATTGATCATGAACCCATGGCCCTCCAATACCTCCCGAGTAATGGCGATGTCCTGGAGGGCTCGCTGTCTGGATACTGACTGAACTAAGACATCATCGAGGTAGCACTGTACTCTGACTGGGACCGTCCTGAGGTATGCCACTAGCACCGAAAGGACCTTGGTGAAAACCCGGGGTGCTGAGGAAAGGCCAAAGGGAAGGGCCTTGTATTCATAGTGCTGACCCCCATATGCGAATCTGAGTAAACGGCAGTGGGAGTCTGATGGGGATGTGGAGGTAGGCTCCCAAGAGATCTATAGAAGTGAGGTAGTCACCTTGCCTGATTCCCCCCAGGATGGTTTGGAAGGTATGCATCTTAAACCTCCGGTACTTAACATACTCATTCAACCGCTTTAGGTCTAAAACGGGCCGCCACCCCTCAGATGATTTTGGCACGACAAACAAGATGGAGTAGAATCCTTGTCCTCTCTGGGCCTTGGATGGCTGCTATGTCCAGAAGGTGCTGGATGGCTTCTTCCATGATTTCCCTCTGGGCCAGGTTTTTTGGCTCTGGGCAGCCCACGAAGAAGTCTGGGGGAGTTGTGAGGAATTCTATCACTAGGCTCTTGGATACGGTCTCCCGGACCCAGTGGTCCCTGGTCGTAGCCTCCCACCGGCTGGCAAAGGCTGCCAGACGACCCCCGATGGGAGGGCAAACCTCTTTAGTGGTTTTGGCGGTAGGGGCGACCACCTGCCCCTCGAAAGGGGCGTTTGAACTGATTACCCCTATGGGGGTTCTTGTCACCCCCGTTCTTGGTCTTATGGTTGTAGTGGGAGGGAAAACTGTTGTAGTTTGAGTGGAAACGGTTGTAATTGAAGTTGTGGGGCCTATACCCCTTCTTAGGATAGGGGTTAGGCCTGGCTGCTGCCCTACGAGTGTTAGTGGGCAAACCTTTTTGTCCTTAGTCTCGATGAGGAGAGTGTCTAACGAGGAGCCAAACAGCAACTGACCCTGCAGGGGTGCTGCTGCCAGCTTCCACTTGGTACGGGCATCCCCTGGCCAAGAGCGGAGCCAGTTGAGACGTCTGGCCACTGTCACATTGCCCATCGAGCGGGCCGCGAAGCGCGTTGCCTGCAGGGTGATGTCTGCTGAATACCTGGCAGCAGCCAGGAGCTTGTTCAGGTCCTGGTGGGCCCTCACGTTGGATGCTGGGATGTGCTCTTGTAGGGTCGATAGCCACTTCAGTGATGTGTGGGTGAAGAAGGAGGCTGAGGTGGAAGCTTTGATCGCCCAGGCAGCTGACTGATGAGCTCATTGAAGAGCGATGTCTGTCCGCCGTTCGTCTGGTTTGAGCAGCTCCTCTGCATCCCCTGGCATCTGGGTACTGGAGTAGAGGGCTAGGACTGCCCCATCTATTTTGGGCATCTGGAGTTTCTGGTCCAATTGCGGAGTTACCAAAAAATATTTTTTGTCTAACGCACTAGGAAGGGGCCCCACCACTGGGTTCTGCCACTGTCTATCAATGGCATCCAGGAATAGCTGCGGGGTGGGTATCAGCTGCACTGGGGCCTTAGTTTCCTCAAAGACAGGGTCAGATTGGGAATCCAGTGTCTTGGGCTCTACGGCTGCGGACTTTAGGTTGGCTGTGACCCTTGCCTTGTGTAGAAGAAGGTGGAATAATGACGGGTGAAAGAGCCCTGATGAGGATGGGAGCTCTGGGGCCAGTGCCTTATCCTCCGAGAATTCTAGGTCTAGTTGGCTCTCTTGGGAACTGTCTTCCCAAAGTTGGCCCTCTTCTAGGTCAGACAGGGGATCTGATGTTCCCTGTTCAGGTGATGGGTAGCCGTAGGTTTCCCTTTGGCCAGTGGAGGTTGAAGCCTCCTCATAGGCGGGTCCCCCTGTTGCTAGAGGGGGCCCTGACCGCTGCCTCAATGCCCCTTCTAATAGCTTCATTAATACATGATTTGTCTCCCGGGCTTGCCTGACTGAAGACTGGTTGAGACTGGAGCTAGATCTGGGGCCCTTCATCTGCCAAAGGACCTTCCCACAGGTCTGTGTCTCCCAGACCCAGGGCTAGATTGCCCATGGACAGGATGTCCGAGGGAGTATTGTTGCCTGATGAGCCGGTGCTGTATCTCCCCCGGCTTCCTGATGCTGATGGTGTCGGAGAATGATCTGTGGGGGCCCCTGTTGGGGCCCCTGTTGCTACCTCAGCCCCATCTTGGGTAATCTCCATGTCCTGCCTGAGAGATTTGGCCTTAGCCTTGCCTTGGCGTGTCCCTCTGTAAGCCATGCTTATGCGCGGGATCTGAATGAGCGCGTGTAGACTTGTCGACACATATTGTGAGACAAAAGGCATAGGGTTAAAAGGGAGGTAGTAGCCTTGCTTCATCCTCCAGGGGGGGTATGTTGGGGGCCCCCATGCTGCAGGAATAAGGTGAAATTCTCCCCATTTATCCTCTGTCTTCCCCTCTCCTTTGTCCAATCCAAAGGTTACTCAAAATAGCCAAAAGGGATTTCTTCCTCATTTTAATGATTCTGTTTAAAATAAACATATAAAATGAATAACCATATGAAATAATATGTTCCATATCAAGGGAGGCTGTAGATGTAAAAGGTGCATAAGCAGTAGAGAAAACAATCCTATCAGCATCCCCTATGCTGATCCTGAAGATGGGGGGTTATTCCTCCAAGCCTCTGCTGCAGTTTAAAAGTTTTACTCCCCTTTGTCTCCTCCCTACTTGGAGGAAGGAGGGGTATGCGGGGGGGAGGAGGCATGGGAAAGGAAGTGGGTGGGTAATCCACCCAGTCATCCCCTTTGTGATTGCCCCCTCCTCCCTCCCCCAGTAACATCCGGTTCAGCGACCTCATGGTTGAGGAAAAGGAAATTCTAGAGGAAAAAACCAAGCATGGGAAGGAGGGGGGGGGAGAAGGTGCCTGAAGCAAATGATCTGAGGCTTTGCTGGGATAAACTCCCCCCATTTTTTATGCCAGCATACTAACGCCCAGAAGACGCTGTGGAGCAGGAAAACGTATCCCTTTTAATGGCAAATTGCCAAGCCACCAGGTGATCCTGAGAAAACGCAGCCAATTGGAGGCTGGTTGAGGCTGATTCTGGCAACGCCTCCGCGGGCATTTAAACAGTCTTCTGGACCCCGGTGAGGAAAGTGAAAGAGAGCATAGCGCTCCATGCTTGTGTGCCCAGCATGATCCAGGATGGGGAAAACATGGGCGGTGAAGCGACAGCATAGGAAGAATTGTGGAGGGGGGGAAATGCAGGAGAACGATTCCTCCCCCCCGGGTGTAGCAGCAAGCGGCAGCGAGCGTTTCTTTTTCTATTCCCCCCCCCCCAACCGGTCTCAGTCCAAGAGAGAAGTGTGGCCGGCAAACTGAAGAGGGGGGTGGGTGGCAAACTTTGACTACCCCCAATAGCTCGGCCCATGGGTGAGGGGCAGGTGTAGGAATTTAGTTGTGCCGTCCCTCAGGGTATATCGCTCCTCCATCCCCTCCTCAGCGTGGGCTTACCGTACTTTTGCTGCGTTGGAAGCACTAGGGGAGGGGAGACCCTGCCGACTCTCAAAGTCCTGCTGGACCGATCGGCTTGGTGCTGCTGTTGATAATGCCTGATGTCCAGAATCTTCTGATCCTTGAGTGTAGTAGTTCAAGTATTGGGAAAGTAATGCAATGTTAGGCCTAAGCCTGTAGTCCAGTGAAAGAGAAAGCACGCGTCCTGAGTCACGGACTGAATCGAAGAGGGGGTGGTTTTGGGGGATCTTCCCTTTTAAGTAATTGATTCAGTCCTATCACGTCACAAGACAATCATAACCCAATCTATTGGAGGATAGCTCTGCCCACTGGAGAAGAGAAGCTGCCTAGGGAAGGATCAGATCAGAGGGGAGAATCCTGCAGCTGCATAGTGGGAGAGAAAGAAACTCAGAAAGGATCCTGGCTAACTTTTCAAACTGAAAAAAAATTGGTGGGAGATTTGTTGTTTCAGATTTGCAACATTTGGTTAATGTCACATTACCATCAAGTAGAATTGCCACATCTGGAGGGGTTTTCCATCAGGATGACCAGAGAAGATTAGCCTGACACCTTTCTTCTTGATAAACCCCCATGCTGTCTGGGAATCTACCTGTGGTTTCTAAAGAGTTTATGAATATTTTTTTCATTTTATTTCTCATCTGCTCTAGAATCTTCTCTATAATTGACGAATTGTGTTAATTATATTTTCTCTATATTTTGTCAGTATATGAGTGACAAACTTTTTCATTCACCTTTGAACATAATGGCAGTTTTATTTAACCATATTTGGAGATTAGACAATTATAGAAGAAAGACTGAATGTGGGATAAGAAACCATGTTTTCTGTATTTCAAATTCCTGGATGTTTCCATTCTAGTTTCATCCCTTTCTGGAGAAGAATGAACATTGGAATATTTCACAACTAAACTGTACTTGGACCAAAATGGAGAGATAAAAGCAGATCTGTTCATTGTCAGCAACTTGGTTCTCCCCAAGGGGGATGTCAAGACAGAGGATCTGGCGGATTTTATAAGACAGAGACTTTTTATCGACCAAGTTGCTCTTTCACGGCTAAAGTTGCTCAATAAGGTGGGAGAAATTTTGCTGTCTTTTCTCTGTTTTCCAAAGCCTGAGGTCCCATTTCAAGTGGGGAAAGCCTAGAGTCTGCAGGATGGTTGGCCTTCCATGCCAGTTGGCATTATTTAATGGAAGTTCTTCAATAGATAGGACCTAAGTGGAGCAACTTTGCCATGTTTCATGGAAATCTTTCAAGATCTTACTGGTCAGAGGTTTCTTTCCTCAACACAGTTTAATTCTACATTAAAAAAACCTGAATGAAATAAAAGTTTCCTAAACCTTTTAGAGTAAACTTTATTCTCACTTTTAATATAAATATATCCTCTTCCTTAAATCTTTTTTCTGCAATTCCATCCCATCAGACTTTATTAAATAGAAAAGTACTTTATGGTAATGTTGAATTACAAAAGCAAAAGGGAGGAATTAAATGAAGAATCTGCCCATTGTAATACCTCTTGCATCTGTTTAGAAGAAATCAGAGATTTCATATTTAATTCAGTTAAGACCAGAGGCTAATTGTCTCCTGCCATTTTTACCTACATTTTCTATAGATGGAGAGTCCTAACGTATTTCCTAACACTTTCTCTTTTTTCTGCTCAGTCCCCGCCTGAGTCCAAATGTGCGGAAAGATGTCATCCTGGATTTGTCAAGAGGGCTCAAGAAGGAGAGCCAGTTTGCTGCTATGACCGCATTCCTTGTCCGGAGGGGACCTTCTCCACTCAGGAAGGTGGGTGACCCTGAGGAAAATGGGAGGTTTTGTGGAACTTGGTCCATCCAGAACATTTTCATGAAAGTGCAAGTTAAAAGGCAGATTGGAGCAAACGTGTTTTTTTTCTTTATTTGTAACCTACGCAATAAAGTAAATCAAAGTAAATCAAAAAGACTTTGAAGGAGGGTTGAGAAGAGACGGGAGGAGGGCGTGGCAGATTGGTCAATCTTTACTAACAGCAGAGGAAATATCTCTTCTGCTTTTGAGTTTGGAGAACTGCTGCTAAGTTTACCTTTCTAGGACCATCTGAGATCTTTGAAACTTGATGAATTCTTCTAGGCCCACCTTCTGAAAGACCTTGCAATTCACTGTATATTGGCCTCCCCTTGAGGATCACTGAGAAGGTCCATCATGTGGTGTTATGGATAGTTTTGGGGAAAACTCCTTACACAAATATTCTGCCCACCATATCGATCCTTTGATCAATGAAAATAGAGCTGGAAGGGACCTTGGAGGTCTTCTAGTCCAGCCCCCTGCTCAAATAGGAGAACCTATACCAGTGATGGTGAACCTTTTTGGCCAACCGAGCGCCCAAACCAGAACCTGCAGATACACATGCTGGAGCATTGGAAACTCAAAGACTAGCTAGCCAGCGTGAACATGCCTGTTTTGGCCATTTTGGGGACCATTTTCTGGCTGTTTCTGGCTGGTTTTCAAGTCAATTTTGGTCCGAAAAATGACGTGAAAACTGTCTTTTTTTGGCTGTTTTCTGGACCATTTTCCAGGTTGTTTTCAGGCTGTTTCTCAGTGCTCCACTGCCTGCATTGGAAATCAGAAGATCAGTTGGCAATGGCACAGATTCCCAGAGTGAGGGCTCTGCATGCCACCTCTGACACCCATGCCGTAGTTTGCCATCATGGATCTATATCATTTCAGACAAGTGACTGTCCAATATCTTCTTAAAAACCTCCAATATTGAAGAACACAAAACCTCTGGAGGCCAGCTGTTCCACTGGTTAATTGTTTTCACTGTTAGGAAGTTTCTCCTTAATTGCATATTGCTTCCAGATGTTATAGGATACTCTAGGCATTCTCCAAGTCCCTTTAACTTCCATGGGGCAGGACCCAGGATGTTTGACTAAAACATTATATAATACATTATTAACCTCTAATAATGTAGGTTCCTATGAAGATTCTACACACTACACAGAATATAATTAATATCATATGAGTCCCCTCAATTTCATATACCTAGATACATTTTTAAAAATACCCTTCTTAGCTCTTTTTAATGAAATAGTTCAGAAATACTTACTGAAAAATGTTCCTGGAATTAGGTGTTGTCCAAAAAAATATTTATTGTAATGTAAAAAATCTATAAAAGAAATATTGCTTTTTATTTTTTAGATACTAAAAATTGCACCAAGTGTCCAGATGATAAATATCCTAATGAGCGCAGTGTCCAATGTATCCCCAAAGTTATAACCTTCCTATCTTATGAAGACTTTCTGGGCATCATTCTGGCCTCTTTTGCCCTACTGTTGTTCTTAATCACAGACCTTGTTTTAATCATCTTCATTAAATATTGAGAAACCCCCATTGTCAAAGCCAACAACCGGGACCTCTCCTACATCCTCCTCGTCTCTCTCCTGCTTTGCTCCTTGTCTTCTACTCTCTTCATTGGTCAACCAAGGAAAGCCACCTGCCTTCTCCAACAGACAGTTTTCAGCATCATCTTCTCAGTTGCTGTTTCTTCTCTCTTGGCCAAAACCATCACAGTCGTTCTGGCTTTTCTGGCCACAAAGCCAGGAAACCAAATGAAGAGATGGTTGGGGAAGAGCTTGGCCAACTCCATCATCCTTTCTTCTGCTGCTGTCCAAATTTTCATCTGCTCCATCTGGTTGGCAGTTTCTCCCCCCTTCCCTGAATCTGATCTCCACTCCCAGCATGGAGAGATCATCCTGCAATGCAATGAAGGGGCTGTTGTCATGTTCTACGTCACCCTCAGCTACATGGGCTTCCTGGCTGCCATCTGCTTCACGGTGGCTTTCCTGGCCAGGAATCTGCCTGGGGCCTTCAACGAAGCCAAGCTGATCACATTCAGCATGCTGGTCTTCTGCAGTGTCTGGGTGACTTTCGTGCCCACCTACCTGAGCACCAAAGGGAAATACATGGTGGCTGTGCAGGTCTTCTCCATCCTGGCCTCTAGTGTTGGTCTGCTGGGCTGCATCTTCATCCCCAAGTGCTACATTATCACTCTGAGGCCAGACCTGAACACAAAGGAGCATCTCACAGCCAGAACAAATGTAAAAACATGATATATTACACTATTGTGATGTTGGCAAAAATGTTACTGACTTTTATTTTATTTCCATTTAGATAGTATGCAAGAGTCAAATAAAACCATGTTTATATGTTTCAAAATGGGAAATTGTTGAACAATGGGAATTCTTGCAGCTCCGTCCCCTTTCAATAAATCTTGCTAAAGAAATCTTTGAAAAATTCAGAGGAATTCAGCTGTTCAGCAACAGCTCCTGAATGTTAATGCTTATAGATAATAATGTGGGCACTTCTTAGCAGCTAAAAGTGTTTGTGAGAGAGAATGAGCAGGAAAAGAGGTCAGGACGAAGCTGTTGGGACCAAGTACCAGTCTGGTTGCCTGATCCTCTCCGTGAGAATGCCAGAATGATGTGAAATGTCATGTTTGATCGGTTCTCAGCTTGGAAGGGAAATCTTCATCCCTGTTATATAATTATTTCTTTCTTTAGGATTTCAATTTGGCATTATTATTTTTTTCTGTACTTCGCACCAAAAAAAAAAAAAAAGTAAATTTAAAAAATAAAGTTTCTAATGAAATGTCCAGTGTGTTTTTTTCTTTCAAGCAGAGAAATAAAATAGCAGTTTCCCGGTGTTTTAATTTTCCACTCTACAATTTCTGCCTAGAGCATTTACTCTGCTCCTCTTCCAAGCTTGTCTTGTCTGTGAAGTGCTGGAGAAGATGTGCAGAGAATGGAGACCTTGAGAATCTTCCCAGGAGGAGGTTGAAGGGATCCTCTCTAAAGACAGGTCACAAAAGTTCAGTCCTGCATAATATTCATCCAAGTCTACAAAGGGGGTGAATAAGGGTGGGAACCAGGGATGGGATTCAATTAATTTAAAAACCTGTTCTCTGCCCTATTGATTTCTTCCAACAACCATTTTCCCAAACTAGGGGAAGAGCCTTCTCCGTGGGGGCCCTGGCCCTCTGGAACCAGCTCTCCCCAGAGATTCGCACTGCCGCCACCCTCCTTGCTTTCCGAAAAAGTTTGAAAACTTATCTTTGCCGCTAGGCCTGCGGTCCCTAGATCTCCTCCACCCTGACCAACGAAGGTGCTTAGAGTGAATTACTGAGTGGATGATAAATTGAATGTTTTTAAAGTTTGTAGGAACTTTTAAAGTTTTTTAAAATTGTAATTAATTGGATTGAATTGATTTAATATGTATTCTATGTCTGTTGTGAGCCGCCCCGAGTACATGGAGAGGGGCGGCATACAAATCTAATCAATCAATCAATCAGTCAGTCAATCAAACAATAAAGAATGAATGAATGAATGAATGAATGATTGAAGGAAGGAAGGAATGAATGAATGAATGAATGAATGATTGATTGATTGATTGATTGAATGAATGAATGAATGAATGAATGAATGAATGAATGAATAGCTCAGAAAGTTAACAACCGGTTCTCCTGAAGTGGTGTGAACGGGCTGAATTTCATCACTTGTAGGAACATATAGATTTCGGGAAGAGGCACCCATGAAAACTGTCCTGCTTTCCAACCACCCAGATTGCTGATCCATTGGGAATCAATGTTTAGGTCTCAAAATGGCTCCTAATAGCGAATGGAATCCCTTTGCAACTTCCATTTTAAGGAGATAAGAAAAGCTCTGATGATTCAGATGAAGGTCACTCCAAGATGTGCAGTCGCCACATAAATACCTCTGGTTCTCTCACAAGTGGAAGGTGGAGACTTATGACTTTGCCCAACATGGAACAGGCAGTTTCCCTCGATTTCACTTTCCTCCATCTCACCACACAGGATTGGACTCTCAGCCCTCTTACATTCTAGGAATCCCCAATTCTGGTATCCCTGTCTCCTCCCCCTTTGTGTGTGTGTGTGTGTGAACTCTTGAACCATTTCCAATGGCTCACCTGTTATTGGAAATGGTTCAAGAGTTCACACACACACACACAAGGGGGGAGGAGACAGGGATGGAAAAAGAGGAGAAGATAGTAATAACAGTAATAGATTTTGGTTTTGTTTTATTATTAATTTCTTTTAATAAAAAAGAAGGGAATTTTTTCTTGTTTATTTATTTATTTATTTATTTATTTATTCATTCATTCATTCATTCATTCATTTATTTATTTATTTATTTATTTATTTATTTATTTATTTATTTATTTGGACCAGGACTCACTGCTCACAGTCACTCATGGCCTCATCACCTCGAGGCTCGACTACTGTAACGCTCTCTACATGGGGCTACCTTTGAAAAGTGTTCGGAAACTTCAGATCGTGCAGAATGCCCATGTCACACCAACACTCTGCAGTCTGCATTGGTTGCCGATCAATTTCCGGGCACAATTCAAAGTGTTGGTTATGACCTATAAAGCCCTTCATGGCATTGGACCAGAATATCTCCGAGACTGTCTTCTGCTGCATGAATCCTAGCGACCGATTAGGTCCCACAGAGTCGGCCTTCTCCGAGTCCCATCAACTAAACAATGTTGGTTGGCGGGCCCCAGGGGAAGAGCCTTCTCTGTGGCAGCCCCGACTGTCTGGAACCAGCTCCCCCCAGAGATTTATTTATTTATTTATTTATTTATTTATTTATTTATTATTTAGATTTGTATGCCGCCCCTCTCCGCAGACTCGGAGGTTAGAATTGTCCCTACCCTCCTTGCCTTTCCTCAAAACCCACCTTTGTCATCAGGCATGGGGGAACTGAGATATCTCCCCCGGGCCTATATAATTTATGTATGGTATGTTTGTAGGTATGTCTGCTTAAAAATGGTTTTTTTTAACTATTTTAAATTTTAAATTGTATATTATTAGATTTGTTATAAACTGTTTTATTGTGTTGTGAGCCACCCCGAGTCCATGGAAAGGGGCGGCATACAAATCTAATAAATAGATAGATAGATAGATAGATAGATAGATAGATAGATAGATAGATAGATAGATAGATAGATAGATTTATTTATTTATTTATTTATTTATTTATTTATTTATTTATTTATTTATTTATTTATTTATACTTCTATGTTGCCCAGTCCCAAAGGGACTGCCGCTCAGACACTATACTTTTCCGCCCACACAGAAAAAAAATTAGAGTATTTCTTATCATATATCACACAGATTATATTAGGAAATTCTCTGTGTTTAAATTCTTATTAATAGCTGAATTTGTGTCATATCATTGTATAGTGCTACCACCAATTCTTATCTTACCATTTGGCTAACAACATTTTGGTTCCGTTTTTATATCTCATATTTCTCCAAAAATGAAGTTTGAATGATTATATGACCAAAGTACAGAAAAAAATGCTGCAAGCTGTGAAAAGAGAGAACATTATGAAAACAACAGAAACGAAGGCAGAATAGAAGGAAAAACAACTGGTTGTTGTCAGATTAAATAGATGGAAAACCAAAGCTTTGCATGGACAATGCTGGAAAAACATTGAAGGAAAATGTGACGACAACATTACATGGCCATGGCTTAAGATGGGAACCTTCAAGAAAGAAACAGAAGGTTTAATATTCGCTGCTCAAGAACAGGCACTACAAATTATTATTATTATTATTATTATTATTATTATTAATAATAATAATAATAATTGCCATGAAAGGAAAGATACAGAAATCGCCTGACAATCCAAACTTCCCAGTTTGCAATGACAAATTTGAAACAGTTTCACACTTAATATGTGAGTGCAGCAATATCATGCAAAGTGGTTGCAAAGCTAGATATGATCCAGTTGCTAAATTACTTCACTGGTCATGATGTAAAAAAATTACGACATTCTTGTATCCGAAAAGTCATGCGAGCACAAAGTGGGAAAAGTAACTGAAAATGAGAGGTGAAGATCTCATGGGACTTTCGAATACAGGTGTATTGTCATTTGGAACACAATACGCCAGATATCACGGTTGTCAAGGGCCGAAGAATACAGTTTATTGATATCGCTGTAACAGAAGATACCTGAATCGAAGACAAAGGACTTGAATAAATTACAAAATATCGCAACCTGGCCATCGAAACTACACAGCTATGGATAAAACATGTAACTGATACCCTTTGTCATCCTGGAACTTGGTACCACTTGGAATGTCGCAAAACACATCAAGAAATTGCAGCTTTCTGCAATAACACCAGCAGAACTTCAAAAACTGCGCTACTCGGAACCTTGTATGTCAAGAATATATCTGGTTGATACCTCGGACACTGGAAGCAACCCATGTCAACCTTGAGCACCAGTCAGTGGTCTTCGGGACACTTTTTAAAAGGTTCAGTGGACTGAGTTTCATGTTTAATGAATAAAAGCAATAATAATAATAGTAATAGTAATAGTAATAGTAATAATAATAATAATAATAATAATAATAATAATAATAATAATAATAATAATAATGGTGGTGGTAGTGGTGGTGGTGGTGGTGATGATGATGATGATGATGATAATGATAATGATAATGATAATGATAATGATAATGATAATGATAATGATAAAAAGAAGAAGAAGAGGAGGAGGAGGAGGAGGAGGAGGAAGAAGAAGGGTACAGAATTATTACTGTGTTTCCCCTATAATAAGACATATCCTTATAATAAGCCCAACAGGCCTTTTCAGGATATGTGTTGAAATAACACCCCCACCCAAATAGGTCCCCTTCCCCAACTACCTACATGGACCCCCTGTCCCATCTGCCACCCTCAAATTGTGCCCGAACATCTTCCCAGAGACTGGCAGCTCTCTGCTTCTCTTTCTCAGCTGGTCTTTGCAGTTCCTTGAAATGTCAAGAATAGAAAATGAAAGAAAAACTTCCCACGAGTGAAAGCAATTGACAACTTCTGGCACATGAGAAGTTTTTCTTTCCATTTCAAGGAGTTTCCCTTGCAAAGACCTGCCGAGAAAGAGAAGCGGTAAAGCTGCCATAGGCTGGTAAGATATTCAGGCACCATTTGGGGGTGACAGGTGAGGCAGTGGATGGGGAGAACATGTATCTTACCAGCACCTTTCTTCTCTCTGCCACTACTCACTCTCGGCTGGTCTTTGCAGGGAAACTCCAAGGTTGAGAATAACTTCTGAATGAGCTGCTGAATGTGAGTAGCGGGCTCTCTCCAAGCGCCTCTTCTCTCTCTTTTTCTCCCGAGTGGCAGCCATGTGTCCAAAGATTGGCAGCCCAGATTCAGAGAGCCAGACACACTGCTGCCACTCAGGAGGAGAAGAGACAGAGGAGGGCCTGCGAGAGAGCCCATATCTTTTTCTTTTATGTACGTTGAGAGCATATGCACCAAGACAAATTCCTTGTGTGTCCAATTACACTTGGCCAATAAAATTCTATTCTATTCTATTCTATTCTATTTGCTGGTCTGGAGTTCAATCCAAATGCAGACTCCCAGCATTCGTCCATCTGGTCCAAACGGTCTAGAATAGCAGAGAGAGAACGTGCGGGAATAGATGGTCCAGCACGCCTCAACCCTCTAGGCCCACACGAGACCCTCCCATGTGGCATAGGGGTCATTTCCCCAGCCTTCCTGGCCCTAACTGAAAGAGCTACAGCTCTTCTGGGATGAGGCCCAGGGGAAGCAGGGGTTGAAGTTTTCCTTTTAGGAGCCATGGCAAGAGTTGGACCACTAATATAGGCCTTCAGGCCTAGTCTAGAATTCCCAATGAATAGGCTGGATAAAGAGCTGGTGAGCTGGCCTCTCAATAGCTAGGCCTCAGTAGTTGACGCCCAACCAAAGCCAGCACCTTGGGTCCCCACCCGTCGAAACCCAAGATATCAAGGATAGAGTGCCAAGGCCAGAAAGGGGGCCAGGCCAAAGCCAAAACTGGAATGGAGATTACTGAAGCCCAGTTCCGCTTTGCCTTTACAGCTATCTTAATAGATTCAAACCCGTAAAGTTGGTAAACCAAGCAATAGCTGTAAACCCAATACCAAGGATCCCTGATCAAGGGTAGCAAGAGGGCTGTAGGCTGCACAAGCTTCAAGCCCCACCAGGTATTAATCCCTCAGTGACCATCCCCCAAGCCTCTTCAGGAGGGAGGGCCGCTACAATACACCTACATGAACAAGGCCCGGAAGGCCTGAGGCCTCCCACCCAAGGGTGGATGGATCGGGCCCAACCCCGGCCCAAGAAAGAAGAGAGACCAAAGGCCCAAGGTGGTAAAAGGCCTAATAAAGGCCTATGACAATAAGGGGGCTAGGGACCTCCAAGAGGGCTGTAGGCCGCACAGGCCTCGAGCCCCACCAGGTATTAGCCCCAAGTGAACAAAGCGCAGAAGACCTGATGCCTCCCACACAAGAGCAGGTGGATCAGGCCAAACCCCGGCCTAAAAAAGAAGAGAGGCCGAGGGCCCAAGGTGGTAAAAGGCCTAATAAATGCCTATGACAATAAGGGGACTAGGGACCTCCAAGAAGGCCTGTGGAGGCCATTTATCCGGCCCACGGCAGCGTACGAGATTTTATCAATAGATATAATAAGCTCCCGAATCTCCTGTCCACTCACCGCGGTCTGCTGCTGAGCGAGGAGGCAGTGGAAGACAAGGGGCGGGCAGGAAACGGACCTACAAGTGGCCCCTTTCTTTGCCGCCTTTAGAGAGAGAAACTGTTGTTGCCCTATGGCAGAGCAGCAACAGTTCCTCACCCTAAAGGCAAGAAAGAAAGGGGCCAATTGCAGGCCTGCTTTCCTCCCCGCCCCTTGCCTTCCACCACCTTTTCCCCAACTTCTCCTCCGTGGTGAGTGGACCGGAGATTCAGGAACCCCCCTGAATTCGCCCGAACAGAGGCGGCGGTGGCGGTTTCAAAGGGACCAACAGCCAGTCCTTCTCGGCGCTGCGTTGCTGCAGCCTCCGAGCTCCGCTGCTGTCCCCAGGCACTGTTACCTCTAAGCTGCGCGGGCACGCGCTGGCAACAGAGAGAGAAACAGAGCGGAGGGCGGCTTGCTGGTCCACGCCCCCCTGCATGAGCGGCCCCGCATGGCCCCAGCAGCGGACTTCGCCGTCACCTCCACCCCCATCCGGCTCTCCAGCTAAGAGCTAGCAGCCACATCCACCTATTTGCCCTCCATGGCACCCAGCGCCTGGACCCACGCCGCCTCCGCCTCCCAGTATGCACGTGGGGCGGCAAAGGGCCATGCTTGAAGGCCGCCATGGCGTCGTTGTCATCATTGTTGCGGTGCAAAGCCACACAGTCCTGGATTGCTCGCTTCTCCGGCCAACAAAGCCGGCTGCCTGGAAAAGCAACATATTTGAAAAGCGTGCGTTTTAAAAGTACGCTGCTTTCCTAGGCAGCTGGCTTTGTTGGCAGGAGAAGTGAACGATCCCGGACTGCATGGCTTTGCACCCTGACAATGACAACAGTGCCGTGGTGGCCTTCAAGCGCCACCATGTTCCTGGAGGTAGAGGTCGAGCGCACTACCGGGAGGAGGCGGCAGTGTGGGTCTGGGCGCTGGGTGCCATGGAGGGCGAAGGGGTGGACGTGGCTGCTGCTTCTTAGCTGGAGAGCCGGAGGGGGCCAGAAGTGATGGCGAAGTCCACTGATGGGGCCATGAGAGCCTCTCATCCAGGGGGGCGTGGACCGGCAAGCCGCCCTCTGCTCTCCCTCTCTCTTTCTCTCTCTGCTGCTGGCATGGTGTATAAGAGAGAAAGAGAGAGAGAGAAAGGAGGGGAGAAAGAAAGAAAGTGAGAGAGAAAGAAAGTGAGAGAGAAAGAAAGCAAGAGGGAGAGAAAGAGAGAGAGATAGAGAGGGAGAGAAAGAGAGAGGGAGAGATAGAAATAGAGTGAGAGAGAGAGAAAGAGAGGGAGAGAGAGAGAAAGAGGGAGAGAGAAAGGAAGAGGGAGAGAAAGGAAGAGGGAGAGATAGAGAGAGAGGGAGAGAGAAAGAGGGAGACATACAAAGAGGGAGACATACAAAGAAAGTGAGTGAGAGGAAGAGAGAAAGAGAGAGGGCGAAAGAGAGAAAGAGAAGAGAGAGAGAGAAAGAGAGAGAGTGACAGAGAGAAAGAAAGAGGGTGAGATAGAGAGGGAGAGAGAAAGGGGGATAGATGGAAAGAGTGTGAGCAAGAGAAAAAAGAGAAAGAAAAATGAGAAAATGATGGAGAGAAAGAACGAGGAAGAGGAACATGAATGAAATTAGAGAGAAGGAAAAAAGAGAGAGGGAAGAGAGAAGTGGAGAGGAAGGAGGGAAGGAAGGGAGGAGAAATGGAGGGAGTTTGTTGATTTAAGTTTAAATTTACTTGTTAATAAAGAAGTATAAATTACTTAATTACTTAATTACTCCTCCTTCATTTTAAATAATGTATTTGTTCCCATTTTGTTTTTTACTTTAAATAAGTTATGTGCAGTTTGCATAGGGCTTTGTGCATAGGGGTTTTTTTATAGTCCTGCCCGCCAACAGAGGGACAGTGAATTGGCCCCCCTGTGTAAAAAGTTTGGGGACCCCTGCCTTAAAACTTCAATAAAGGTATTCGCAATGACAAGCTACTGGATCTGTAAACCTCAAAAGATTTAGACATTGGCTGCAAATACTTAATCAATCCCTTGTCTTTGGTAGGCCAAATACCTTCTTCAATTTCCTCCCCCTTAAACAGGCATATGAAACATCTGTTCATAATGATTCAACCCTGTGTCCCTAGGGCTGAGTTCTAATTCCCAACAAAGCTGTAGGTTATCTTTTAATCCATTTTATTCACGTCTCCATGTATATCTTCGTTAATCAATGTTTTATTTTGTTGTCCATCGTTTCAATTTTCCCCAGAACTGGCAAGATATCAAGGGCTGTGAAAGTCCCAATAAATCCCCAAATGTCCTCCTAATTCCTTGTTTCAATTTAAATTATATTCCCCGTCTGAATCAATTCTCTGCACCAATCATATCTGAGAATGACCTGTTTTAACAAAAACCTAATTACAGTTCTTAACAAATCTCTGAGCCTCTCCACCTGGGAATTTCTGTGAAATCAATTTTGCACGTTTATACATTTTTGATCCTTGCAAAAATTCTCAACACAGCGTCAATCAGGCCCTGAGTTCCCCAAGGACTTCCCTCATGCAATCTTTCCATTATTATGGTTGATTCAATATCTGGCAAATACATAGAAACATAGAAGACTGACGGCAGAAAAAGACCTCATGATCCATCTAGTCTGCGCTTATACTATTTTTTGTATTTTATCTTATGATGGATCTATGTTTATCCGAGGCATGTTTAAATTCAGTTACTGTGGATTTACCAACCACGTCTGCTGGAAGTTTGTTCCAAGTATCTACTACACTTTCAGTCAAATCATATTTTCTCATGTTGCTTTTGATCTTTCCCCCAACTAACTTCAGATTGTGTCCCCTTGTTCTTGTATTCACTTTCCTATTAAAAACACTTCCCTCCTGAACCTTATTTAACCCTTTGACATATTTAAATGTTTCAATCATGTCCCCCCTTTTCCTTCTGTCCTGCAGACTATACAGATTGAGTTCATGAAGTCCTGATAGGTTTGATGCTTAAGACCTTCCACCATTCTTGTAGCCCATCTTTGGACCTGTTCAATTTGTCAATATTTTTTTGTAGGTGAGGTCTCCAGAACTGGACACAGTATTCCAAATGTGGTCTCACCAGCACTCTATATAGCGGGATCACAATCTCCCTCTTCCTGCTTGTTATACCTCTAGCTATGCAGCCAACCCTCCTACTTGCTTTTCCTACTGCCCAACCACACTGCTCACCCATATTGAGACTGTCAGAAATACCACTTCCCATTTCCCCCTTCTTGACCCCCTAACTGTGTAGGTTTCTCCTTTTCTTTTTCAGTGAAAATAGGTCAGGCTCTTCAGGTTCTTCCGCTTCAGGTACCAAAATTAAAAGTTTTTCTTCTGGTTCCTCTAATCTTATTAACTGGGCCTCTGCATTAGCTAACACCTTCTTTCTGTCCTCATTGGTGAACTCTGATGTGTATTATTGCGATCCCTAAGGGTCTGTGCAAAGCATTTAACACTTGAATAATTTTAATTTTAATTAATTTAATTTAATTTATTAGATTTGGATGCCCCCCCTCTCCAAAAATTTGGAGTGGCTCACAACAATAACAACAATGTAAGCAAATCAAATACATTTAAAAAACATCTAAAAACCCATTATTAAAACCATACAACACATACCATATATAAATAATATAAACCCGTGGGCTCAACATCCCCATGCCGGACAACATGGGTGGGTCTTCAGTAACTTACGAAAGGCAAGGAGGGTGGGGACGGTTCTGATCTCCGTGGGGAGTTGATTCCAGAGGGCAGGTGCCACCACAGAGAAGGCTCCTCCCCTGATGCCCACCAGACGACACTGTTTAGTCGACGGGACCTAGAGAAGGCAAACTCTGTGGGACCTAATCGGCCACTGGGATTCGTGCAGCAGAAGACGGTTCCGAAGGTATTCAGATCCGATGCCATGTAGGGCTTTATAAGTCATTACCAACACTTTAAATTGTGACCGGAAACTAATAAGAAGTCAATGCAGGCCGCGGAGTGTTGACGAGATGTGGGCGAATCTAAAGAGCCCCATGATAGCTCTAGTGGCCGCATTCTGCATGATCTGGAGTTTCCAAACACTCTTTAAAGTTTAAGTTTAAGTTTTATTAGATTTGTATGCCGCCCCTCTCCAAAGACTCGGGGCGACTCCCAACAACAGCAATACAATATACAAAGTACAAATCCAATATAAGTTAAAAGCAATTTAAAACCCATAAATATTAAAAAAAACAATCATTACTACACAATCATACCAATCTCATATATTACAGAAAGAAAAAAAGTGGTGCTGGGGGGACAAGATAGTTATTCCCCCCATGCCTGGTGACATAGATAGGTCTTCAACATCTTATGGAAAGCGGGAAGAGAAGTGGGGGAGTTGATTCCAGAGGGCTGGGGCTGCCACAGAGAAGGCTCTTTCCCTGGGTCCTGCCAAACGGCATTGTTTAGTCGACGGGACCTAGAGAAGGCAAACTCTGTGGGACCTAATCGGCCATTGGGATTCGTGCAGCAGAAGACGGTTCCGAAGGTATTCAGATCCGATGCCATGTAGGGCTTTATAAGTCATTACCAACACTTTAAATTGTGACCGGAAACTAATAAGAAGTCAATGCAGGCCGCGGAGTGTTGACGAGATGTGGGCGAATCTAAAGAGCCCCATGATAGCTCTAGTGGCCGCATTCTGCATGATCTGGAGTTTCCAAACACTCTTTAAAGTTTAAGTTTAAGTTTTATTAGATTTGTATGCCGCCCCTCTCCAAAGACTCGGGGCGACTCCCAACAACAGCAATACAATATACAAAGTACAAATCCAATATAAGTTAAAAGCAATTTAAAACCCATAAATATTAAAAAAAACAATCATTACTACACAATCATACCAATCTCATATATTACAGAAAGAAAAAAAGTGGTGCTGGGGGGACAAGATAGTTATTCCCCCCATGCCTGGTGACATAGATAGGTCTTCAACATCTTATGGAAAGCGGGAAGAGAAGTGGGGGAGTTGATTCCAGAGGGCTGGGGCTGCCACAGAGAAGGCTCTTTCCCTGGGTCCTGCCAAACGGCATTGTTTAGTCGACGGGACCCGAAGAAGGCCAACTCTTTGGGACCTAATTGGCCACTGGGATTCGTACGGCAGAAGGCGGTCCCGGAGGTATTCTGGTCCGATGCCATGTAGGGCTTTATAGGTCATTACCAGCACTTTGAATTGTGACTGGAAACTGATCGGCAATCAGTGCAGGCTGCGGAGTGTTGGCAAAACGTGGGCAGATCTTGGAAGCCCCATGATAGCTCTCGCAGCCCCGTTCTGTACGATCCGAAGTTTCCAAACATTTTTTAAAGGAAGCCCCATGTAGAGAGCATTGCAGTAGTCGAACCTCAAGGTGACAAGGGCAGGAGTGACTGTGAGCCGTGAGTCCCGGTCCAGATAGGGCTGCAACTGGTGCACCAGGCAGAACGGGGCAAACACCCCCCTTGTCCCAGCTGAAAGATGGTGCTCTAATGTTAGATGTGGATCGAGGAGGACGCCCAAGTTGCGGACCCTCTCTGAGGCAGTCAATAATTCCCCCCCATGTGTAATGGATGGACAGATGGAATTGTCTTTTGGAGGCAAGGCCCACAGTTGAATCAGGGTCTGGATTACATTCATCACCAGAGCCCCGGGTTGAGGCCAAGGTGACAGAACAGGTAGCCCCATGTAGAGAGCATTGCAGTAGTCGAACCTTGAGGTGGTAAGGGCATGAGCAACTGTGAGGAATGACTCCCTGTCCAAATAGGGATGCAACTGGTGCACCAGGCGAACCTGTACAAACATGTGCCCTCCTCGCCACAGCCGAATGATGGTGTTCTAATGTTAGCTGTCGATCGAGGAAGATGGCCAAATTGCAAACCCTCTCTGAGGAGGTTAAGGATTCCCCCCCAGGGTAATGGACAGAGAGATGGGATTGTCCTTCAGAGGCAAAACCCACAGCCACTCCATCTTGTCAGGGTTGAGTTTGATCCTGTTGACACCCATCCAGATCCTAACAGCCTCCAGGTACCGGCACATCACTTCAAGTGCTTCGCTGAATGGACTTGGGGTGGAGATGTACAACTGGATGTCATTCACATACCAATGACACCTGACCCCATGCCCTTGGATGATCTCACCCAGTGGTTTCATGTAGATATTAAATAACAGGGTTGAAAGGACTGATCCCCGAGGAGCCCCACAAGGGAGAAACCTAGAGGTTGACTTCTGTCCCCCCACTAACAATTTACGAACTGGGAGTGCCAGGCGGTGGCAGCGGACGGCACTAAAGAGATATTTTTTTTCCCCAGGGACTCATTATTTAAAGACTTGGACATTTATGCTGGACTTTTCCAGAACTTAATTGATTCAGAGTCTGGCACCACCTAGCTGTTGATGATCTAAGAACTGCTAACTAATTGATTTTTAACTGATTTTCCCCCCGTATTTTGGATTTTAAAAAATATTTAATAATTTGACATCTAGTACTAGTTTTAGAGTAATTGATAATTAATTAGTATTAACTTGTATTTTAATGCCATATTTTAATTCTTCTTTTTAAGAACTATCAGCAAATCAATTACATCTAGGCTATTTTTATATTTCTGGTATATGTATTATATATTTTTAACTTTTTAACTATTTTTAGGGATTAATGTATCTATGGTATGAATGAATGGGATTATGTTAGTAATTATTGGAATGAATGTAATATTGTGAATGGAAATGAATGGAACGGGGGTGATAGATGGAACGGGGTGGGTGGGGGAACACTTATCTCTGGGGTGGCAGAGGGTCAAAATATCCCGGTTTTGCTGGGGAGAGGCAGGTATGGCGGAAGCCATGGAGCTAGCTGTTCCAGGGGAAGGAGGGATCGCTGCTTAGTAGTGATCCCTTATTCCGGCTCCATGAGCTTAACTCAAGGCACTGGTGATGAGTGTAAGTCTGGCCCTGGGCTCAAGCTGTTGCTACTCAATGCCAGGTCAGTGGTAAATAAAGCTCTCCTCATCCGGGATTTGATCCTGGATGAGGAGGCCGACCTGGCTTGTGTGACTGAAACCTGGCTGGGTGCAGAGAGAGGAGTTCCTCTCTCTGAAATTTGGCCAGCCAGGTTTCGGATATGGCATCAGCCTTGAACCCAGGGAAGGGGGGGAGGAGTGGCTATTATAGCCAGGGAGAGCCTGTGCCTGCGTAGACTCATTGCTCCAGAGATTGCGGGTTGCGAGTCTGTCCTGGTGAAGTTGGACTTAGGGGTTCAGGTGGGCTTGTTGCTCATATACCTGCCTCCCAGCTGCATGTCAACAGCCCTGCCTGTGCTGCTGGAGGAGGTAGCCGGGCTGGCAGTGGGGTTCCCCAGGCTTATGGTCTTGGGGGACCTTAATCTGCTGTCGCTCGGTGAAATCTCTGGGCTAGCACAGGAGTTCATGGCCACCATGACAGCCATGGACCTGACTCAAGTAGTGCAGGGTCCGACTCATGAGGGGGGGCACGCACCCGACATGGTATTCCTCTCTGAGCAATTGAGTAATGATCTGAGAGTAAGGGGCTTAGAAGTGCTGCTTTTGTCATGGTCAGATCATTTTCTACTGCGGCTTAACTTCCTGGCTCCAATCCTTCCCCGCAGGGAGGCGGAACCGATTAAGAAGTTCCACCCCAGACGCCTGATGGACCCAGAGGGCTTTCAGAGGGCGCTTGGGGTTATTCCAGATACACTCATCCACAGTTCGGCAGAGTCTCTTGCGGAGGCCTGGAACAAGGCTGTAGCAGAGGTTCTCGACTGGATTGCGCCGTTGCGACCTCTTCGTGGAACTAGACCCCGTAGATCACCATGGTTCAATGAGGAGCTCCAGGAGTTGAAACTCCAGAAGAGACATCTAAAGAAGCGATGGAGGAAGAGTAAGTCTGAATCCAATCGAACACTTGTAAGAGCTCATATTAAGACTTACAAAGTGGCACTCAAGGCGGCAAGATGCGCGTACCATGCCGCCTTGATTGCATCAGCGGAATCTCACCCAGCCGTTCTGTTTAGCGTGATCTGCTCCCTTCTTAACCAGGGGGGAGTTGGGGAGCCCTTGCAGAGTAGTGCTGAGAACTTTAACTCATTTTTCACTGATAAAATCACTCGGATCCGGGCGGACCTCGACTCCTATTAGAAAGCAGAGTTGACTGACAATGAGTCAGTCAAGGTGACTGGGGCATGTACTTGTCCACCTGTCTGGGAAGAGTTTGATCTGGTGACACCTGATGAAGTGGACAAGGCCATTAGAGCTGTGAGTTCCGCCACCTGCTTACTGGATCTGTGTCCCTCCTGGCTGGTTTCAGCCAGCAGGGAGGTGACACGGAGCTGGGTCCAGAAGATTGTCAATGCTTCCTTGGGGAGTGGGTCCTTTCCAACACCCTATAAGAAGGCACTTGTATGCCCCCTCCTCAAGAAGCCTTCCCTGGACCCAGCCATACTTAATAACTATCATCCAGTCTCCAATCTTCCCTTTATGGGGAAGGTTGTTGAGAAGGTGGTGGTACTCCAGCTCCAGCGGTCCTTGGAAGAAGCCGATTATCTAGGTCCCCAACAGTCGGGTTTCAGGCCCGGTTACAGCATGGAAACTGCTTTGGTCGCGTTGATGGATGATCTCTGGCGGGCCTGGGACAGGGGTTTATCCTCTGTCTTGGTGCTCCTTGACCTCTCAGTGGCTTTCGATACCATCGACCATGGTAAACTTCTGTGCCGGCTGAAGGGGTTGGGAGTGGGAAGCACTGTTCTTCAGTGGTTCTCCTCCTACCCCTCCGGTCGGTCACAGTCAGTGTTAGTGGGATGTCAGAGGTCAACCCCGAGGTCTCTCCCTTGTGGGGTGCCTCAGGGGTCGGTCTTCTCCCCCCTGCTATTTAATATCTACATGAAACCGCTGGGTGAGATCATCCAAGGGCATGGGGTGAGGTATCATCAGTATGCTGATGATACCCAGCTTTACATCTCCACCCCATGTCCAGTCAATGAAGCAGTGGATGTGATGTGCCGGTGTCTGGAGGCTATTGGGGCCTGGATGGGTGTCAACAGACTCAAACTCAACCCGGATAAGACGGAGTGGCTGTGGGTTTTGCCTCCCAAGTACAATTCCATCTGTCTGTCCATTACCCTGGGGGGGGGAATTACTGACCCCCTCGGAGAGGGTTCGCAACTTGGGCGTCCTCCTCGACTGACAGCTGACATTAGAGAAATATCTTTCAGCTGTGGTGAAGGAGGCGTTTGCCCAGGTTTGCCTGGTGCGCCAGTTGCGGCCCTATCTGGACCAGGAGTCACTGCTCACAGTCACTCATGCCCTCATCACCTCGAGGCTCGACTACTGTAATGCTCTCTACATGGGGCTACCTTTGAAGAGTGTTTGGAAACTTCAGATCGTGCAGAATGCAGCTGCGAGAGCTATCATGGGCTTTCCCAATAACGCCCATGTAACACCAACCCTCCGCAGTCTGCATTGGTTGCCGATCAGTTTCCGGTCACAATTCAAAGTATTGGTCATCACCTATAAAGCCCTTCATGGCACCGGACCAGGGTATCTACGAGACCGCCTTTTGCCGCATGAATCCCAGTGACCGGTTAGGTCCCACAGAGTTGTCCTTCTCCGGGTCCCATCAACAAAACAATGTCGTTTGGCGGGGCCCAGGGGAAAAGCCTTCTCTGTGGCGGCCCCGGCCCTCTGGAACCAACTTCCCTCGGAGATTAGAATTGCCCCCACCCTCCTTGCCTTTCGTAAGCTCCTTAAAAGCCACCTCTGCCGTCAGGTATGGGGGAACTGAGATATCCTTTCCCCCTAGGCCTTTACAATTTATGCATGCTATGTTTGTTTGTAGGGATGTTTGGTTTTTACAATAAGGGTTTTTTAGTTGTTTTAGTATTGGATTTATATGATGTTTTTTTTTTACTGTTGTTAGCCACTCTGAGTCTAATAATAATAATAATAGTCGATGGTATCGAAAGCCGCTGAGAGGTCAAGAAGCACCAGGACAGAGGATAGACCCCTGTCCCGGGCCCGGCAGAGATCATCCTTCTGCGTAACAAAAGCAGTTTCCGTGCTGTAGCCGGGCCTCAACCCTGACTGTTGAGGGCCTAGATAATGCTGTTACAGTGTGCTCTGGCACTTAGATAATTTGAGATCAGTACCCCAAGGTCCTTGATAGACTGGGGGTCATCTATGAGGTCATATTCACCCAGCTTGTATTTGGTGTTCTGTTTTTATTTGTTTGTTTATTTGTTGATGTGTAAGAAAGAGCATTTGTTCATTGAGATTTGGAGATGCCAATTGTTTGGCTATTTTGATAGATAGTCAGGGTCCTTTTGTAGGGTAACAGCATTATTGGTGATGTTGAATAATTGTACATCATCAGCGAAGAGAACACAGTTGCTTATAATCTGATCATAAAGGTAATTTATGTAAGGTATAAAGAGTGTGGGTCCTAAAATGCTGCCTTGCAGAACACTGCTGTTAACTGGTGCAGGGTTTGATAGAGAACGTCCTATTTTGACTACATGTTTCCTCTTTGATAGGAATGCAGCTATATGCAAGGATCCAGAAATGCCATACGATTTTAGTTTTAGAAGTACAGTGGTACCTCTGCATAAGAACTTAATTCATTCCGTGACCAAGTTCTTAAGTAGAAAAGTTTGTAAGTAGAAGCAATTTTTCCCATAGGAATCAATGTAAAATCAAATAATGCATGCAAACCCACTGGGAAAGGAATAAAAGCTTGGAATTTGGGTGGAAGGAGGAGGAAGAAGAAGAGGAGGAGGATAGTCACTGCCAAAGGAAGAAGGTGAGGTGAGGGGAATCAAAAAAATCCAAAACTTTAAGGCTTAAAAATAAAGAGGGTCTCTGAGGTGGTGAGGAGGAACACACACCTCTCATACACCCGGCACGAAGTTGCCTCTCATGCATTGTGGCAGAGAGAGAAACCCAGGTGGGCAAGAGGGGGGAACTGCTGCTACTTGCTTCCTCTTCCTTCCCATGCTGAAGGGCTCCCCTCCACTCTCACTCGCTTGCTTTGTAGCTGGTGCCTGTGGTGACTCCTTGGTTTGGCTGAAGCCAAGTTGATCCTGCTGGTGCAAAGCACCCCATTTTGCCTTTCCATGCCCAGACACTCCGGGAGGCAACCTCGCACTGGTTATATGGGAGGCAGTGCAAGGGAGTCACCACATTGAAGTAGTTTTATGCTCTGTTTGCTCTGGACTGCCAAAGCCTCCTTAAGTGCCACTGAAAGGTTCCTCCGGCAGCCCAGAAAAGCCTGAAATGGCCAGGATTAAAGGGCGAATGTCAGGAAACTGGCTGGGACTTCATGCCGCTCTAAAATTTCCTGGGAAATTTTTCCAGGCTCGGGTTCTTAAGTAGAAAATGGTTCTTGAGAAGCGGCAAAAAATCTTGAATACCTGGTTCTAATCTAGAAAAGTTCTTAAGTAGAGGTGTTCTTAAGTGGAGAATGCTGGGGGTCTTCCTAGTCAACCATCTCCTGCTCAGGTAATATTTGTGGCAGGAAGGTCTTTGTAAAGCTTCAGTTTGTTAAATGGGATGATCTTGAACTGTGGAGAATCTGATAAACCACAAGAAGGGCAGAGAAGTGACAGGAAGTCTCAGGTATTGGGATTAGATTCAGTAGTAGAGCTGGGCCAGCATGGATTCTTCTTTGACTAGTGGTATGGTACCTCCTCTTAAAAATTCAACTGAATTTTTCTGCCATGAGAGAGCATCAAGATTTTTTTTTACAATAACAGTACAAAGACCAAGGAGGCTTTAAAAGATACATCTTATTATATATGAAACTACATCTAAAAACTCATCTTAAAATCTTATTACATTGTAAACATTCCCCACTAATAAATACAAATGTAGTCTATCGCTGCGTTAATTAGAAATTCTTATTTCTTATGATATTTGCTTGGCAATTAAGATTGGGTCTAAGTAGGATAATATAACATTTGGGGGAAAAGATGCAAGCCAAGAGACCAGCTCCAGAGGCCAAGATGGAGAAGATCTCCACAGCCACCATGGATTTCCCTTTGGTGCTCAAATAGGTGGGTAGGAAGGTGATCCAAACACTGCAAAAGATCAGCATACTGAAAGTAATGAACTTGGCTTCATTAAAGCTGTCAGGCAACTTCCTGGCCAGAAAGGCCATTGTGAAACAGATGAGGGCCAGAAAACCCATGTAGGCAAGGGCAGCATAAAACATTGAGGCTGAGCCTTCATTACATTCCAAGATGGCCTCTTCTACCAACGAGTGGAAGTCCAAGTTGGGAAAGGGGGGAGAAGTTTCCAGCCAGATGGTGCTAAGGACTGCTTGGATCAAGGGACAGCCTAACACAATGGAGTTGGTCAGTGGTTTTCCTAAGAGTTTCCTTGTCTTATTCCCTGGCTTGGTGGCCATGAAGGCCAGAACCACCATAACAGTTTTTGCCAACACAGAGGAAACTGCCAGGGAAAAGAGAATGGCAAATGTAGATTGTCGAAAGAGACATGTGAATTTGCCAGGTCGACCAATGAAGAGGAAGGAGCAGAGGAAGCAGAACAGTAGGGAGACCAGGAGGACGTAGGTGAGATCTCGGTTGTTGGCCTTGACAATCGCTGTTTCATGATGCTTAAGGAAAACCACCAGAACTGCAAATGTGATCACAGAGAGAGAGAGAGCTAAAGATACTAAAGTGTATCCCAGGGTGTCTTGATAGGCAAGGAAGTGGATCTTCTTGGCAATGCAGTTGTCCTTGTCCTTGTTGGGGTATTGGTCTTCTGGGCAAGGCGTACAATGGGCTGCATCTGAAATCAAGAATCATTTTTTAAAGGTTTTCAAGCACATCTACCATGAGTATCAGTCCCTCCCTCTGTGGTGATGTGACTATCCCCTTTCTACTGTGTCCAACCCACAACTGTAATGGAGGAATGACCCACTGGTGCATCCTTCATGATGACCTAGTGTATAGTTTAGCTAGAGATCACTATCACTTCAAAAAACAGTTTGCTGGGGGGGGGGGGAATACCCTGTCCAGTCACTAGAAATTTTCATAATTACTGGGGCCTTCAGTATGAGAGATTGTCTACTGTAAACCATAACCAGTAATAGTTAGTTTTATACTGGAACCCCCAAAAGACTCTTAGATCCATCATCCAGGAAGTCTACTACAGTGGTACCTTAGTACTCAATTGGTTTGAAACTCATCTAATTTGATACTCAACACATTTTGATGCAAAATTATGCCCTTGTTTGTTTGATACTCAACACACAACCTAAAATTTGTTGGCTGCCTTGTGACTCACTACATAATTCCTTATGGGAATTTTGGTGGAGGGCACTCATTGTTTTTGGTACTCTTCATGCCTCCTGGAACCAATTAATGATGAGTACCAGACAGATCTTCTCTTTCTCAGACAGGTCTAATAATTTCTTAGGAAATTATAATTTTTCTCAGCTGACAAAAGAAACACACATAAATAGTTTGTAGCACAAACTTTACTTCTGGAAAAGACCGGAAATTTATTTTCCCAATTTGATTTTACATCAAATAGGTTAGTGTGGTACCAATGAATTCTGTGCTCAAACTGCACTTCATTAAATTAATGAGAAATGAGAAAGTTTATCAGGGGGAGTGGGGAGGAATGTTTAGACAAGTAAACTGAAAGGTTCTGCTGAAAAATATGAATGCTTTGAAATCTTACCAAAAATGACAACAATAAATATTTTGATCTATTAAATGGATTGCTTGATCCTGTAAGATCTACATTTGAAGTCTGCTTTACCCGACTGATTAGAAACGGTCCCTTCCGGACAAGGGTCACATTGGTAGCAGCAGACCTGCTCACCCTCTGGAACATTTCTCCTCTCTCCTGCATGGCACCTCTTCAAGCCACATCTGGCAAAGGGCACTTCCTTAAAGAGAAATCAGAAATGCTTAAGATGACTAAGCAACTGACGGGCTTTATTTATTGCTCTCCATAATTCTATTTCCTTCTTCAGAATGTCTTCAATAAAGAAGGTTTGCCAGGGTCTACCATAAACCAATAACGGCTCATGCTGGACTTTGGCATGTGCCATTTCTAATCCATAAATTGGTTGCTGGACATTGAAATTGGGATCTAATTGGGATCTAATTACCCCAGGCCTGGTGACACAGGTGAGTCTTAAGACTCTATTGATTTATTGATTTATTGATTTATTGATTTATTGATTTATTGATTTATTGATTTATTGATTTATTGATTTATTGATTTATTGATTTATTGATTTATTGATTTATTGATTTATTGATTTATTGATTTATTGATTTATTGATTTATTGATTTATTGATTTATTGATTTATTAGATTTGTATGCCACCCCTCTCTGTAGACTCGGGGCGGCTCACAACAGTGATAAAGAACAACATGTATTGACAAATCTAACAATTTAAAATCTAAAATAGCAATTATACATTTAAAAAATCTAAAAACAAGGAACCCCAATATAAAAAACATTCATACAGTCATATCATGCACTAAAACTACATAGGCAGGGGGAGATGTCTCAGTTCCCCCACGCTTGAAAACAGAGGTGGGTTTTGAGGAGTTTACAAAAGGCAAGGAGGGTAGGGGCAATTCTAATCTCTGGAGGGAGCTGATTCCAGAGGGTCGGGGCCGCCACAGAGAAGGCTCTTCCCCTGGGTCCCGCCAGATGACATTGTTTAGTCGACGGGACCCGGAGAAGGCCAACTCTGTGGGACCTGACCAGTCACTGGGATTTATGCGGCAGAAGGCGGTCTCGCAGGTATCCTGGTCCGGTGCCATGAAGGGCTTTATAGGTAATAACCAACACTTTGAATTGCAGAAGGTGAGAAGTGTGGGGGGAAGTACGAATCTCTGGTGGGAGCTAATTCCAGAGGGCCAGGGGCCCCACAGAGAAGGTTTTATTTGAACAGGAAAAGAGGGATGCAGTGGCCCAGTGGCTCAGATGTTAAACTCGTCAATCAGAAAATTTGGCAGTTTGGCAGGTTGAGTCCCTAGCGTTGTGTAATGGAGTGAGCTCCCATTACTTGTTCCAGCTTCTGCCAACCTAGCAGTTGGAAAACATGTAAAAATGCAAGTAGAAAAATAGAGACCACCTTGGTAGGTAGGTAACAGCATTCCATGTGCACTGTTGGCATTAGTCATGTTGGCCACATGACCATGGAGACACCTTGGGAGAGTGCTGGCTCTTTACCTTATTTGAACAAGAACAGTCCCTAGAAATCAATGTTCCTGTCTCTGATTGCATTTTGGGTTTCAAGCAGAAGTTCTTCATAAGCCCAACCCTTTGTAGATTGACACAAGTCAGAATTCAAATGTGTTACATGCAAATCAGTTTTTTATTCACCAAATAGCTGCCATGTTTCCAAATTCAATAGATCTGTTGGCCAGTTGGTAGGATGTTCTACATTCCCATAAGAGAATGAATCTTTCCATGAAGTAACGTTTCCTTCCACCTCACCTTTGTGGCCCAGATAATTGCATCTTTGTTAATGGTGAAATCCTGGCCTGAGAGGGCCCGGGTATTTATTTGTCCAACGTTTATGGGGGGAAAAGATTGATTGGGACAGAGAATCCAGTTAAGAAGATCGTATTGAGCTGATCCCAATCCATTTTCTGAGAATGAGACTTCAATTCCAGCACTGTTGTTGAATTGGACCTTCCTCAAATAGTAAAGAATCTGGGGGAGAAAAAACCTTCAGAAATTGGAATACTGTACTGAAGGACATCATAGAAACATAGAAGTCTGATGGCAGAAAAAGATCTCATGGTCCATCTAGTCTGCCCTTATAATATTTTCTGTATTTTATCTTAGGATGGATAGATGTTTATCCCAGGCATGTTTAAATTCAGTTACTGTGCATTTATCTACCACGTCTGCTGGAAGTTTGTTCCAAGGGTCTACTACTCTTTCAGTAAAATCATATTTTCTCATGTTGCTTTTGATCTTTCCCCCAACTAACTTCAGATTGTGTCCCCTTGTTCTTGTGTTCACTTTCCTATTAAAATCACTTCCCTCCTGAACCTTATTTAACTCTTTGATATATTTAAATGTTTCGACAATGTCCCCCCTTTTCCTTCTGTCCCCCAGACTATATAGATTGAGTTCATGAAGTCTTTCCTGATATGTTTTATGCTTAAGACCTTCCACCATTCTTGTAGCCCGTCTTTGGACTCGTTCAATTTTGTCAATATCTTTTTGTAGGTGAGGTCTCCAGAACTGAACACAGTATTCCAAATGTGATCTCACCAGCACTCTATATAGCGGGATCATAATCTCCCTCTTCCTGCTTGTTATACCTCTAGCTATGCAGCCATCATAGCTTCTATCATTCCGTGGTGGCCATCGTATTGGGATATGTGTATATGAATAAAAAGCAAGAGTTACATTGATGGAGACCTGAGTAATCAAGAGTAAAAACAAATATTTTACTCTTTCTCTAACAGTACAAAAGTTTCTCTTTACACTGGGCATTTGTAGGATGTTTTTTTCTAAGTCCAGATTTACTGATATCTAAACTGGAAAATTGCAATGCATACTACAAATTTAATTGTGTGGTTTTATTCTGGAATAATTGGTTATGCACATTTTTAAACGTTTACTTTGGACCAAGACTTTGGGGAATGATTAAATTATTTCTATCAGAACAGTGATAGAATTGGAACCTATTCCAATTGCACTGACTTTTTCTGACAATCAGACAAGGGAACATAGAAAACATACAAAACAGGTATGACTGGGTTGCGTGTGGATGGGGTCGGGGAGGGCACATGAAAGGAAGTGCCTATCTTGGTTTGTCCCTGTTCTGTGTTAGATATCTCCACTTTTTTTTTTTTTTAAGAAAATAATTTTTATTGGTTTACAAAAAAAAAGTATGTACAAAGGGAGGAAGAGTAGATATATCTTAATTTACATCATTATGATAACCTATACTCGCAAATATAATATGATTATTCTGTTCAATTAAACTTTATCCAGTCAGTATACATATCAAAATCAGAACCAATTATGGAAAATTCATTATCGTTTAAGTCTTCTGACGCTTCCTTCCCTCCCCCTCCCCCCAATGAACTGTGACAGTTCTGAAAGCTTTAAATTATTAATTGGGCGGCATATGGGTGCCGCGGTTTTGTTGTTTTTTGTTTTTCTGTTGTTGTTTTATTTTTATCAATACATTTCTAAATTACACTTGAGATAAAGTCATTTTGGATTGATCAAGGTATTCATAATAATCCGATAAAACCGTTCAGAGTTTTATGTTATGTCGCTATAAAGATTTCTCCACTATCCGTTAATGTATTTTTGATCTACTATTTGTATTATTTCCTTGTCTTTCTTTTCTTTCTCCATTTGTTTTTTAATTTTTACCCAGTCGTAAAATTTTTCCCAATTCTTATGGAATCTCGAATCTTCTTTATTTTTAAGTTTTTGGGTGAGCCTATCCATTTCTGCACAATCATAATTTTTTTTAATAATTTCTCTTTCACTTGGTGTATTGTCTTTTTTCCAATTTTGTGCTATTGTGATTCTTGTAGCTGTAATTACATGTTGTATTAGGTATAGATCTTCTTTATTTTCCGAATCCATTATGCCCAGGAGGAATATTTCTGGTCTAAGTTTTAGTGAAATTGCTGTGATTTGTTGTATCCATATTTGAATTTTTTTCCATAGTTTTTTTATGCATGGGCATGTCCACCATAGGTGATAGAAGGATCCAGTTATGCTGTTGCATCTCCAACAGTTTGGTTTTAGGCTGGGGTAGATCTTAGCCAATCAAGTTGGGGGTAAGTGCCATCTATAAAACATTTTTTGTAGATTTTCTTTGTACGGTATTGATTTAGTGATTTTCAGGTTTTTCCACATTTGTTCCCATTGTTCTATAGAGATGTTATGACCTATATTTTTGGCCCAAGTAATCATATTATCTTTTACTATTTCAGTTTCCATAGTATACCCCATTATATAATTGTACATTTTGGTTATAATTTTTTTTTCATATCCTAATAATATTTTATCAATTATACTATCTTTTTCTTGGATTCCTTCTTTCTTTTTGTCTTTATTCCATTTCGTCAAAATTTGAGCATAAGACCACCAATCAATATTGATATTTTGGTTTTGTAGTTGTTGTCTAGTTTTTATAACTCCTTTCTCATCTAATGTATGATTATAATTCAGCACTTTTTGTGTTTGAAATAAATTAGGGTGTCTAAGGGCTTCAAGGCTGGAATACCACCTTGGGATTTTGGAGCAGTGTTCTTTTTTGATTCTTAACCATACATTTATTAAGGAGTCCCTGATCATGTGGTTTCTAAAATATACTGGTATTTTCTCTTTTTCATTCCATAGGAAACTATGCCATCCTTGGAGAATGTTGTGTCCCTCCAACGCCAAAATTCTCTGGTCTTGGAGGGTTATCCATTCTTTTGCCCATAGAAGAACCGATGTTTCATAGTAAACTTGACAGTTTGGTAATCCAAATCCGCCTTGTGTTACTCTGTCTTGTAAAGCTTTAAATCTCACCCTTGGTTTTTTCCCCGCCCAGATGAATTTTGAGATAATTGTATTTATTTTGGTGAAAAAGTTTTTGTTCAATTTTATCGGGATAGTCTGGAATAAATATAAAAATTTAGGTAAGATAGACATTTTAATTGTAGCTATCCTCCCTGATAATGAGATGTGAATTTTATTCCACCTATTTAACTGTTGTTCTGTTTTTTTGGTAAGTAGATCATAGTTATCCTTTTGAATTGTGCCACACCTTTTAGTTAGTATTATGCCCAGATATTTTACTTTTTTGACGGTTTGGATTCCTAAAAATTTTTCTAGTTCCTGTTCTTGTTTGATGTCCATGTTTTTGGTTATGATTTTGGTTTTTTGTTTATTGATTTTTAGACCAGCTACCTCTCCATATCGTTGTACTTCTCTCAATAGGTGTTCCCCTGCTTCTATTGGGTCCTCCAAAATAAATGCTAAGTCATCTGCATAAGCCTGGACTTTAAATTCCTGTTTTTTTATCGTGAGACCTGTGATTCTCGCATTGATTCTTATTTGATTTAATAGTGTTTCTACTGCTAAAATATATAGAAGCGGAGATAAAGGATATCCTTGTCGGATTCCTTTTGAGATTTGAAAAGACCTCGTTAATTCACCATTAAGTATAATTTGAGCTGATTGGGTGTTATATATAGTTTGAATCATTTTTATCATTTTTGGGCCAAATTGCATTTTTTTAATTAGTTCAAGAGTAAATTCCCATCTTAGGTTATCGAAAGCCTTTTGGGGGTCCAAAAATATTAGTGCTAATTGTTTTTCTGAGTGTGTCTCGTAATATTCTAAAGTGTTGAGTATTGTTCTTGTGTTGTTTCTTATGTATCTACCTGGGAGGAAGCCATTTTGATCCTCTTTTATTATTTTATTTAAGATTGGTTTAAGTCTTTCAGCTATTATTGTCATAAAGAGTTTATAATCGACATTGAGAAGGGATATTGGCCGATAATTTTGTATGTGTTTTTTTTTTCCCGGGTCTTTCGGGATTAAACCTATTAAGGCTTGTGTCCAAGATGTCGGTAGCAAACCTTTTCCTAATACTTCGTTAAATATTATTACTAGAATTTCAAGTAAAGACTCCTTTAGTTCTTTATAAAATTCGGCCGGTATCCCATCTGGGCCTGGAGTTTTGCTATTCTTTTGTTTAGCTATTGCGTATTCAACTTCTGATATGGTTATTTCTTTATTTAGTATAGTTTCATCTGATTCTGCTATCTTTTGTACTTTCGCTTCCTCTAAGTATATATTTAGTTGGGCTTGGTTTGTTTCTTCCTTTTGATACAAATGGGCATAGTATTCCACTGCTATGTTCTTTTTTTCCTCCAGTATATGTTGTATTTCCCCATTTTTATCTTCTAAAGTTTGTATGTATCGCTCTTCTTCCTGTTTTTTTAGTTTATAAGCAAGCCATCTACCTATTTTATTCGCGTTTTCAAATTGGTATTGATTGGTCTTCCTTAATTTTATGGCAATTTCGTCTTGTATTATTAGATTAATGTTATGTTTTATTGTATCTATTTCTTCTCTTATTTTTCCATTTTGGGGGTCTTTTTGAGCTTCTATTTCTAAGTGTTTTAGTTTACTCTTAAATTCCTCTAGTTTCCTATCTTTATGTTTCTTTTTTTTTGCTAGGTAAGCTATTGTTATCCCTCTGATAAATGGTTTTGTTGTATCCCAGATGTTCTGAATAGTGGTGTCAGTGTTCCAATTGTCTCTTAAGAATAGCTTGAGTTCTTGTTTAATATGTTTAATATAATCCTGATCTTGGAATAATAGTTGGTTTATGGACCAACGGTGTTGTCCTGGGGTCGGTATTTTAATTTTCATCAATATTGGTTGATGGTCTGCCCATATGTTTGGGCCTATTTCAATCTCGTGGATTAATTTCCCAAAGTTTTGGTCTGTCCAGATCATATCTATTCGGGACCATGACTTTTGGGGCGGTGAATAAAAAGTGTATTCCCGGGCAGTTGGGTGTCTTTCTCTCCAAATATCTACCAATCTATATTCCCTTGCTATTTCCTGGAATTCTGATGGTAGTGTTTTTCTATCTTTCAATTTTTTCTTCATAGATTTAAAATCTTTTTTAATGTCACTCACTGCGTTATAATCCCCAATGATACAAATGTCCCCTTTTTGTATATGTGCTAGCTGTTCAGCTAATTTTTTGTAGAATTGTTTCTGTTTTGTGTTTGTAGCGTAAATCGCCGCTATCACTATTTCTCTATATCCTATTTTAATTTTTACAATCAGTATTCTTCCATCTTCATCTGAGTAAATTTTTTCCGGTTGGTATATGTCCCTAATGTACAAAACAATCCCTCTCTTTTTTGAGTCTGTTAGAGCTGTGAATAGTTTACCTATTTTTTTATTTTCTAGGAGTTTACGATCCTGATTTCTGATATGTACTTCTTGAAGGCATAATATATCTGAATTTTGTTTTATTAATTTCGTCATTGTCTGTTTTCTTTTTATCGGAGAATTCAATCCATTGATGTTTACAGAGATTAACTCAAGTGTTTTTAGTGTCATTTTCTTCCCTTTTTTTCCCGGTTGCTTTCCTTTCCTTTATTGACATTTAGCCGCCGCTCTTGTTGTAACTCTTTGTTCCTTTTGTTGTTCTTCCTTGTCTTGTTCCTCCTCTCTTCTATCCTCCGTCCGTCTCTCCTCCTGTGATAGTTCTTCTATAGTTTGGTGGTTCTCTGGGTCCTGTTCTAGATGTTTTTGAATAAAATAATCTGCTTTCTCGAACGAGTCTATTTTGATTTTTTCCCCATTCCACATTACCAGGAGACCGTCTGGAATTAGCCATCGGAATGGGATTCCCCTTCTCAATAGCTTTGCTGTAAAGTAGTGGAATTCTCTCCTTTTCTCCCTTATTCTTTTCGGGATCTGTTTGAGAATTATTATGTCCTTTTCTTGATACATGATTTTCCCATTTCTTGTTGATTTATATATTTCGTCCCTAATAGATTTTTTAGTAAATTTTACGTGGACCTCTCTGGGTAATCTGTGGTTCTTAGCATAATTTGTTTGAATTCTGTAAATTTCATCGATGTGGTCTTTGACCTCGTCTAGCTCAATTTGTGTGTTATCAGTGATCAGCTGCGCTAGTTTATTGAATAGATCTTCGTCTGCATTTTCGGGGATATTTTGAAAGCGGAGAAAGTAAGCTGCTTTCTCCATTTCCAGGATTGCGATTGAGTTTTCGAGCTCGTTATTGGCCGCAATTAATCTTCCTTCCGCTTCGATTCTTCTCTCATCGATTCTTTTTGTGTCTGTTTCAATTTTTTGTATCCTCTGTTCATGGTTAATTATAATTTCCTGTATACCTTCCATTTGGTTTTCCAAACCTTCAATTTTTCCAGACACTTTTTCAAAGTTTTGTTTTTTTTCCTTGTGGTTTTGTCTTATGGTTTCTTGGGTAACTGTAGCTGCCTCTTGGCTGTGGACCATGAACTCTTGAATCAGGTTTAATGAGGCCTGGATCGATTGCAGAGAAGTTTTGTCAGTACAGTGATCCCCCGGGTATCGCGATCCCGATCATTGCGAACGGGCTAAATCGCGATTTTTCAACCCGGAAGTCAAAACACCATCTGCGCATGCGCGCCCTTTTTTTATGGCCACGCATGCGTAGATGGTGCCGGGCAGATCAGCTGCTGGGCGGCTTCCCTGGGTCTTCCCCCTCTTGCTGGTGGGAGGATGAGCGGCGGGCATCAGCGAGGAGTTTCCCCACCGCCCACGCAAACTCCTCGCTGACGCTCGCCCGCCCACACCGTTCGCTCCCCCTCTTGCTGGCGGGAGGGCGAGAAGCCCCCCCCCAGCACCCGCTCGCCCGCCCTTCGCCCGGCCACCCGCCGTTCGCTCGCTGCTCGCCCGGCCACCCGGGTTTGGGGGGCTGCTAGGAAGCCCCCCATGCCGGCGGCGACGTTTTAAAACAGCCGCGCGGTTTCCCAACTGAGTCCCGAAGACAAACGTCAAAGGCGAACTTCCGCGTTTGTCTTCGGGACTCATTGGGAAGCCACGCGGCTGTTTTAAAATGTCACCGTCGGCATGGGGGGCTTCCTATCAGCCCCCCAAACCCGGGTTGCGGGTCCGGGGGGTGCTGGCAAGCCCCCCATGCCGGCGGCGACATTTTAAAATAGCCGCGCCGCTTCCCAGCTGAGTCCCCTTCCCAGGAACCCCAATCTTCGGCTCCTCGCTAGCGCTGCGGAAGTAAAAACACCATCTGCGCATGCGCAGATGGTGTTTTTACTTCCGCAGCACTACTTCGCGAAAACCCGATCATTGCTAGGGGTCCTGGAACCGAACACTCGCAATGATCGGGGGATCACTGTAGTTGCCATTTCTATATTTGATTTTGTGCTTTGCGTCGTCGGTGTTCCTGGTGTGGGGTTTTTTTTGGTATTTAGAGAAATTGGTTGTCATACCCCCTTTCCAGATAAGAGTGATTAACAAATTGTCCGAGATAATATCCTTTCCACGTATGCAATTAGTTAGTAAAGGAGGAGTTGTTGTTTGAATCACACTTCAAGATTAGTCTCACTTGGTAAGTTGGAGTAATTAAATTCGTTCTAATGTAACTAAATTCTCCAATATTTAGGATAAGAGTAGTCAAATATAAAATTTCTAATTACTGATTTCTGATTGACTATATGTCTATCTCTTTCTTAACTAGTCACTTATTATCAATTGTTATCAATTAATCAATTAAATAAATAGTAAATAACAGTATTCAATAAACATATAAATAAGGTATAGATAGAAGTAGAGTTTGAATAGACAATTAAGGTAAATAATTAATATACTGTCAAGTAGTATTAGGTAGTTAAATGAATTAATTACTTAGTTAATAGTTAACAGTTAATAAATAGTAATAAATAGCTTAAATAGTGTAAATCTAACTTAAGTTGTTTCTAAGCAAATCTTAAAATCCTTAAAACACTTTATAGGTATTATTATAAACACTATAATTAATAATTAATAATTAATCTTAGATAGTTTAAATTAATATCAGTTGTCAATTGTCAATTAATTTAAAGATCTTAATATAACAACTAGTCAATTAATCAATTAATCACTTTTGATTCTTAAATAGAAAAAGAAGGGTTTTTCTTTTTAAAAAAAATCTTGATTAGAAAAGGGAGGGAGGAAAGAGAGGGGGAGGAGGGGGGAAAGAGATTAATACAGTAAAAGAAAGAAAAGAAAAGAAAAAGAAAAAAGGGAAACAATAAAGTAGAATGAAGAATAGGCGATTAGCTTTTAGTATTGCAACACGTTCCAGTCAGCTCAAAAAAAAAAATTCGCAGCGTTCACTTTAAATAAGGCTCAGCAGTTCAGTCAATGTTATTCACCAATGATCGAGGTATCCTGGTTTATCAGCAACGGTTTCTCAGATCTCCCTGCAGGCATGCAAAAGAAAAAGGTGTCTTCTCTCCTTCTCTCTCCTTCTCCTTCCTTCGGTCGCATTAAATTATGAAACCCCCACAGACCATTCTCAAAGCCACAGGCCTTTAACCCTCCTTCACTTCCTCTCCCTCTGTCTCCCAGCTGGGCTTCTTTTCTCCTCCGTCTACTAAGAGTAGCTGGATGCGCTGGGGGAGAGGAAAGGCGAATAACAAAAAAAAAGGACGGAGAACAAGCGGCGGTTGTCTCAAATCTTCCGCCGCTGGTCTTACTTGTCTCCTCCATGTAGATATTTGGCTGTTGAGGATCCTTCACACCTCGGCTCCGTTGCGTTCCGACCGGTCTAGGCCTCCCGTCTCGTTTGGTTCGCACCGTTCCCCGGTCTCCGCTCTCTGCTCTCCGCTCGCTGCAGCAGCTGCAGATGTTCACGATATACTACTTTCTATAACCGTTCTCGCCTCTGCTCTTTCTCCTCTCTTTGTCACCGACCACACCAGCCACACAGCTCCAGATCCTCCGTCAAACTATCTTCCTTCCTTCACACAGAACTTCCTCTTTTAACTTTCTAACCGGCTGCGACTACTTCTGCCCACCATCAGCAACTTACTTTTTCCTTCAAAAAAAAAATGAAAAGCTCCGCTCTCCTCAATCGCTGCTCGTTAATCACAGGAGACTATATGAGTTCTCACAAAGCCGTTGTTTTGCACCTCTAGATCTTTCTGGGTAAGTAGTGTTTTTTTTTTTCTTTCTCCAAACCGCTGCTGCCGCCGCTCTATTTTTTTAACTTCCCTGATGACAGCTCAGTAAGCCAGGCCTTCGGGCTGAGGACAAACCCCGACTTTTCCCCCCGCTCAACTACGGGGGTTTACCACCCGTTAAGGGAGGGGTTGCGACCCCCCGTAACCGGATGCTTCCCCTAACTATAAATCTTCTCACCAGGAAGAATTAACACCACTAAGTAGTCTTTTAAGCGAGAAATCTCGAGTACAAACCAGGAGCTACTGATTTGCACGTCGCTTCAGCCTGGGTCCACCCCGGAAGTCCTCTAGATATCTCCACTTTTAAAATGCAATTTCTCTCTTTTTGTATATCCCAACTTTTGGGATATACTGACGTTTTTAGATATCCCACTACTGCCACCACGTTGTCACAGGTTCTGTTTTGCATGTCCAAGTGAGTGGACTCCAAAACCCAAAAGAGTCAACACAACCACACAAGTCCCTTGTCTCTCAAGAGAGAGTACCTCCTGCTCACTACTCCATTCTTTCCCATTTCTTCTATATTAAAGTGACCAGATTTTAAGATTGGGAAAGAGGGACACCATTGAGTGGGGGAGGGGGGGCTAAAAAAAGTTTCGCAAAAAAAGAGCAAAAAAATTTCTCTCTCTGCCTCTCTCTCTCTCTGTGCCTCCCTCCCTTTCTCTCTATTTCTCTCTCTCCCTCCCTCCCTCTTTCTCTCTTCCTTCCTTCCTCTTTCTCTCTCTGTCCCTCTTTCTTTCTCTCTTCCTTCTTTCCTCTCTTTTTTGCTCTCTCTTCCTCTCTCTCTTCCTTCCTCCCTCTATTTGTCTTTCTCTCTCCCTCCTTCCCTCCCTCTCTCTTTCTCTTTCTCTCTTCCTCCCATTCTATTTCTTTTTCTCTCTCACTGATGAAAAAGTGAGACTGTCCCACTCAAAGCAGGACATCTGGTCACCTTATTCTATACTTCACCACTTTTCCACCAACTATTATACTTTTAAGTCCTACCACTGGAGAACAGTATATTTCTCCACCCACTTTAGGTTGCTTCAAGGTGCTTCAGGCTGCTTTATTTCCACAGACCATGACATACCAATCACAACACTTAACCCTTAGCTGCCTCTGCTCAGTTTTCATAGCCACTAGTTCCTGTGCTGGTTAGAGAGAGGTCTTAAAGTTGTTGGCTATTTTATAGGCAGCCTGACTTCTCACAATACAGATATATGAGCCGGGGTGGCGCAGCAGGTAGAGTGCTGTAAAGCAGGCCACTGAAGCTGACTGTAGATCTGCAGGTCAGCGGTTCAAATCTCATCACCGGCTCAAGGTTGACTCAGCCTTCCATCCTTCTGAGGTGGGTAAAATGAGGACCCAAATTGTGGGGGCAATATGCTGGCTCTGTTCAAAAGTGCTATTGCTAACATGTTGTAAGCCGCCCTGAGTCTAAGGAGAAGGGTGGCATAAAAATCGAATAAATAAAATAATATATTTGATCAGTAATTCAAGAAATGCATGTGGAAATCACCCTCTCTAAGGATCTATAGACTTTATTTTAAAAAATCTCAGAAATTACCTGCCATGACTGGACATTTGAGATGTTTTTTCCAAGCCTCTTCATGATTGGTTGGGTTACTGATCCAAGCCTTGCGTACAACGCGTGCGCTACAGAATAAATGGCATTGTAGATATTGTAACTTTCACTTGTCATGCTGGTCTCAAAGATGTAAGTCGGCACGTTCTCTAAATTCTCCTTTCCCGTGCATGTTTTTTTCCCCTTTTTAGGCCTCTCTCCTGGTTTGTGAATCATGCAGCCAAAGAGCCTTTCCCACCATGGAGGGAGGAAAAGATCCCCTTGTGGGTCCAGAGGGTCTAAAGACTTGAGGAAATGGTTGAAATCTGAAACATCTCCAGTGTGATGCCTAAAATGCAAAGCCCCATGGAACGGCTTTATAAGTTGCAATATGTTTTTAGATCCCACCACATTAAGTTTCCAATGGGAAGTCAGGATCCAAACCTTCTGAAATGGTGTGTTTCTCATGACTTCATGACCATACGCAGCCACCTGCACGTGTGCACTGCTACTGGAATCTCCAAACAGGATAATAACTTCAGCTTTAGACCAAGTCTTGAAAACATGAAACAACTTTGATTGTGTAGTAGCAAAGATGTCTGATTTCAACTTTTCAGTGAAGGCCAGGCAGATCTCCTTCTCCTTGAGCATTGGCATCAGAGATGAGACAAAATGTTCTCCATTGTCATCTTCAGGGACCAGAAGCCCAACCCAGTTCCACTGGAAATATAGGAGCAGCTGGACTAAACCCACATACTGAGGAGTTTCACTGGGGTTAATCTGGAAGAAGGAAGGAGAAACTGTTTTGTCTTCATGAGAGAACTTTAAATCAACACCAAGCTGGAGAAAGTGGGATTCTCGATAAAGGTTTGTGGAGATTTAAGGGGAAATCACTGTCTTCTCCTGTCTTGTCCCATGAGTCAGACTCAGTGTTAAGGTTGTTCCCTTCTTATGAAGAACTACCAGTTACATATTTTGCCTACTTATGACATGACAAAAGTCAATAGAACAAATTATTCAAATTGACTCAAATCAACCTGACCAAATCAAATTCATTAAAAAGTTTCACTTTTATGAAGAATAAGTTAGGAAATAATTCCTGTTGGCAAGTGCAGCACTTGAAAAACCTATCAGTATCTTTGGCAGTTAAATAAAAAAAAATATTGACAGATAAAATACAAAAATGAATTCAATTATAGTGTAGATTTGTCTGAGTCACATACTCTTCATATGTCTACCTCAAAGCTTTTGTTCTTTATCTTTGGCTTCTGTGTCTATTTCTGTTGTTTGTCTATTACATAGGGCATCCAATGGAGCCTCCTTACCTTTGGGACTTTAAAGATGCTGAAGATGGAGGCCATCAGTCTAGAAGATTTGGAGTTGAGACCTCCAACGACAGAGAGCAGAGAGCCCTTCCTATCACATTTATAACCAGGAACCATTCGGTCTCGTGTGGAGAGCAGGGAGAGGCTGTTTGAGGAAATTGACATCTCAATCTGGGAATTGCTATAGATATTGAAGCCAAGGGTGATGTTGGGCAGCAGAACCAAATCCTTGTTGATCTCTGTGACTGCAAACACTAAAGCCATGAAGTGCTGATAGTTCTTGGCTATCAATCTAGAGTGAACAACAGCAACAACAAAAGGAAAGCACTATAGGAAATTGTGTGTGTTACCCTGTTTCCCTGAAAATAAGATCCAACCAGAAAATAAATTCTAGAATGATTTTTCAAGATGCTTTCAATATAAGCCCTACCCCCAAAATAACCTGCACGCCATTTTGCCTCTTAGCCCCACTCAGGTTTGAATGCTATAAGGGTATGGCTAGCTGAGGAGAGTTAAAAAGCTTGAAATAGATCTATCCTGGTCTCTCGCTATTTATTTATCAGTTCTTTACACATTCAGTTTTGTACAGGACAAAGCATTCAATGATAATATTTCATTCATTCAGATCTAGGATGTGTTATTTGAGTGTTCCCTTTATTTTTTTAATATTATGATATAATATAATAATGTAATATAATATAATAATGTAATATAATGTAATATAATATAATATAATATAATATAATATAATATAATATAATATAATATAATATAATATAATATCATATCATATCATATCATATCATATCATATCATATCATATCATATCATATCATATCATATTATAATAATATTATAATATCATATCATATCATATCATATCATATCATATATATTATCTAGGATGTGTTATTTGAGTGTTCCCTTTATTTTTTTATTTTTTAATATTATGATAATACAATACAATACAATATAATATAGCATGGTCCTCCCACACTTTTTAGTGGCTTATCGTTTTCCTATTGTAGAGTTCTGGAAAGATTGAGAATTTTATGAGCTTGTCAGGCTATAGAGAAAAGCACAAAGATTTGCACTATGCCAGGATAGAAAAAAGGTGGAGAAGAAGCAATGGATGGAAACTAAACCAGTAGAGAAGCAACCTAGAACTAAGAAGGAATTTCCTGACAGTTAGAATAATTAATCATTGAAATCACTTGCCTCTAGAAATTGCAGGAACTCCAATACTGGAAGTTTTAAAGAAGAGTTTGGAAAACTATTAGTCTGAAATGTTATAAGGATTCCTGCCTGGGCAGCTGGTTGGACTAGAAGACCTCCAAGGTTCCTTCCAAGGACATTTGTAACATCATCAGAACAAGTATTTCTGATAGTAGTCCCTGAGTCCAAAACAAAACAAATAGTGATTTATATATTTCCTCTTCAGATAAAAACTTACACAAGTTTAAGATGAAGCAGAGTTGGGCGTTTTTGAAAGTCTGGGATGTTGGATGAAATTATGGTTGACAGGAGAAAATTCCCACCAATAATGAGTTTACCAGACCTGTAATAGTTCCTTTTTTCCATAATCTGGAAAGGAGTTGTCACTATGCATTCAGCTGGCATCCTTCTAGCAGCAGGTGGAGGTAGGAGCCAAAAGAACAGCAACAAGTGAAGAAGCCCAGTCATTCTGCTCACCTTCACTCTTAGATCAGAAATCAAGGGTTTTGCCTAGTTGTTCAATTGCAGATAGCAATTAAAATCTCACCAGAGCTTTAGCATAATAGAAGTTGTCTATGCCACCTGGACAAATTTATATCCATCATTTTATCTCTGTTTGGGCTCTAACCAAAGTGAAAGGTGAGTCTGGCCAAACCCAGGAACTAGCTGTCTCCAAGACATGCTAACATGTCCTGCTCCCACCTTAAAACTAAGAGCATATTGTTTGAAGAAGGTTTTATCTTAGAAGATTTGTGAGGCTAGAAATCCACAGGGGATACATTAAGAATTATTGCTCTTCTGATAATTGCAGTTGGAGATGGTCAATTATTTTCCTAAGACTTTCCTTGTTCTATTCCCTAGCTTGTGGCCATGAAGGCAAGAATCACCATGACATTTTTTGCCAACACAAAAACTTATTGTGTTGTTTGTCTGAAGGGACCGGTGAACTTCTCTGGTTGACCAGTGAAGAGGAAAGAGCAGAGGAAGCAAAGCAGGAAAGAAACCAGCAGGATGGGGTGAGATCTCGGTTGTTGCCTTGATGACTGGTGTGTCATGATGCTTAAGGAAAATTGTAAGGACTACAGATGTGATTGTGGAGAGATAATAATAATAATAATAATAATAATAATAATAATAATAATAATAACAACAACAACAACAACAACAACAGCAACAATAATAATAACAACACACCAGACATTGTGATCGTGGAGAAAAAATAGCATGGATCATTGACATCGCAATCCCAGGAGACAGCAGAATTGAGGAGAAGCAGCTAGAGAAATTAGTGAAATACAAAGATCTAAAAATCGAGCTGCAACGACTCTGGCATAAGCCAGTGAAAGTGGTCCCAGTGGTATTTGCCACGCTGGGCACAGTGCCAAAAAATCTCAGCGGACATTTGAAAACCATTGGAATTGACAAAATCTCCATCTGTCAATTGCAAAAGGCCGCTTTACTGGGATCGGCAAACATAATTTGCCGCTACATCACGCAGTCCTAGGTGTTTGGGAAGCGCCCGACTGGTGATGAAATACGAAATCCAGCATAGGGATCTCATTTGCTGTGTTGTACTGACATAATAATAATAATAATAGTTTGGCCTGGATAAATGTGCCACAGTGGCACTGAAAAAGGGGGAAATCACTGAAAGTGAGGGCATTGACATGCCAAATGGTCAAACCATCAAGTGCCAGCAGCCAGAAGCCTACAGATACTTGGGCATCTTGCAACTGGATAATATCAAGCATGGCCATGTGAAAACTGTGACCAGCAAAGAGTACATCAAAAGGAACAGAAAAATTTTGAAGAGCAAACTGAATGGTGGCAACACTATCAAGACTATAAATATGTGGGCCATACCTGTCATTAGATACACAGCTGGCATAGTGAACTGGACTCAAGCAGAGCTGGACAACCTGGACAGGAAAACCAGAAAATTAATGACGATCCATCATGCACTACACCCCCACAGTGACGTTGACAGGCTGTATTTACCAAGGAAAATAGGCGGCAGAGGACTTTTGCAAGTGAAGCAGACAGTGGAAGAAGAGAAGCATGCATTAGCTGACTATGTGAAGGAGAGCAAAGAGTCAGCATTGATGGAGGTCAACAATAGGAAGCTTCTCAAGGTGAAGCAAACTAAGGACCAGTACAGAAAAACTGTAACTCAATGTCGTATGGACAGTTGGCGGAACAAAACATTGCATGGCCAGTTCTTGGAGAAGATTGAAGACAAAGTGGGTAAAGAAAAGACCTGGTCATGACTTACAAGTGGAACACTCAAAAAGGAGACAGAAGTACTAATACTGGCGGCACAAGAACAGGCCATGAGAACAAATGCTGTCAAAGCCATAATTGAAAAATCAACAGACGATCCAAAGTGCAGACTCTGTAAAGAAACAGATGAAACAATCGATCACATACTCAGCTGCTGCAAAAAGATCGCACAGACTGACTACAAGCATAGACATGATGCTGTGGCACAGATGATCCACTGGAACATGTTCCAGAACTACCAGTGGCTAAGGACTGGTGGGATCATAAGCCCCAAAAAGGTGGTCAAAAATGAGCAAGCAAAACTACTATAGGACTTCCGACTTCCGACTTCAGACTGACCGAATTCTGAAGCATAACACAGCAGACATCCTGATTGTGGAGAAAAAGAAAGTATGGATCATCGACATCTCAAACCCAGGGGACAGCAGAATTGAGGAGAAGCAGCTAGAGAAATTAGTGAAATACGAAGATCTAAAAATTGAGCTGCAACGACTCTGGCTTAAGCCAGTGAAAGTGGTCCCAGTGGTACTTGCCACGCTGGGCGCAGTGCCAAAAAATCTCAGTGGACATTTGAAAACCATTGGAATTGACAAAATCTCCATCTGTCAATTGCAAAAGGCCACTTTACTGGGATCGGCAAACATAATTCGCTGCTACATTACGCAGTCCTAGGTTCTTGGGAAGCACCCGACTGGTGATGAAATACGAAATCCAGCATAGTGATCTCGTTTGCTGAGTTGTATTGACATAATAATAATAATAATAATAATAATAATAATAATAATAATAATAATAATAATAATTTATTAGATTTGTATGCTGCCCCTCTCCGCAGACTCCGCAGATAAAGAGCTGGAGAAGCTAAAATGTATCTCAGGGTGTCTTGCTATGGGAAGAAGTGGATTCAATTGCCGCTGTCCTTGTTGGGTATTGGTCATCTGGGCAAAGGTCACAATGAGGTGCATCTGAAATGGAGAGTCTTTGCTTAAACATTTTAGTGTCATCTATAGTGATTACTATGCCTCCCACACAGAATCCCTGGGATGGTTCCCTTCTATAGGACCCAAATCAAATACAAAATGATAGAAGCACTCCTTAGGTAGCTTATGTTGCCTGGTAGTTTATGGTAAAAAGCAAACAATATTTGATTTAAAATTGTCCTGGTGGATCAGTTACTCAGAGATTGGAATGTCTCACTCACCAATCACTGGGCACTTGCATGATTATTTTGTGTGTGAAAGAGAAAGTTTGACACATGATTTCCCCCCCTCATTTTATAAGGAAAACTTAAGAGGTTTGACTAAACTCTTAGTCAGAAATCCTGCTATTTGTTGCTGAATTACATTATCATTTGGGGAGCTGTAAGTTACTGCATTCAGTTTCGGTTGTCATGATGTAAAAAAGACTGAGACTCTAGAAAGAGTGCAGAGAACAGCAACAAAGATGATTAGGGGACTCGAGGATACAACATATAAAGAATGATTTCTGGAACTGGGTATGTCCAGTCAGCGAAGCAGTGGAAGTAATGTGCCGGTGCCTGGAGGCTGTTGGGGCCTGGATGGGTGTCAACAAACTCAAACTCAACCCAGACAAGACAGAGTGGCTGTGGGTCTTGCCTCCCAAGGACAATTCCATCTGTCCATCCATTACCCTGGGGGGAGAATCATTGACCCCCTCAGAGAGGGTTTGCAACTTGGGCGTCCTCCTCGATCCACAGCTCACATTAGAGAAATATCTTTCAGCTGTGGTGAGGGGAGCGTTCGCCCAGGTTCGCCTGGTACACCAGTTGCGACCCTATTTGGACCGGGAGTCACTGCTCATAGTCACTCATGCCCTCATCACCTCCAGGCTCGACTACTGTAACGCTCTCTACATGGGGCTACCCTTGAAAAGTGTTTGGAAACTTCAGATCGTGCAGAATGCAGCTGCAAGAGCAATCATGGGCTTCTCTAAATATGCCCATGTCACACCAACACTCCGCAGTCTGCATTGGTTGCCGATCAGTTTCCGGTCACAATTCAAAGTGTTAGTTATGACCTATAAAGCCCTTCATGGCACCAGACCAGATTACCTCAGGGACCGCCTTCTGCCGCACAAATCCCAGCGACCAGTTAGGGCCCACAGAGTGGGTCTTCTCCGGGTCCCGTCAACTAAACAATGTCGCTTGGCAGGACCCAGGGGAAGAGCCTTCTCTGTGACGGCCCTGGCCCTCTGGAACCAACTCCCCCCAGAGATTAGAATTGCCTCCTCCCTCCTTGCCTTTCGTAAGCTACTTAAAATCCACCTCTGCCACCAGGCATGGGGGAATTAAGATTTCTTCTCCTCCTAGGCCGTTATAATGGTATGCATGGTATGTTTGTATGTATGTTTGGTTTTGTATATTTAATTTGCTTTTAGTATTGGATTATTATTGTATACTGTCTATGATTGCTGTTAGCCGCCCCGAGTTTTCGGAGAGGGGCGGCATATAAATCCAATAAAACATGGTTTTGTATTGTTTTTTATATTTGTATATAATCAATAAATATTATTTTTTTAAAAAACTTGAAACTTGAAACTAGTTTAATGAAAAGAAGGACGGGGTGACATGATAGCAGTCTTCCAATATCTCAGGGGTTGCCACAAAGAAGTGGGAGTCAAACAATTCTCCAAAGCACCTGAGGGTAGGACAAGAAGCAACGGGTGGAAAATAATCAAGGATAGAAGTAACCGAGAAACAAGAAGAGATATCCTGACACTTAGAACAGGATATCAGTGGAACTGCTTGCCTCCAGAAGTTGTGCATGCCCCAATCATGGCAATTTTTAAGAAGATGTTGTATAACCATTTGTCTGAAGTGGTGTAGGGTTTCCTGCCTAAGCAGGGAATTGGTCTAGAACAGTGATGGCAAACCTATGGCACGGGTGCCACAGGTTGCACGAGGAGCCATACCTGCTGGCACACGAGCTATTGCCCTAGCTCAGCTCCAATGTGCATGTGTGTGCCATCCAGCTGAATTTTGGCATGCACAGAGGCTATAGGAAGGTGTTTTTGGCTTCCAGAAAGCCTCCGGCCCAATGGGGATGGGCGTTTTTAACCTTCCACCTGCTCCAGGGTAGTTTTTAGAGCTGGGGAGGGAAAAACATGAGCCTACTGGGCCCACCAGAAGTTGAGAAACAGGCCATTTCTTGCCTCCAGAGGGCCTCCAGGTGGCTGGGGAAGCTGTCTTTGCCCTTCCCAATCATTGAATTATGGGTGTGGGCACTCTCACATGCATGACAGTGTGCCTGCATGTTCTTTCGGCACCTGAGGAAAAAAGGTTCGCTATCACTGGTTTAGAAGATTTCCAAGGTCCCTTCCAATTCTGCTATTATATTAAGACTGTTGTGGTTAGCTCTGGCCCAGCTCCTGCCCCAAGGACTGTGGATGTGGGGGAGACATCCACATGCTGCAGGCCTGTTTTGCTCCTGGTGGAATCTGCTGATGAAGGCTCCTCTGACCAAGAAGACATGAGTGACAGGGAGCAGGAGAGTGTGGCAGACAGCTCAGAAGGAGATCAATTATCTAGCTCCTCCTTGGATTCGGAACAAGAGTTAATGATACAGTCATTCATGAGGAGAGCGATGCATAGGCAGCAACAACTGAGAGATTATTATCAAAGAAAATGAGGCCACCTGTGGTTGGGTGGGGCTGTGGTAATTAGTGAGGCTGCTATAAATAGCAGCCTGTGGGTTTGGCCATTGTGGAGGATTATCTGATCATTGTGTTTCATGCCTGCTTTGCTGACTTTGACCTTTGTGTGCTGATTTTTCCCCACTTTGAAACTAAACCAGAGCAAAGTGTGTTTCACTTTGTGAAAGAAGAAGGACTGTGAATTGCCTCACAGCTGCAAGCTAAGTATCACAGAACTGATAAGGGACTTGTATAAATTACCAGTTTGTTTGGAGACGAGTGCTCTTTGCTATACAAAAAGAGGGCTTAGTTTAAGTGAATTTTCATTATAAAGAACATTGTTTTGAATTTTCAAACGTGTGTGTGTTGGAAATTTGTACCTGTGAATTTTCGGGAGGATTCTAGCAGAGAGCCGGACAGAACAAAGACCATAAGTTAACTCAAGCACACATGGCCACATACATCATGTTCTCCCATTATTTAATTTTTGGCAGTTGATCAATTTCATAGTAAAAGTTTTTTTTCCTCCATATCAAACACATACATAATATCACATATAACTTGAATAGAAGTCAATATACATATATTATTGCTTAAAAATAATAGTACAATAAATTAAATTACATTCCAATTTTAATTTTATTATTCAATCCATCTTAATCTTTCCTCTCTCCACTCCCCTCTTTCTATCTCAGGAAGCTATTCCACCTCTAGTACCTACTATTTTACTCCTTCTCTCCCTTTCTTACTACCATCTCCCCCTCTTTCTTTCTTCCTTCTACTCACTCCTCTTTCTTTCTTTCTTTCTTTCTTTCTTTCTTTCTTTCCTGCTTCCTCTTATGCCCACCAAATCGTGAGCGGATAATTTAATTGAATTTAGTTTAGTTCAGTTTAGTTTAATTATTTGACTTCTATGCCACTGTCTGTCTGTCTGTCTGTCTGTCTGTCTGTCTGTCTGTCTGTCTGTCTGTCTGTCTGTCTGTCTATCTATCTATCTATCTATCTATCTATTCGATTTTTATGCCTCGCTTCTCCTTAGACTTAGGGTGACTTACAACATGTTAGCAATAGCCCTTTTTAACAGAGCCAGCATATTACCCCCACAATCCAGGTCCTCAATTTTACCCACATCAGAAGAATGGAAGGCTGAGTCAACTTTCAGCTGGGATGAGATTTGAACCAAACACCTACAGATCTTCAGTCAGCTTCAGTGGCCTGCATTACAGCACTCTACCTGCTGTGCCACCCCGGCTCTTAAGACTCAGATAAATTTAACAGTCTAGTTATCTAATTATCCATTATATAATTCTAATCACATTTTTAAAATTATTATTTTTTCCCCCGCTAAAAAACATACATCACATACATCAATACAACTTAGTAAATATATATCATCTCCTGAATATTATTAATACTTAATTTCATATCTATTACTCTCAGCATATGTTATTAATCTTATACTACCTCCTTTCTCTAATTTCGTCACCTGATTTACACAGATTATTTCATTCTCCAATTAAATTTTAACACAATTGCTTACTTCCTCTGCTAATTGTTTTCTCTTGCTTAATAAATCTAATCCATTTATTCCCTTACTTCTTACTCATCATTCATTTTAAACCCTATTTTCTCAAAATTAAATGCCCCCACATTACTTATTTTCAAAAATGAAATATCAGTTCATATTAAATTGTTTACATCTTATATATAACTAATGTGTCAGCCTAGCTGCATCTCTTCCTATCTTCAACTGTGCTTCAGCTGTCATAAGCAATGGGGTGGTGGTGGAGGGAGGTGTTTGGGTATTGGAAGGGGGGAGTCTGCTGGAGGAGGCCGGGAAAGTTTTGTTTCTCATGAGAAGGGGGGGATGAAAGGGGTCAGCTGCAAGCTGGCACAGTTACGCTTATCAACAGAGAAACATTAAGCCAGACATTCCAAGAACGTGACGTGCCGGCAAAGATGCATCCACCTGACGAAGATGGACAATGGGGATTGGGTGAATTGCCAAGGGGAGTGTTGGGGTTACTTTGTAATAGGCATCTCTCATGCCATTTTTTCTGTAGTATTGAAATGTTGCCTGAATGCGATTTGCATGGAAAATGTATATCTCCTGCCCATCATGAAGGACATGTTGGCTTATATGGGGAAAGGGATTTTTTTTTAACCAAACTAGAGCTGGGGTGGTGCAGCAGGTAGAGTGCTGTACTGCAGGCCACTGAAGCTGACTGTAGATCTGTAGGTCAGCAGTTCAAATCTCATCACCGGCTCAAGGTTGACTCAGTCTTCCATCCTTCCAAGGTGGGTAAAATGAGGACCCGGATTGTGGGGGCAATAGGCTGAATTTGTTAAAAAGTTCTATTGCTAACATGTTGTAAACCGCCCTGAGTCTAAGGAGAAAGGCGGCATTAAAAAATCGAATAAATAAAAATAAATAAATAAACTAGATTTACTTGAGGTGTACTACCGGGTTCAAATTAAAGAAGGAGACGAATGGGCCCCACATACACAAAAGAAGCTACAGAGTTTTGTGAACACTGATAGTGAATGAAAATCATCATACCAAAAAAATCCTTTGATGAAAACAACTAAAGTGGTCAACTGTCTGGGAGGAAATGAATATCTATATTTTTAATATCTAGTTTCAAAGTTCATCACTAGAACCTCAATCAGGAAAAATGGTATTAATGCAAAACAAAAAGGTGACTGATTGTTCCTGATTAACAGAAACTTTATGATTAATCACATCAACTGATTTTCAATTATTTAATGACAATGCTCCTCTTATTTCATGTTTTAGAAGTGAGATCAAATACAAAAAAGGCCAAACCAAAATAAAAGTTTCAGAGATTCTAGTGCCTCATTATATTCTCTCGACAATTCAGATTCGGTCTTAGGAGAATAATGTAGCATTTTGGGAAAAAGATGCAAACCAAAAGACCAGCCCCAGAGGCCAAGATAGAGAAGATCTCTACAGCCACCATGGATTTTCCTTTGGTGCTCAGATAGGTAGGAAGGAAGGTGATCCAAACACAGCAAAAGACCAGCATACTAAAAGTAATGAACTTGGCTTCGTTAAAGCTGTCGGGCAATTTTCTAGCCAGAAAGGCTACCATGAAACTTATGAGGGCCAAGAAACCCAGGTAGGCCAGCACTGTGTAAAACATTGAAGCTGAACCTTCATTACATTCCCAGATAGTTTCTCCTACCAAGGAGTGGAAGTCAAAATTGGGAAATGGGGGAGAGGTTACCAGCCAGGTGGCACAAAGAACTGCTTGGACAAGGGGAGAGGCTATGACAATGGAGTTGGTCATTGGTTTTCCTAAGAATTTCCTTGCCCTGTTCCCTGGCTTGGTAGCCATGAAGGCCAGAACCACCATGACAGTTTTTGCCAAGATGGAGGAAACTGCAAGAGAAAAGAGAATGGAAAAAGCAGTTTGTCGTAAGAGACAGGTGAGATTCCTGGGTCGACCAATGAAGAGGAAGGAGCAGAGGAAGCAGAACAGTAGAGAAACCAGGAGGATGTAGGTGAGATCTCGGTTGTTGGCCTTGACAATTGGTGTGTCATGATGTTTATAGAAAATTATCAGTACTGAAGATGTGATCAGAGAAAGGAAAAGAGCCAGAGAAGCCAAAATGTATCCTAGGGTCTCTTGATAGACAAGGAAGTGGATCTTCTTGGCAATGCATTGGTTCTTGTCCTTGTTGGGATATTGATCTTCTGGGCATGGGTCACAGTGGGCTGCATCTGAAAATAAGAATTTTTGTGTCAGGATCATTTACTTTTTGTGTACAGGAGCATTATCCCTCCTGAAGGATTGACATGCCGGTCCCTTTTTGCTCTGGCCAACCCATAAATGATGTGAGTAGTGACAGCATCTTTAATCTTTAATCTTTTTCTCTCTCACTTGAAACTGAAACCACCAGAAGATGAATGCATCTATCAGTCAGGAATTCTATTTTATTATTCTATTTTACATTTACATTGTTGGTTATCTCTCGCTCTGTAGGAGAGGACCAGGCTGAGGCTGAGAAAGGGGTCAAATGCATCATCAATCTGGAGTCTTCTCATATCCACAAGAGATCTAAGTCCAGCCCACCTTGAATTCCATGGACTCCTATCAACCGCCAATTTGCTTTGACCATTAGTAGTTCACATTCTTGTAGTGAGCTAAAGATTGCAGTTATATTGCCATCTTTATATCAGTGTTGAAATCCAATTTTTTTACTGCTGGTTCTGTGGGCGTGGTGTGGTGGACATAGTGTGTCTTTGTCGGCATGACATGGAAAGGATACTGCAAAATCTCCACTCCTGGAGAGAGGATACTAAAAAATCTCCATTTCCATGTGCAGCGGCAGCCAATCTTAAGTTGCATTAACAGAGCGACACAATCTATGACTAGGAAGGTACTAATACCTCTCTATAAATCCTTAGTTAGACCTCAAGTATTGCATCCAGTTTTGGTGATCACACTACAAAAAAGACATTGAAACCCTAGAGAGACTGCAGGAGAGAGCAAACAGGGTAATAAGGGGACTGGATATGAAGAAATGTTGCAAGAACTGAGCATGGCCAGTCTGGCAAAGAGAAGAATCAGGGCTGACATGATAACAGTGTTCCAATACTTAAGCACCAATCACAGAGAGGAGGGGGTCAGGCTGTTTTCCCAAACACCAGAAGGCCATACAAGGAATAGTCTGCGGAGAGGGGTGGCATAAAAATCTAATAAATCTAATAAATCAAATAAATAAATAATGCCTGAATGCTGACCAAAGAGAGATTCAATCTCGATATAAGGAGGAATTTATGATGGTGAGAGTGATCAACCAGTGGAACAGCTTGCCAGCAGAGGTTGTGAGAGCTCCAACACTTGAATCTTTCAAGAGGAGACTAGTGTTAGCTAACCAAAATGGCATTCTGAGAAATAAAACAATTCCATGCCTGTGCTTCTCACTGAGTAGGATTTATTAATGACCATGTCTGGATTTGACTGGAATCATTCCAAGCCTGAGTCCCTTATCTTACATCCAGGTCAAAGCCCCATCTCACATCCCCACACCCACAAGTGCAGTCATGAGGGCCAATCCTATGCAGGATTGGGGGGGGCATGGAGCTAGCCATTCCAGGGGAAGGAGGGATCGCTGCTTAGTAGCGATTCCTTCTTCCGGCTCCATGAGCTCAACCCAAGGTACTGGTGATGAGTGCAATTCTGGCCCTGGACTTAGGCTGCTGCTACTCAATGCCAGGTCGGTGGTAAATAAAGCTCTCCTGATTCCTTCCTGTGTTTGTTACTATGGCATCTGGAGAAAGGAATGTGTGGAGGCATCTCTCTCTCTCTCACTCTCAAGCTGTGTCAGGCCAAACTTGGACTTCTCAAAATTATTATTATTATTATTTATATTTGTATGCCAACCCTCTCCATAGACTCAGGGTGGAATATGACTTTGGGTCTGAAAACTAGACTGTCATTTGTCTGAAATGGTGTAGGGACTCCTGCTTAGGAAGGGTGGGGGTGGATTACATGACCTACTAGGTCCCTTCCAATCACTGTTTCCTGTAAGCTGCAAGGCTGTGTGACCAGGTCTGCCTCTTCCCTGCGCTGCCCCTGTCAAACTGAAAAAGCTGAATTATACGTACCGATATTGCCTATCTGGACTTCAGCAAAGTCTTTGATACAGTTCCAAATAAAGAGGTGATAGATAAATTAGTGAAGATTGGACTTAATCCCTGGAAAGTTCAGTGGATTTGCAGCTGGCTGAAGCGTAGACATCAGAGAGTTGTTGTTAATGGCGAGAATTCTGAGCAGAGACTGGTTACAAGGGGCTGTTCTGGGACCTATTCTTTTTAATATGTTTGTGAGTGACATAAGGGAAAGTTTGGTAGGGAAGGTTTGCCTATTTGTCGATGACTCTAAACTGTGCAATAGGGATGATATTCCTGGTGGCGTCTATAATATGGCAAATTATTTAGGGTTACTAGATAAATGGTCAAAGCAATGGTAACTGCAGAGAAGGATTTATGGGTAGTGATTTCTGACAGTCTCAAAATGGGTGAACAGTGTGGTCAGGCAGTAGGGAAAACAAGTAGAATGCTTGGTTGCATAGCTAGAGGTATAACAAGCAGGAAGAGGGAGAGTGCGATCCCGCTATATAGAGAGCTGGTGAGACCACATTTAGAATACTGTGTTCAATTCTGGGGACCTCACCTAAAAAAACATATTGACAAAAATTGAACGGGTCCAAAAACGGGCTACAAGAATGGTGGAAGGTCTTAAGCATAAAATGTATCAGGAAAGACTTAATGAACTCAATCTGTATAGTCTGGATGACAGAAGAAAAAGGGGGGACATGATCCGAACATTTAAATATGTTAAAGGTTTAAATAAGGTTCAGGAGGAAAGTGTTTTTAATAGGAAAGTGAACACAAGAACAAGGGGACACAATCTGAAGTTAGTTGGGGGAAAGATCAAAGGCAACATGAGAAAATATTATTTTACTGAAAGAGTAGTAGATCCTTGGAACAAACTTCCAGCAGACGTGGTTGGTAAATCTACAGTAACTGAATTTAAACATGCCTGGGATAAACATATATCCATCCTAAGATAAAATACAGGAAATAGTAAAAGAGCAGACTAGATGGACCATGAGGTCTTTTTCTGCCGTCAATCTTCTATGTTTCTATGAGAGTTTCCTGTTTGTTTGTTTGTTTGTTTGTTTGTCTGTCTGTTTGTCTGTCTTTCTGTTTGTTTGTTTGTTTGTTTGTTTGTTTGTTTGGACTTCTTTCGAACCTCATACGAAGTAATTTGACCAGCAAATGTACAGTATCTCATTTTTTAAAAATGTAGTATGCAAGTTACTCCATGTACCCACTGCATGAATAAGCAAAACTATAGAATACTTAAAACTTTAATCCAGAGGTCTTCAAATTTGGCAATTTTAAGATCTTTGGACGTCAGCTTCCAGAATTCTGGGAGTTGAAGTTCACAAGTCTTAAAATTGTGATGTTTGGGGATATCTGACTTAAATAAAGCATCTCCTTCCAAAGTAGTAATTCTTAATTTATGGTGAACATAATTTTGCAACATTTTGTACAGCCTATTTAATGGGTCATAGAGAGAGGAAAGTATAACATTCCTTATTTTTCTCTGTGATCTTTGGAATGTTCCCATCAGAGCTCGGCTGCTAGGGTGGAACGGTGATGTGTGCTTGCCCTCATGGTTCTGAGTGCTAGCGGAGCCAAGCACAATTATGCTACTGTACCTGGGCAGATAGCAAAATCATGCACGGACATGACCTACGTGTCTGCGCATAATTTTGCTACCTGCCCATGTGCATTAGCATAATTGTGCTGGACTCTGCTACCACTCAGAGTCACGGGGGTGAGCACACGTCACTGTTCCACATTAGCAGCCCACTTCTGGTTCCCATGCAGAAAATACAAGTCTATTAATTCTCTATAAAAATTATAATTCATTAATATACATAAGCTGAAACCACATTCCCTCAATGTGCACAGAAATCACATTCTTTCTCCTAGGTTTGTATCTCCATTGTTTTCCACAACCTGAAACAGTTATGCACAGAGATCATTATGTTTACAGGAAAAGTGAAACTAATATTATGAATTTTAGAAACATAGAAACATAGAAGTCTAACGGCAGAAAAAGACCTCATGGTCCATCTAGTGTGCCCTTATACTATTTTCTGTATTTTATCTTAGGATGGATATATGTTTATCCCAGGCATGTTTAAATTCAGTTACTGTGGATTTATCTACCACGTCTGCTGGAAGTTTGTTCCAAGGATCTACTACTCTTTCAGTAAAATAAGATTTTCTCATGTTGCTTTTGATCTTTCCCCCAACTAACTTCAGATTGTGTCCCCTTGTTCTTGTGTTCACTTTCCTATTAAAAACACTTCCCTCCTGGACCTTATTTAACCCTTTAATATATTTAAATGTTTCGATCATGTCCCCCTTTTTCCTTCTGTCCTCCAGACTATACAGATTGAGTTCATTAAGTCTTTCCTGATACGTTTTATGCTTAACACCTTCCACCATTCTTGTAGCCCGTCTTTGGATCCGTTCAATTTTGTCAATATCTTTTTGTAGCTGAGGTCTCCAGAACTGAACACAGTATTCCAAATGTGGTCTCACCAGCATTCTATATAGCGGGATCATAATCTCCCTCTTCCTGCTTGTTATACCTCTAGCTAGGCAGCAAGCATCCTACTTGCTTTCCCTACTGCCTGACTGCACTGTTCACCCATTTTGAGACTGTCAGAAATCACTACCCCTAATTCCTTTTATTCTGAAGTATTTGCTAACACAGAACTGCCAATGCAATACTCAGATTGAGGATTCCTTTTCCCCAAGTGCATTATTTTACATTTGGAAACATTAAACTGCAGTTTCCATTGCTTTGACCATTTATCTAGTAAAGCTAAATCATTTACCATATTACAGACGCCTCCAGGAATATCAACCCTATTGCACACTTTAGAGTCATCGGCAAATAGGCAAACCTTCCCTACCAAACCTTCCCCTATGTCACTCACAAACATATTAAAAAGAATAGGACCCAGAACAGACCCTTGTGGCACACCGCTTGTAACCTGACTCAGCTCAGAATACTCGCCGTTAATAACTCTCTGATGTCTACGCTTCAGCCAGCTGCAAAGCCATTGAACTATCCAGGGATTAAGTCCAATCTTCACTAATTTATCTATCAGCTCTTTATGTAGAACCGTATCAAAGGCTTTGCTGAAGTCCAGGTAGGCAATATCCACGGCACCACCTTCATCCAACACCTTTGTGACATAGTCAAAGAAATCAATGAGATTAGTCTGACATGATTTGCCTTCAGTAAAGCCAATTTTTTCCCATATACAGTGATACCTCTACTTAAGAACTTCATTCGTTCCATGACCAGATTCTTAAATGGAAAGGTTTGTAAGTAGAAGTAATTTTTCCCATAGGAATCAATGTAAAAGCAGATAATGCATGCAAACCCATTAGAAGAGAAATAAAAGCTCGGAATTTGGGTGGGAGAGGAGGAGGAAAAAGAGGAGGAGGACAGTCGCTGCCAAAGGAAGAAGGTGAGGTGAGGGGAATCAAAAAAATCCAAAACTTTAAGGCTTAAAAAAAAAGAGGGACTCTGAGGCAGCGAGAAGGAGAAGGAGGACTCGCCTCCCATACACCCGACAATAGGCTGCCTCCCATACATTGTGCCAGAGAGAGAAACACAGGCGGGCGAGAGGGGGGAACCTCCCGCTCCTTTGACCGAAAGGCAGCTGCTCCTGCGACCTGCTTCCTCTTCCTTCCCATGCTGAAGGGATCCCATCTCCTCTCGCTCACTCACTTTGTAGTCGGCGCCTTTCCTTCACTGCGTTGACTCCTCGGTTTGGCTGAAGCCGAGTTGATCCAGCCAGGGTGAAGCGCCCCCCCCCCTTGCCTTTCCACACCCAGATGCTCCGGGAAGCAACCTCACGCAGGGTGTATGGGAGGCAGCGCGAGGGAGTCACCACAGCGATGTGGTTTATTCCTTCTCCAAGTACCCAGAGAAAGGGAAACAATCTGTTCACTCTTGGCTTTCCAGAGTGAAGGGAGCGTTTCTTTTCTCTGGGCACTGGCAGAGGTTTATTTCTTCTCCAAGTACCCAGGGAAAGGAAAATGCTTCATTTGGTCTGGACTGCCAAAGCCTCCTTAAGCACCACTGAAAGGCTCCTCTGGCAGCCCAGAAAAGCCTGAGATGGCTGGGATTAAAGGGGGAATGGCAGGAAACTGGCTGGGCCTTCGTGCCACTCTCAAATTTCCTGGGCTCAGGTTCTTAAGTAGAAAATAGTTCTTAAGAAGAAGCAAAAAAACCTTAAACACCTGGTTCTTATCTAGAAAAGTTCTTAAGTAGAGGTGTTCTTAGGTAGAGATACCACTTTCCATCTAATTTGAAGTTATTGTACTGATTGACTATAATAGTATTTGCGCAGTCAGATCTAGGGCATTTCTGGATGTGAGAAACTATAAGATAAGACAGACTTTCAGTGATTAACCATGTACATTACCATAAACACCATGCAAATATTGAAGACATGCAGTATTATAAGTGATACTTATATATAACAATTTTAATTAAGCAGGTACGTTGAATAAAGATAACTAAGTTTCAAACAACATTAATTTTGTTGTTGTCTTGGGTGACATCTGAGAAACAAATTAAGGATTTAATGCTGCTCAGACATTAAATCCTTCTGCCTACCCTGAAAAAAAATGTAGAGGGAACATTGCCTTCCAAGTCTAACAATTGAATCTAATTGAATCTAACAAAAGCGACAAAATCAACACCTTTTCCATTGAATGGCTTCCTTGCTCTTGGAAGGTTGATATTTGAAAGTTGAAAGTTGCTCTACCTGTCTGATTAGAAAATGTCCCCTCTGGGCAAGCATCACACTGATAGCAGCAAACTGGCTTTCCCTCTGGAACTCTTCTCCTCTCTCCTGCCTGGCACCTTTTCATGCTACACCTGGCAAAGGGCACCTTCTGGAAGAGAAAAGAGAAAGAGAGGGTTATTTGATCACAGGATTGCAGGGGGTTTGCACTGGTCATAATTTTGAGCATCAGGCATAAATAACATTCAGTTAGTGCTGACATAACTTCAAATAACACCTGGCAAATGGTTCTGTTGAAAATGACTATACAGTAGTCCCTCGCTATACCGCACTTCACCTACTGCGGCTTCACTTCATCGCAGGTTTCTGAGGAAGTCGATCGGCAGATTTAAACAGCCCGCCGAACTCGATCAGCAGGTTTTTTTAAAAAAAAATAAAAATCTAAAATTGTAAATACTGTATTTAAATACTGTATCTAAAATAAATACTGTGTGGGAAGGGTTTATAAACACTTAAAACAATGAAAACTTACCAAACAATTACAATATAAATACTTAAATAAGTACTATCAGTCGATAAATTCCCCATCACGGATTTCACCTATCACGGCCAGGTCTGGAACGTAACACCAGTGATAGGTGAGGGACTACTGTACACTTGTACTGTTCGGGTCGTATACAATCTGGACCAAAAATGGTTTATTTTAGGTACTTATATTTGGTCTTTTTAAAAACATTTTTCACTGGGATGCTAATTTGAACTTTTCTGAACACAATACAAGTAAAATGGAGATGAAAATATTAATGCTTATATTTTTATTTTTCTCGTAAATGTCCGCTCCTATCGTTTTTGCTACATTTTTCCAATTTATAGACAGTTTAGCCTGCAAACTGCATACAATTTTGCTATATTTGGTGGTGGATTACTTGTTTGTACATTTCTGAACATAATGAAATGAAAATTGAACTGAAAAAATTGATGCTTATTTGTTTATTTTGCTCATAAATGGGCAGCCCATCCCCCCATTTTTTCAAGCATGTCACTTTATAAATTTTTCTAGGCCCCTAAATAAAAATATTTTCAATAATTTAGGCATTGAATTACTAGATTGAACATTTCTGAACATAATGAAATGAAAATTGAACTGGAAAAAATGATGCTTATTGGTTTATTTTGCTCAGAAACGGACCCCAACAGGGTGTGCTCAATTTTTTCAGGTTATATAAAAATTATGTTGTTAATTTCAAAATTACATGCTTGTTTTTAGTAAAATGGATTTATTTCATAAAATGAACTGTCTGGCCATTATGTACTTGCTTTTCAAAAGGATATTCCAAATATTTTCTGCCAAATCTATATAAAAACTGAAAATAATGGAAAACAGCAAGGCCGCAGCCCTATTTCTGAGCAAAAAAACCAAATAAGCAACACATCTTTCAGCTGTGGCGAGGGGGGCGTTCACCCAGGTTCACCTGGTGCACCAGTTGCGGCCCTATTTGGATCGGGAGTCACTGCTCACAGTCACTCATGCCCTCATCACCTCGAGGCTCGGCTACTGTAATGCTCTCTACATGGGGCTACCTTTGAAAAGTGTTAGGAAACTTCAGATCGTGCAGAATGCAGCTGCGAGAGCAATCATGGGCTTCCCTAAATATGCCCATGTCACACCAACACTCCGCAGTCTGCATTGGTTGCCTATCAGTTTCCGGTCACAATTCAAAGTGTTGGTTATGACCTATAAAACCCTTCATGGCACTGGGCCAGGTTATCTCCGGGACCGCCTTCTGCTGCATGAATCCCAGCGACCAATTAGGTCCCACAGAGTGGGCCTTATCCGGGTCCCATCAACTAAACAATGTCGTTTGGTGGGACCCAGGGGAAGAGCCTTCTCTGTGGCGGTCCTGGCCCTCTGGAACCAACTCCCCCCAGAGATTAGAATAGCCCCCACCCTTCTTGCTTTTCGTAAACTTCTTAAAACCCACCTCTGTCGTCAGGCATGGGGGAATTAAGATATTCTTTCCCCCTAGGCTTCTACAATTTATGTATGGTACATTTGTATGCATGATTGGTTTTAAAATAAGGGTTTTTAGCTACTATAGTATTGGATTGTTGCATGTTGTTTTTACCACTGTTGGTAGCCGCCCCGAGTCTAGGGAGAGGGGCGGCATACAAATCCAATAAAATGAAATGAAATTGTTTCAGTTCAATTTTTATATCATTATGTTCAGAAATGTTCAATGTATCTTATCAATACCAAGGGAGAATAATGTTTTTGAGATTAAAAAAATAAAAAGCTGTTAAAAAAAATCACCCAAAATGGGGGGGGGGCTGTTATGAGCCAAAATCCCAAATGAGCGTCAATTGTTTCAGTTCAATTTTCATATCATTATGTTCAGAAATGTTCAAATTAGTATCCCAGTGAAAAAAGTTTTCAAAAGGTTGCATCTGGAAGGATTTAGAGCCTAAAATAAAGGTAAAGTGAAAATGATTGCACACAGATGGGGGGGGGGAGGCCCTATTTCTGAGCAAAACCCCCCCAATAAGCATAACTTTTTTCAGTTCATTTCTATTTTTCTAATGATTAGGGATTTTCAAAATTGTGATCCAATGCAAAAAGGGGGAGGGAGTTTAAACTGGCAGCCTCTCGGTCAAAGGAGTGAGATAAAAATGAACAAAATTGCACAAAAACGCTAGGGGTGGGCTTTTATGAGCAAAATAAACAAATAAGTAATGATTTTTTATAGCAAAATTGTACGCAAAGTTGTTAACCTCAAGTGCAGGTAATTCACCAAATTTCCTGATTTTGTAGACCTGTTTTCACTTTAGAAGGATGTTCAGCACCCCCAAGAGAAAGTGATTCATTTACTGAAGTTACAACATTTCTTGCCAGTTCACCTCTGTGGCCCAGATTATCGCATCAGAGTTAATGGTGAAATGCAAAAAGGGGGGAGGGGGTTTGAATTGGCAACCTCTCGGTCAAAGGAGTGAGATAAAAATGAACAAAATTGCACAAAGTGCTAGGGGTAGGCTTTTATGAGCAAAATAAACAAATAAGCAATATTTTTATAGCAAAATTGTATGCAGTTTGCAGGCTAAACTATCTATAAATTGGGGAATTTTTGCAAAAATGCTAGGGGTGGGCATTCATAAAAATATAAGCATTAATTTTTTCATCTCAATTTTACTCTCATTGTGTTGAGAAAAGTTCAAATTAGTATCCCAGTGAAAAAAGCTTTCAAAAAGACCAAATGTAAGTACTTAAATTAAACCTTTTTCGGTCCAGGTCATATACAACCCAAACAGTACAAGTGTGACTTTTTTTGCCCAGCAAAAACTAAGGCCCCCCCCCCCCCCCAAATCCTCAAAAAACATTCTCAAAGAAAGAACCCCTCAAGTGATAAAAAGTCATGAGGTTTTGAGTTTCAAATATGCAGGGGAAATTCTTTAGAGGGTCTCAAACGTGACTTCGGGTCACATTCGACCCGAACAGAACAGCTTAAGAGAAAAAAGGGAACTGTTTGAGGTCACCTAGGCAAAGAATAAACCACATTTCCACATTCCTGTTTTTCTGTTGAGAATGTCTCAACTCTGGATCTTGAACCTCAAAGTGCACAGCGAAGATTGTTACATTGAGATACAGCTTTTATAAAACCCAGAATGATGAAGAATGGTCCATGGAAGAGAAAGTGATTAATTTCCTGAATTTACAACAATTCTTTCCAGTTCACCTTTGTGGCCCAGATAATCGCATCAGAGTTAATGGTGAAATCCTGGCCTGGAGCAGCCCTGGAATCCTTGTGCCCAACTTTCACAGGGACTAAATGTTTTTTGGGGTGGACAACCCAGTTGACGATATCATGATGAGCAGATCCCAGTCCATTTTCTGAGATGAAAACTTCATCTCCTGCACTGTTGTTGAAGCGGACATTCCTCAAATTGGAAAGAATCTGAAACAAAAGAGATCTTCAGAAATTGGGTGAATTATCTGAAGGGCAGAAATGAGATATCGTGGCTTCTATAATTTTCTGAGGTCATCATCTTAGCAAACAGATATATATATATATATACCTGAAAAGCTCCAGTTGGTGCTTTGGTTGAAACCAGTCAGGGGCTCCTCCCTCCACAAAGGGAGGAAACCGTCTGGGTAGTGGAAATGACCCAGGAATGGCAGAACCGACAAATTAATGGCAAAAATCGCTGGTTTTTTGCTTTTGTGCATGTATTGAAGCCAAATCTCGCATGAGGCATGCCTGGGCATGTGGGGGAGGTGCCTGCGCTGGCTGTCAAGGACCGTCTGGATAGGGAGGTAAGTGGCAGCCCAACACTGGTTGAAATGTGAGCAATCAGGGGTATAGCAATATTTGGCTATATTAGTTCAACAGTAATTTCAGATATAAATATAAGAAACTTCCTCAATATTGATTATGGACTGGATTAAATGTCTCAGAGATTACCTGCCATGGCTCCACATTTGAGATCCTCTTTCCAAACTTCAGCATGGCTGGTCGTGCTCCTGATCCATAAATTGCATGCAATGCATGTGCCACAGCATAAATAGCGTTGTAGATATTGTAACTTTCACCTCTCATCCTTATTTCAAAAACAAAATCCGGAATATCCTCAAAACTCTCCTTTCCTGTACATTGTTCTTTCCCTTTTGGGGGGACCTTGCCTGGTTGGGGGATATGGCACTCAAAGAGTGTTTCCCACCAATTCTGGAGAAAGCTGGCCCCTTCTTTGATCAAATGGTATAAAGACAAGATAAAGTGGCTGAATTCTGAGGCATCACCACTGTGTTCCCTAAACTGCAAAGCCCCATGTAAATTCTTTAAACCTTCAGAAATGTCTCCAACCAGAGTAAATTTCCAATGAGATGTTAGGACCCAAACAGTTTTAAGTGATATCTTTCCATGTTTTACAAAATAATTCAGAATTGACAAAAAACCTGCAATATCAGTGGAGTCTCCAAACAGAATAATAACTTCAGCTTTAAACAAAATTTTGAATCTTAATTGCTTTAATAAACCATTAAGTTGATCAGATTTCAGCCATTCAGTGAATGCCAGGCAGATCTCCTGCTCCTTCAGCATTGGCTTCAGAGTTGAGATGAAATGTCCTCCACTGTCATCTTCAGAGGTCAAAAGCCCCACCCAGTTCCACTGGAAATGCAGGAGCAGCTGAACTAAACCCACACACTGTGGAAAGTCACTGGGATTAATCCGGAAGAAGGAAGGATAAACTGGTCTGTATTCCTGAGGGAACTCAAAGCCAACACCAAGCTGGAGAAAGGGAGATTCCTCTTTCAAAGTCAAAGCAACATTTTGTGCAGACTTTAAGGAGTCACTATTGCATGCCTTTCTACCTATCAGTCAGACAGATTTACTTTGATTAAAGAAAGCTTTAGCTTATTCTCTTCCTAGGAAGAACTGCGACTTCCGTGTTCTTTTCTGGTTGCCACATGTCAGAAGCTGAGCAAAGAAGTTGTGAACCTGATACAAGTAATAAGTTGGAATAAAATGGTGGCTAAACTTTTATGAAAGTTACATTAGTTACATTAATTTTTCTTAGCAAGTACCGGTATAGTATTTCAGAGTTATTTCATTATCTATCTGTTTGAAGTTATATAAAAATATATATTGAAACATAAAATGTAAAAATCAATTCAATTCTAGGATAACCCCTGCAATAACATTGTTTTCATCCTGGACTTCTATGTAAGCTTTAATCCTGTATGCCGTGAAGCCCCCTTACCTGTGGGACCTTGTAGGTGCTGAAGATGGAGGCCATCTGCCTTGAGGATTCGGGTTGGTCACCTCCAATGACAGAGAGCAGAAGGTCCTGCCTGTCACATTTATAACCTGGAACCATTTGACCTCTTGTGGATAGAAAGGAGAGGCTGATTAAAGAAATCTTTCTCTCCATCTGAACATTGTTACAAATGTGGAAGCCAAGTGTGATGTTGGGGAGGAGAACCAAATCTTTGTTGATCTCTGTGACTGCAAACACTAAGGCTAAGAACTGCTCGTATTTCTTCAGTGTGGGTCTACAGTAAAAAAAAAAAAATTGGGAATGTTAGAGGGAAAATGTGTGTGCTTTTTAAATTTGCCTAGCCATGTTTTTATGGTATTTGGAATAGCAAATCCCAGATTTCATTGAGCTTTTTTCATGGATGCTTTTTGATTGAACTTGTAAGGCAAAGGAGAAAGGTGAGGTGTTTCATTGGTCAATTCTTCTCACAATTAGGAAATTTCTCCTTAGTTCTAACTTGTTTCTCTTCTGGTTAGTTTTCTGCCATTGTTTCTTATCTTTGGTTCTTTGGAAAATAGTTCCATCCCCTTGTCTGTGTAGGAGCCCCTGAAATATTAGAACTGTGTTATCATGCCCCCCACCCACTTCTTTTCATTAAATAGTCATAACTCAATTCCTGTAACTGTCCTCCGTATGTTTTATCCTCCAGCCTCCTAATCATCTTTGTGGCTCTTCTCTTTATGCTTTCCAGAGTCTCATTTTTTTATTTAATTGTGATGATCAGAACTGGTCACCACAATACAAAATTGATCTTATTCTAATACCATACAATGAAAAATGACTAGATTTTTCTTTGAGTTTCCTACTATGCTTATCTGTCCATATTACCATTATGTCATTTTTTTTAGGTCAGCAGAATTTCAAATTTGTTGTCTCTTCTCACTTTTTTGGTGGCCTATCATCTTCCTGATGTAAGACTACAATGAGGTGAGAATTCTAGCCTGTTTTATGGTGAAAGACAAGAAGTACACTACACATTGGAACAGGATTTCTAAATGGAATCCCTGAATCCAGAATACAATTAAAAAAATAATGCATCTTTCCCTGTCAGGTGAAACTTACAAAGCATGAAAATCAAGCTCAAATGGTTCTTTCTGAAAATCAGGGAAACTGCGGGACCAAATTTCCAGGGGTAAATTCCCACCAATAATGAGGTCACCAGGCCTGTAATAATGGTCTGTTACTGTAGGCTTGAAAAAATTCCTCCTCTTAGCAGTAGTTGGAGGCAAGAAGCAGAAGAGCAGCAGCAGGAAAGGCAAACGTTGCCAAATAAAGCCAGACATTACTGTCTTTCCTAAATCAGAAATCAAGGTTTGTGGAGAAGCTGAATTGCATGCATGAACAAAGAGAAAAGTGAGGAGAGTTGAGTCTCAACAAAACCAAGAATGATTCTTTTGAAGACATGACGGCAGAATCTGCCCCTAGTGGAGGAACTAGGAACATATTTATCTTGGAATAATTTGGGGGACAGAAATCCAGCGGGATACATTAAGAATTACTCTTTTGATAATTGTAAGGAATAGGTATTCTCCTATCTACTCAGCAAATGATTTTATTAAAACACCTGGCTGAGAAAAACATGTTTGTGTCTCTTGTTTAATTCCTAGGGCAAATAGTCTTGAGAATCAAGATGAAATTAGGTATTTGACCTACATGAAAGTGAGTCCCTAGAAGCAAGATGGAGTTTGGTCTGAACTATACGTTTATTTGGATAGTATTGAGAGCTAAAGGAGTCTGCAGAGAGGGGCCGCATACAAATATAAATTATTATTATTATTATTATTATTATTATTATTATTATTATTATTATTATTATTATTATTATTATGTCAGTACAACACAGCAAATGAAATCACTATGCTGGATTTCATATTTCATCACCAGTCGGGTGCTTCCCAAGCACCTAGGACTGCGTGATGTAGTGTGTTTCCCGATCCCAGTAAAGCGGCCTTTTGCAATTGACAGATGGAGATTTTGTCAATTCCGATGGTTTTCAAATGTCCGCTGAGATCCTTTGGTACTGCGCCCAGCGTGTCAAGTACCACTGGGACCACTTTCACTGGCTTATGCCAGAGTCATTGCAGCTCAATTTTTAGATCTTCGTATTTCACTAATTTCTCTAGCTGCTTCTCCTCAATTGTCTCCTGGGATTGCGATGTCGATGATCCATACTTTCTTTTTCTCCACGATCATAATGTCTGGTGTGTTATGCTTCAGAATTCGGTCAGTCTGAAGTCGGAAGTCCCACAGTAGTTTTGCTTGCTCATTTTTGACCACTTTTTGGGGCTTATGATCCCACCAGTTCTTTGCCACTGGTAAATGGTAGTTCTGGCACAAGTTCCAGTGGATCATCTGTGCCACAGCATCATGTCTATGCTTGTAGTCAGTCTGTGTGATCTTTTTGCAGCAGCTGAGTATGTGATCGATTGTTTCATCTGTTTCTTTACAGAGTCTGCACTTTGGACCGTCTGTTGATTTTTCAATTATGGCTTTGACAGCATTTGTTCTAATGGCTTGTTCTTGTGCCACCAGTATTAGTCCTTCTGTCTCCTTTTTGAGTGTTCCACTTGTAAGCCATGACCAGGTCTTTTCTTTATCCACTTTGCCTTCAATCTTCTCCAAGAACTGTCCATGCAATGCTTTGTTCCGCCAACTGTCCATACGACATTGAGTTACATTTTTTCTGTACTGGTCCTTAGTTTGCTTCACCTTGAGAAGCTTCCTATTGTTCACTTCCATCAACGCTGACTCTTTGCTCCCCTTCATGTAGTCAGCTAATGCATGCTTCTCTTCTTCTACTGTCTGCTTCACTTGCAAAAGTCCTCTGCCGCCTATTTTCCTTGGTAAATACAGACTGTCAACGTCACTGCGGGGGTGTAGTGCATGATGGATCGTCATTAATTTTCTGGTTTTCCTGTACAGGTTGTCCAGCTCAGCTTGAGTCCAGTTCACTATGCCAGCTGTGTATCTAATGACAGCTATGGCCCACGTATTTATAGCCTTGATAGTGTTTCCACCATTCAGTTTGTTCTTCAAAATTTTTCTGGTCCTCTGGATGTACTCTTTGCTGATCACAGTTTTCACATGGCCATGCTTGATATTATCCAGTTGCAAGATATATTGTTGTTGTTGTTGTTGTTGTTGTTGTTGTTATTATTATTATTATTATTATTATTATTATTATTATTATTATTATTCTGGTACAGCAAAATCAGTTGTATTCTAGTAAGTTTGAGCAATCATTCCAAAATATATACCAAATTACTGGTTTTGCTATTCTTGGAAGAAGGTGAAATTAGAAACTAACTTCTTCCATTAAACCTAATAGAATTATTTATTGGCCAAGTGTGATTGGACACACAAGGAATTTGTCTTTGGTGAATAAAATAAGTAGGGGGATAAGTGGTGCATATAAATAGGAATGAAAATCTCTCAAGATGTAACAGTACTTTAAACTTGTTCAACACAGAGAATTTGTTCTGGTTAAGGAACATAGCCACCTCTGACGGAGGCTGTGCATGCATGGGGAGATCCTCAAGTGAATGCCAAATTCAGGAGGGTCTTTTGATGCAGTGTCTATCCTGCCAAAAGGATCCGGCCATTGCCTTGCCATCTCCTGTCTTCCCATCCTGCAGCTTTTCAGCCAAGCTGGGTGGGCAGAAAGCAAAGGCTGCCTTCACTCTGTTGACATTCCTACCTCTCCTTCTCCTCTCATGCAGGATGCTGTGGACAGGAGAGAAGCGGCCCTGTTCCCACATTCATACCACATTTGCGCATAAGGCAGCCTTTGCTTCCTGCTGCTTTAAACTCATACCCACCCCACTCATCCGAAGAACTGTGAGGAGGGGGGGACAGAAAGGGACATAGTAAGATGGTGGCCAGATCCTTAGGGCAGAAGCTGCATCCAAAGACCCTCCTAAAGTGAGGAGCTGCCTGCCATCTGTGTGCACCTTTGCTGCAGTTTGGCGCTTGGTTGAGGAGGGTCTCCCTGCATGCACAACAGCCAAAGAGAAAACACAGAGCTACAAAACCTTGTTAGAGGTGGCTAGGGGTCATGTGACTCAGTGGGTCATGTGTCTCATATTTAATCATAGGAGAAATCAAAAAAAGAAACTGTGGATGCTTGGTTCTCCCAATATTGGGACTTTTCATATTTGGTTCTGGATAACCTCCGAGTCTGCGGAGTGGGGCGGCATACAAATCTAAATAATAAATAAATAACAAAACAACAGAGAGAATCTTGGAGATTTTTCAGTCCAGTCCCATGCTCAAGCAGGTTTAGATTAATTTAATTGCCTTTTATATTAATTGGATTTGATGTTATATTGGGGTTTTTATATGTTGTAAGTCGCCCAAAGTCCTTGGAGAGGCATGGTATAAAAGTCAAACAAACAAATTAATTAATTAATTAATTACCACCCTATCAGCTGGGACACAGGAGGCAGAGAAGAGGTGGGGGTGGGCGTGGTCAGAGGTGGTATGTACCAGTTCTTCGATCTACTCAAATTTTCCACTACCAGTTCTCCAGAACTGGTAAGAACCTGATGAATCCCATCTCTGAGCTACGATGGTATAAGCATACTTTGAAACTTGACAGGCCGATCCTTGGGAAATCTGAGCAATAGGAACATTCATACTATACCCCAAGTCTAGAACACTTTGCAGAATGGTGCTTCGTCGCATCTTTCAGTAGCAGTTATGGCTCTAGTTTTCTCATAGTGGCCTGGGGTTAGTGGCAGCTGGCTGAGGCTTCTGAAGGTCTTGGACCTCTCCTTAGGCCCAGACCCACTGCTGCAGCTACGTGCTGACATGTAGGGCAGCCTAGATGGATGGGGGAGATAGGTGAGGGAGAGAGTTGTGATAACTTCAGTGTTAAGTGAAGCAACAATGCAAATGCCAGCATCTCTATGGAGACTCTCAATCATCCAAGCCATGGTTGTCCCAAACATGCATTTCAAAAGGCAAATGGACTTTGTTTTTCCTTGAAAACATTTCATTCAAGAAGCTTCTTCAGCTCTGGCTTAATGGTGAGTAATAGAAGGATTTATATTCTTTGCAAACATCTGGTTGTTAGCACTTTGAAGGTCGGTCACCAGGTCTTAGAGCTCCACACTTTCAGAGTGCTAACAATGACTATTAAGGAATATAAATCCATTCCTCAACGTTCTTCCAGAACTGTAGAAGCTTCTTGGATGAGAAGTGAAAAGTTTTCAAGGAAAAGACCCAGAAGGTCATGTTGCCTTTTGAAAAGCACCTTTGAGACAATTGACAGAATCATATGTCTCAGGGCTCCAAGTAATACATCCACAGCAAAAAAAGGTCTGAGACAGGCATATTCCTCAAAGAACAATGTATTGGGATATATCATATTGGTGCAAACCTGGTGAAAACTGGCTCTGTTTCCCACCGGTTTCCACCTAATTTGTCACTTTCCCAAAGTCATCAGTCACAAGGTCCAATCAGCAGACAGTCCATTTGCCTCATGATCCCATTCTCCTCTTTCAGAAAACCTGCGTGAATGTCTTTGGTTCCCTAGAGAAATACTTTTATTTTGGCTACAACAGCCCAGTTATCTCTACTCCCCCCCCCACACACACTCTGCCCCTCAGCTCCAGTCTGTGTTAGCACTGAAGCAACAGGAAAGGAAATGGCCTCAGTCTGGAAGTTTACTCCAGGGTTGACAACATGTCAGCGTAGGTGGTTGACAACATGTCAATGCAGGTGGCATAATGATTGAAACTTTGGGCACAGTTTGGAACTTTCTTTATTGAGTGCTGTCCTAATTTCAAATAGTCACTGAACACCCTTGAAAATGTCCAAAGATATTTCAGCAGAAGAGCCCTTCACTCCTCCACTCGAAACAGAATATCCTACGAAAATAGACTAACAATCCTGGGCCTAGAAAGCCTAGAACTACGGTGCCTAAAACATGATTTGAGTATTGCCCACAAGATCATATACTGCAACGTCCTACCAGTCAATGACTACGTCAGCTTCAACCACAATAACACAAGAGCACGCAACAGATTCAAACTTAATACGAACCGCGCCAAACTTGACTGTAAAAAATATGATTTCAACAATCGAGTTATCGAAGCGTGGAACTCATTACTGGACTCAATTGTGTCAACCCCTAACCCTCAACACTTCTCCCTTAGACTCTCCACGATTGACCTCTCCAGGTTCCTAAGAGGCCAGTAAGGGGCGTACATAAGTGCACTGGTGTGCTTTTCGTGCCCTGTCCAATTATCTTTCCTTTCTTTCACCTATCTTATATATTCTCTTCCTTTCATATATCCTCTCCTCTAAGTTCACTTTCACCCTCTTTTATATTATCACATGTCTATTTTTCTTCCTATGTATTTGTGTATTGGACGAATGAATGAATGAATGAATGAATGAATGAACGAACGAATGAATAAATAAATAAATAAATAGGTTATCATCTACCTGTACAATACCACCATTGAGGGTGAACACAACCCAACATATTTTGAAAGACTCTTTTGATGAAAACAAATAAAATGGGAAATTGTACTGTTGCAAACTACATCCTAATCTTTAATATCAATGATTATTCCTAAGTAGATCACTGGTAACTTGGTGGGGACAAATGGAATTAATAAGAAATAAAATGATGGATGAGGTGATGATAACATGGGCACAAAACTTTGATGCTAACATAGAATTGGAAAAGGTCTGAAGCAAAAGCTATAAAATGACAAAGGTGCATCTCATATAAAGAAAACATCTTCAGACTGTTTTACAGATGGCACCTTCCACCAGCACGGATTGCAAAAATGAACTCCAACACATTGCCAGAATGTTGGAAAGGTAAACATAATACAGGAACATACCACTACATGTGGTGGTCCTGTCCCAAAGTAAAGCAATACTGGCAAAGGAGAAAGAAATAACAAATCAAAATATAGAAATGAAACTGGAACTATTCTTCCTAAGGTTATTTACAGGGAACCACATAAAAAACCTCAATATTTAAGTCTACATATTATCATAGCAGCAAAAGTAACACTTGCACAGAACAATAATATACATGAGAGGACTCTTAGAGTGCGCAGACATGGATAGGTTTACTAAAGAAATTTCTTTATTAAAGAAATAAGAATCAGAATATTTTAAGGGGTGGGTATTTTTTTGCTGTTTTTTTCTCCTATGCACATGAAGAAGCCACATTTCCAGCGCTGTGCATGTTCTGCCATCTTGTTTCCAGCTCTATTTTGTTGAGGTGGGGGGAGTTTTTGACACTGTGCATGCCCATAAGGCACAGACACATGATGCAAGAGAAAACAATCTAGCAGTGAGGTAAGGTCGAACCCACCCCTGAGAGCCAGGATTGATGCAAATTTAATTCAATATGAATCTTTATTAACGTCTAATAAAGCCAGTGAATTTTGGAGTAAAACAAACAATCAAACACACTTTCAATACTTAATAAATTCAAATTGTTGTACTGAAAGTTGATTTCTTCATCAAACACAGCTGTCTTTGATACACAATTCTTTAACCATACATTTGTTACAAATGATTTGAGATTACAGACTTTATATTATTGTTGTCTTTAAATTACACATACATTTTGTTTCCCAAACAACCGATTTTTAAGCATTTCATGTACTTTTATGTGTAAGTTTATGAAACAAGAAAAAGACTATTCCACAATGTCTTGTTCCCTTCTCAATAACAACTGATCATTTATTCACACCCATCCTTCATTCCATTCTTCCATGTACTTGCCCACCTCTTTCTTCATAATTATTGAAAAGGATAATTAATTGGTAAGAATAGGAAGGAGAGAAAAGAATGATTTATGTCTACATTATATGATCTTACTTAATAACAAAGTTTGTCTCTCAACTAATTGAAACTAAAATAATGTAGTACATTTAAACTCTACCTTTAAAATGTTTAATAATTGATAGAATGCAAAAGTTAGTAAAAACCATCAAAGACCTCAGGGATCTAAAGAAATGAATATACTTAAAAGCATTGATAGTGAATGAAATTTAACATACCAAAAACCCCTTTGATGAAAACAACTAAAGTGGTCAGCTATCTGGGAGGAAATGAATATCTATATTTTTAATATCTAGTTTCATAGTTCATCACTAGAACCTCAATTGGGAAAAATTGTATTAACGCAAAACAAAAAGGTGACTGATTGTTCCTGATTAACAGAAACTTTATGATTAATAACATCACCTGATTTTCAATTACTTAATGGCAATGTTCCTCTTATTTCATATTTTAGAAATCAGATCAAATACAAAAATGGCCAAACCAAAGTAAAGGTTTCAGAGATTCTTTTGCCTCATTATATTCTCTCGAAAATTCAGATTCGGTCTTAGGAGTATGATGTAGCATTTGGGGGAAAAGATGCAAACCAAAAGACCAGCCCCAGAGGCCAAGATAGAGAAGATCTCTACAGCCACCATGGATTTTCCTTTGGTGCTCAGATAGGTAGGAAGGAAGGTGACCCAAACACAGCAAAAGACCAGCATACTAAAAGTAATGAACTTGGCTTCGTTAAAGCTGTCAGGCAATTTCCTAGCCAGAAAGGCTACCATGAAACTTATGAGGGCCAAGAAACCCAGGTAGGCCAGCACTGTGTAAAACATTGAAGCTGAACTTTCATTACATTCCCAGATAGTTTCTCCTACCAAGGAGTGGAAGTCAAAATTGGGAAATGGGGGAGATGTTACCAGCCAGGTGGCACAAAGAACTGCTTGGACCAGGGGACAGCCTATGACAATTGAGTTGGTCAATGGTTTTCCTAGGAATTTCCTTGTCCTGTTCCCTGGCTTGTTAGCCATGAAGGCCAGAACCACCATGACAGTTTTTGCCAAGATGGAGGAAACTGCAAGAGAAAAGACAATGGAAAAAGCAGTTTGTCGCAAGAGACAGGTGAGCTTCCGGGGTCGACCAATGAAGAGGAAGGAGCAGAGGAAGCAGAACAGGAGAGAAACCAGGAGGATGTAGGTGAGATCTCGGTTGTTGGCCTTGACAATTGGTGTGTCATGATGTTTGTAGAAAATTACCAGTATTGCAGATGTGATCAGAGAAAGGAAAAGAGCCAGAGAAGCCAAAATGTATCCTAGGGTCTCTTGATAGGCAAGGAAGTGGAGCTTCTTGGCAATGCATTGGTTCTTGTCCTTGTTGGGATATTGATCTTCTGGGCATGGGTCACAGTAGTCTGCATCTGAAAAGAAGAATTTTTGTGTCAGGATCATTTACCATGAGCATTATCCCTCCTGAAGGATTGACATGTCGGTCCCTTTTTCGTTCTGGCCAACCCATAAATGATGTGGGTTGTGAGAGAATCTTTCATCTTTAATCTTTTTCTTTTCAACCTAAAACTGAAACCTCCGGAAGATGAATGGATCAGTCAGGAATTCTATTTTATGTTTGTACATTGTTGGTTACCTTTTGCTCTGTAAGAGAGGACCAGGCTGAGGCTGAGAAAGGGGTCAAATGCATCATCAATCTGGAGTCTTCTCATATCCTCAAGAGATCTAAGTCCAGCCCACCTTGAATTCCATGGACTCTTATCTTCCGCCAATTTGCTTTGACTATTAGTAGTTCAGGTTTTTGTAGAGAGCTTAAAATTGCAGGGTTTTTTCAATCTTTATATCAGTAGTGAAATCCATTTTTTTTTTTACTTCCGGTACTGTGGGCGTAGCTCTTGGACATGGTGTGTCTTGGTTAGCATGGCATGGAAAGGATACTGCAAAATCTCCACTCCTGGAGAAATGATACTGCAAAATCTCCATTTCCTTGTGCAGCAGCAGCCAAAAAAGCCAATGAAATCTTAAATTGATTAACAGAGGGACCAAATCTAGGACTAGGGAGGTCCTAATACCTCTCTATAAAGCCTTAGTTAGACCACAAATATTGCATCCATTTTTGGTGATCATAGTACAAAAAAGACATTGAAACTCTAGAGAAACAGCAGGAGATAGCAACCAGGGTAATAGGAGGACTAGATATGAAGACAGGTTGTAATAACTGAACATGGCCTGTCTGGTAAAGAGAAGGATCAGGGATGACATGATAACAGTGTCCCAATACTTAAGGACCTATCACAGAGAGGAGGGGGTCAAGTTATTTTCCCAAACCCCAGAAGGCCAGACAAGGAATAATGCATGAATGCTCACCAAAGAGAGATTCAACCTGGAAATAAGGAGGAACTTATGATGGTGAGAGCGATCAACCAGTGGAACACCAGTCTTTCCAGAGGAGACTGGATGGCCATTGGTCTGAACTGGTGTAGGGACTCCTGCTTGGGCAGGGTGGGGGTGGGATTGGATTACATGACCAAACACTGTTTCCTCTAAGCTGCATGGGTCTGGCTATTATCTACCACCAATTTGCTTTGACCATTAGTAGTTCAGATTCTTGTACAGAGCTTAAGGCTGCAGTTATAATTCAATCTTTATATCAGTGGTGAAATCCATTTTTTTTTACTATTGGTTCTGTGGGCGTAGCTTTGTGGACATGGTGTGTCTTGGTCAGCATGGCATGGAAAAGATACTACAAAGTGTCCACTCCTGGAGAAAGGATGCTGAAAAATCTCCATTTCCATGTGCAGCAGCAGCAAAGCTGACAGGAGAATGCTTGGAATTTGAGTTCACAAGACTTAAAATTGACAAGTTTGGGGATCCCTGCCTTAGGCAAAGCAGACATTTTTACCATCTTTGCATTCTTATGATTGAACAGTAAGAAGTGGAATACTGCATTAATCCCTAATGTCTTGATAGTTCTTAAGGTGTGGTTAATATTAAACATATGCAGAAATAATCTTTTGCATCTCCTTCCACAGTAGTAATTCTTAATTTGTAGGGAACATAATTTTGCAACATTTTATACAGCCTATTTAATGGGTCATAGAGAGAGGAAAGAATAACATTCCTTATTTTTCTCTGCCGTCTTTGCAATGTTCACACCAGAGCTCGCCTGCTTAGGTGGAATGGTAATGTGTGCTCGCCCCCGTGGCTCTGAGTGGTAGCAGAGTCCAGCACAATTATACTACTGCACTTGGGTAGGTAGTGAAATCACGTGCAGACATGACCTGCATGTCCGTGCGCGATTTCGCTACCTGCCCATGTGCATTAGCATAATTGTGCTGGACTCCGTTACCACTCAGAGCCACGGGGGTGAGCACATGTCCCCATTCCAAGTTAGCCCACTTCTGGTTCCCATGCAGAACGTACAAGTCTATTAATTCTGTATGAAACTGATAATTCATTAATATACATCAGCTGAAAATACATTCCATCTATGTGCGTTGAAATCACATTCCTTCTCCAAGGAGTGTACCTCCATGGTTTGATAGATCCTGAAACAATTGTGCACAAAGATCATTATGTTTGCAAGAATTGTGAAACTAATATAATGAAGCTTTTCCACATACATCTAATGTGAAGTAATAATACTGATTGACTATAATTGTATTTGTGCAGTCAGAAGCAGGCCATCTCTAGATTTCAGAAACGGTAAGATGAGACTGTCTTTCAGGGATTGACCATATACATTATTTATTTATTTATTTATTTATTTATTTATTTATTCATTCATTCATTCATTCATTCATTCATTCATTCATTCATTCATTCAATTTTTATGATGCCCTTCTCCTTAGACTCAGGGCAGCTTACAACATGTTAGCAATAGCATTTTTTAAGAGAGCCAGCATATTGCTCCCACAATCTGGGTCCTCATTTTACCCACCTTGGAAGGGTGGAAGGCTGAGTCAACCTTGAGCCGGTGATGAGATTTGAACCGCTGACCTTCAGATCTACAGTCAGCTTCAGTGACCTGCAGTACAGCACTCTACCTGCTGCGCCACCCCGGCTCTTACCATTACCATAAACACTATGCAAGTATTGTAATATTGCAGACTTGCAGTATTATAAGTGATACTTATATCTAACAATTTTAATTAAGCAGGTCTATTGAATAAAGATAACTTTGAATTTCAAATAACATTAATTTTGTTGTTGTCTTGGGTGACATCTTTGAAAAAAATCCAGGTGCCCAGGCATGAAAATGTACCACTCAAACACTACACTTTCTATCTACAATGAAAAAAATTAGAGGGAACATTGCCTTCCAAGTCTAATATTTGAATCTAATCAAATCTAACAAAAGTGACAAAATCAACACCTTTTCTATTGAATGGCTTCCTTGCTCTTGGAAGGTTGATATTTGAAGTTTGCTCTACCTGTCTGATTAGAAAATGTCCCCTTTGGGCAAGCGTCACACTCATAGCAGCAAACTGGCTTTCCCTCTGGAACTCTTCTCCTCTCTCCTGCCTGGCACCTTTTCATGGCACACCTGGCAAAGGGCACCTTCTGAAAGAGAAAAGAGAAAGAGATGGTTATTTGATCATATGATTTCAGGGGTTCTGCAGTGGCCATAATTTTGAGGAACAGGCATAATTAACATTCAGTTAGTGCTGACATAACTTCAAATAACACCTGGCAAATGGCATTTTTAAGAGAAAAAAGAGAACTATTTGAGGTAACCTAGGCCAAGGATCAACCTCATTTCCACATTCCTGTTTTTCTGTTCAGAATGTTTAAACTCTGGATTTGAATTTCAGAGTGGACAGCAAACCTTCTTACATTGAGATACAGCCTTTATAAAACCAGGAATGATGAACAATGGTCCATGAAATCATCCATTGAAATCAGTGTCTGATCTAATCGCATCCTGGTTTCAGCAGAAGTTCTTCCTATTCCGACCTATTGTTGGACTTTTCACAATTTAGATCTGAAATTTGTTAACCTCTAGTGCAGGTAATTCACCAAATTCCAAAAGTATTTCCTGATTTTATAGACCTATTTTCACCTTAGAAGGATGTCCAGCACCCCCAAGAGAAAGTGATTCATTGATTGAATGTACAACATTTCCTTCCAGTTCACCTTTGTGGCCCAGACGATCGCATCAGAGTTAATGGTGAAATCCTGGTCTGGAGCAGCCCTGGAATTCTTGTGCCCAACTTTCACAGGGACTAAATATTTTTGGGGGTGGACAACCCAGTTGACGATATCATAATGAGCAAATCCAAGTCCATTTTCTGAAATGGAGACTTCATCTCCAGCACTGTTGTTGAAGTGGACATTCCTCAAATTGGAAAGAATCTGAAACAAGAGAGATCTTTAGAAATTGGGTGAATAAGCTGAAAGGCAGAAATGAGACACTGTGGCTTCTATCATTTTCTGGTGGCCATCAATTTAGGAAATAGGTGTATACCTGAAAAGCTCAAGTTGACGCATGCACAGAAGCCAAATCTCACATGAGGCGCACATGTGCATGTGTCGGAAGTGCCTGCGCTGGCTGCCAAGGACCATCTGGGTAGGGAGGTAAGAGTCAGCCTTCCATTGGTTGAAATGTGAGCAGTCAGGCGTAACACCAAATATTTGGCTATATTCAGATCGTGCAGAATGCAGCTGCGAGAGCAATCATGGGCTTCCCTAAATATGCCCATGTTACACCAACACTCCGCAGTCTACATTGGTTGCTGATCAGTTTCTGGTCACAATTCAAAGTGTTGGTTTTGACCTTTAAAGCCCTTCATGGCATCAGACCAGAATATCTCCGGGACCACCTTCTGCTGCATGAATCCCAGCGACCAGTTAGATCCCACAGAGTTGGCCTTCTCCGCGTCCCGTCAACTAAACAATGCCATTTGGCGGGACCCAGGGGAGAAACTTCTCTGTGGCGGCCCTGACTCTCTGGAACCAATTTATGCATGGTATGTTTGTAGGTATGTTTGGATTTAATAAGGGCTTTTAGTAATTTAAATATTAGATTTTTTATATGCTGCTGTTTATTATTGTTAGCCACCCCGAGTCTACGGAGAGGGGCGGCATACAAATCTAATAAGTAAATAAGTAAATAAGTAAATAAGTAAATAAGTAAGTAAATAAGTAAATAAGTAAATAAGTAAATAAGTAAATAAATAAATAAGTAAATAAGTAAGTAAGTAAGTAAGTAAGTAAGTAAGTAAGTAAATAAGTAAATAAGTAAATAAGTAAATAAGTAAATAAGTAAATAAGTAAATAAGTAAATAAGTAAATAAGTAAATAAGTAAATAAGTAAATAAGTAAATAAGTAAATAAGTAAATAAGTAAATAAATAAGTAAATAAGTAAATAAGTAAATAAGTAAATAAGTAAATAAGTAAATAAGTAAATAAGTAAATAAGTAAATAAGTAAATAAATAAACAAATAAACAAATAAACAAATAAACAAATAAATAAATGTATTAGTTCAACAGTAATTTCAGATATACATATCAGGATCTTCCTCAATATTGATTTATAGACTAGATAAAATGTAGAGATTACCAGCCATGGCTCCACATTTGAGATCCTCTTTCCAAACCTCAGCATGGCTGTTTGTGCTCCTGATACATAAATTGCATGCAATGCGTGTGCCACAGCGTAAATGGCATTATAGATACTGTAACTTTCACCTCTCATCCTTATTTCAAAAACAAAATCCGGAATATCCTCAAAACTCTCCTTTCCTGTACATTGTTCTTTTCCTTTTGGAGGGACCTTGCCTGGTTTGGGGATATGGCAGTGAAAGAGTGTTTCCCACCAATTCATGAGAAAGCTGGCCCCTACTTCAATCAAATTGTATAAAGACAGGATGAAGGGTCTGAATTCTGAGACCTCACCACTGTGTTCCCTAAACTGCAAAGCTCCATGCAAATTCTTTAAAACCTCAGCAGCATTTCCAATCAAAGTAAATTTCCAATGAGATGTTAGGATCCAAACAGTTTTAAGTGATATTCCATTTTTTACGCCAATATTAAGAACTGTCAAAAAAACTGTAATATCAGCGGAGTCTCCAAACAGAATAATAACTTCAGCTTTAAACAAAATTTTGAATCTTAATTGCTTTAATAAACCACTAAGTTGATCAGATTTCAGCCATTCAGTGAATGCCAGGCAGATCTCCTTCTCCTTCAGCATTGGCTTCAGAGTTGAGATGAAATGTCCTCCACTGTCATCTTCAGAGGTCACAAGCCCAACCCAGTTCCACTGGAAATGCAGGAGCAGCTGAACTAAACCCACACACTGTGGAAAGTCACTGGGATTAATCCGGAAGAAGGAAGGATAAACTGGTCTGTATTCCTGAGGGAACTCAAGGCCAACACCAAGCTGGAGAAAGGGAGATTCCTCTTTCAAAGTCAAAGCAACATTTTGTGCAGACTTTAAGGAGTCACTATTGCATGTCTTTCTACCTATCAGTCAGGCAGATTTACTTTGATTAAAGAAAGCTTTAGCTTCTTCTCTTCCTAGGAAGAACTGCAACTTCCGTATTCTTTTCTGGTTGCCACATGTCAGAAGCTGAGCAAAGAAGTTGTGAACCTGATACAAGTAATAAGTTGGAATAAAATGGTGGCTAAACTTTTATGAAAGTTACATTAGTTACATTAATTCTTCTTAGCAAGTACAGTATTTCAGAGTTATTTCATTATCTATCTGTTTGGAGTTATATAAAAATATATATTGAAACATAAAATGTAAAAATCAATTCAATTCTAGGATAACCCCTGCAATAACATTGTTTTCATCCTGGACTTCTGTGTGAGCTTTAATCCTGTATTCCATGAAGCCCCCTTACCTGTGGGACCTTGTAGATGCTGAAGATGGAGGCCATCTGCCTTGAGGATTCGGGTTGGTCACTTCCAATGACAGAGAGCAGAAGGTCCTGCCTGTCACATTTATAACCTGGAACCATTTGATCTCTTGTGGATAGAAAGGAGAGGCTGATTAAAGAAATCTTTCTCTCCATCTGAACATTGTTGCAAATGTGGAAGCCAAGTGTGATGTTGGGGAGGAGAACCAAATCTTTGTTGATCTCTGTGACTGCAAACACTAAGGCTAAGAACTGCTCGTATTTCTTCAGTATGGGTCTACAGTAAAAAAAAAATGGGAATGTTACAGGGAAAATGTGTGTGCTTTTTAAATTTGCCTAGCCATGTTTTGATGGTATTTGGAATAGCAAATCCCAGATTTCATTGAGCTTTTTTCATAGATGCTTTTTGATTGAACTTGTAAGGCAAAGGAGAAAGGTGAGGTGTTTCATTGGTCAATTCTTCTCACAATTAGGAAATTTCTCCTTAGTTCTAACTTGTTTCTCTTCTGGTTAGTTTTCTGCCATTGTTTCTTATCTTTGGTTCTTTGGAAAATAGTTCCATCCCCTTGTCTGTGTAGGAGCCCCTGAAATATTAGAACTGTGTTATCATGCCCCCCACCCACTTCTTTTCATTAAATAGTCATAACTCAATTCCTGTAACTGTCCTCTGTATGTTTTATCCTCCGGCCTCCTAATCATCTTTGTGGCTCTTCTCTTTATGCTTTCCAGAGTCTCATTTTTTTTAATCAGAACTGGTCACCACAATACAAAATTGATCTTATTCTAATACCATACAATGAAAAATGACTAGATTTTTCTTTGACTTTTCTACTATGCTTATCTGTCCATATTACCATTATGTCATTTCTTTAGGTCAGCAGAATTTCAAATTTGTTGTCTCTTCTCACTTTATTTGGTGGCCTATCAACTTCCTGATGTAAGACTACAATGAGGTGAGAATTCTAGCCTGTTTTATGATGAAAGACAAGAAGTACACTACACATTGGAACAGGATTTCTAAATGGAATCCCTGAATCCAGAATACAATTAAAAAAAACAATGCATCTTTCCCTGTCAGGTGAAACTTACAAAGTATAAAAATCAAGCTGAAATGGTTCTTTCTGAAAATCAGGGAAACTGCGGGACCAAATTTCCAGGGGCAAATTCCCACCAATAATGAGGTCACCAGGCCTGTAATAATGGTCTGTTACTGTAGGCTTGAAAAAATTCCTCCTCTCAGCAGTAGTTGGAGGCAAGAGGCAGAAGAGCAGCAGCAGGAAAGGCAAACGCTGCCAAATAAAGCCAAACATTATTGTCCTTCCTAAATCAGAAAATAATATTTGTGGAGAAGCTGAATTTTATGCATGAACAAAGAGAAAAGTGAGGAGAGTTGAGTCTCAACAAAACCAAGAATGATTCTTTTCAAGACATGATGACAGAATCTGCCCCTAGTGGAGAACCTAGGAACATATTTTCAAGCAGGTTTTATCTTGGAATAATTTGAGGGACAGAAATCCAGAGGGATACATTAAGAATTACTCTTTTGATAATTGTAAAGAATAGGTATTCTCCTATCTACTCAGCAAAAGATTTTATTAAAACACCTGGCTGAAAAAAACATGTTTGTGTCTCTTGTTTAATTCCTAGGGCAAATAGCCTTGAGAATCAAGATGAAATTAGGTATTTGACCTAGATGAAAGTGAGTCCCTGGAAGCAAGATGGAGTTTGGTCTGAGCTATAAGTTTATTTGGATAGTATTGAGAGCTAAAGGAGTCTGCAGAGAGGGGCCGCATACAAATATAAATTATTATTATTATTATTATTATTATTATTATTATTATTATTATTATTATTATTATTATTATTATGTCAGTACACACAGCAAATGAGATCACTATGCTGGATTTCGTATTTCATCACCAGTCGGGTGCTTCCCAAGCACCCAGGACTGTGTGATGTAGCGGCGAATTATGTGTGCCGATCCCAGTAAAGAAGCCTTTTGCAATTGACAGATGGAGATTTTGTCAATTCCAATGGTTTTCAAATGTCCGCTGAGATCCTTTGGCACTGCGCCCAGCATGCCAAGTATCACTGGGACCACTTTCACGGGCTTATGCCAGAGTCGTTGCAGCTCGATATTTAGATCTTCTTATTTCACTAATTTCTCTAGCTGCTTCTCCTCAATTCTGCTGTCTCCTGGGATTGCGATGTTTATGATCCATACTTTCTTTTTCTCCGCGATCACAATGTCTGGTGTGTTTTGCTTCAGAATTTGGTCAGTCTGAAGTTGGAAGTCCCACAGTAGTTTTGCTTGCTCATTTTTGACCACTTTTTTGGGCTTATGATCCCACCAGTTCTTTGCCACTGGTAAATGGTAGTTCCGGCACAAGTTCCAGTGGATCATCTGTGCCACAGCATCATGTCTATGCTTGTAGTCAGTCTGTGTGATCTTTTTGCAGCAGCTGAGTATGTGATCGATTGTTTCATCTGTTTCTTTACAGAGTCTGCACTTTGGATCGTCTGTTGATTTTTCAATTATGGCTTTGACAGCATTTGGCCTGTTCTTGTGCCACCAGTATTAGTCCTTCTGTCTCCTTTTTGAGTGTTCTACTTGTAAGCCATGAACAGATTTTTTTTAAAAAAAATAAATAGATAATAATAATAATAATAATAATAATAATAATAATTATAATTATTATTATTATTATTATTATTATTATTATTATTATTATTATTATTATTATTATTATTATTATCGTACAGGAAAATCGGTTGTATTCTAGTAAGTTTGAGCAATCATTCCAAAATATATACCAAATTACTGGTTTTGCTATACTTGGCAGAAGGTAAAATTAGAAACTAAGTTCTTTCATTAAATCTAATAGAATTATTTATTGGCCAAAATGTGATTGGACACACAAGAAATTTGTCTTTGGTGAATGAAATAATTAGAGGGATACATGGTGCATATAAATAGGTAGAAAAATCTCTCAAGATGTAACAGTAATTTAAACTTGTTCAACCCAGAGATTGTGTTCTGGTTAAGGAACATAGCCAACTCTGACGGAGGTTTCCCTTTTGGTGACCCTCCTTTCCTCTCCTGACTCCCTGGCTGGTTGTGGTGGGGCCAAGAGGTTATGCATGCACGGGGAGACCCTCAAATGAGTGCCAAATTCAGTCTTTTGATGCAGTGCCTATCCTGCCAAAAGGACCCGGCCATTGCCTTGCCGTCTTCTGTCTTCCCATCCAGCAGCTTTTCAGCCAAGCTGGTTGGTCAGAAAGCAAAGGCTGCCTTCATTCCGTTGACATTCCTCCCTCTCCTTCTCCTCTCATGCAGGTGGGGAAGGCATGGCAAGGCAATGGCTAGATGCTGCAGACAGTAGAGAAATGGCCCTGTTGCCACATTCATACCAAATTTGCACATAAGGCAGCCTTTGCTTCCTGCTGCTTTGGGCTCATGCTGATCCCACTCAGCTGAAATGCTGTGGGGGAGGGGACAGGATGGGACATAGCAAGGTAATGGCCAGATCCTTAGGGCAGAAGAGAAGCTGCATCCAAAGACCCTTCTTAAGCGAGAAGCTGCCTGCCATCTGCGTGCACCTTTGCTGCAGTTTGGCGCTTGGTTGAGGACGGTCTCCATGCATGCACAACAGCCAGCCATGGAGTCACGAGAGGGAAGAAGGGCTGCCCAAAGAGAATATGGGGTATCAATCATAGAAAAGAAAACACAGAGCTATAAAAACTGGTTAGGTGTGGCTAGGGGTCATGTGACACAGTGGGTCATGTGTCTCATATTTAATCATAGGAGAAATCAAAAAAAGAAACTGTGGATGCTTGGTTCTCCCAATATTGGGTACTTTTCATATTTGATCCTGGATAACACAATTTATTTATTATTTATTTATTATTTAGATTTGTATGCCGCCCCTCTCCGCGAACTCGGGGCGGCTCACACCCAAAAATATAAACAATCGTACAAATCCAAATAAATTCAATAAATTTAAGTATTTAAAATAGTTTTTTTTTAAAAACCCACTATATTAACAAGCACACACACAAACATACCATACATAAATTGTACGTGGCCGGGGGAGGTGTTTCAGTTCCCCCATGCCTGACGACAAAGGTGGGTTTTAAGAGCTTTACGGAAGGCAGGGAGAGTAGGGGCAGTTCTAATCTCCGGGGGGAGTTGGTTCCAGAGGGCCGGGGCCGCCACAGAGAAGGCTCTTCCCCTGGGGCCCGCCAACCGACATTGTTTAGTTGACGGGACCCAGAGAAGGCCCACTCTGTGGGACAATAACAGAGTTGGAGAGAATCTTGGAGATTTTTCAGTCCAATCCCATGCTCAAGCAGGAAACCTATACCACTCTCTTCCTAAAATCCTACGGTGTTGGAGGATCCAAAACTTATGCAGTCAAACTGGTCCATTGATTACATTATCTATACTATGTTCTATAAATAGTTCTAATTATTGGTGATGTTGTTGTGACCTGTTGGCTACCAGCACAGCTAGCAGCATTCAAGGAGGAGATTGACAGGGAGCCTGGGCCAAATTTTGTACCATTGGAAGTCTATGATGAAGAAGCAACCAGTGGAACAACCTCCCTGTGTAGGTTGTGAACTCCCCAACTCTGGACATTTTCAAGAGGAGATTGGACTGCCATTTGCCTGGGGTACTATAGGATTCCTGCTCAGGCAGGGGGTTGGACTTGATGACCTGCATGGTCCGTTTCAACTCTAACAATAAATAAATAAAGCAGGATCAGAAGCAGATACATAGCTGGGGCCTTCCATCTGATCCCAGGTGGAGGGGCAGCTGTCTTTGAGGCCTTGTTTCTTGTTGCTTTCTTGAAGTGATATTCAAATCGCCACACACACACACTGGTTTTGTGGCAAGCTGAGAAGAAGTAATGGCTGCCGCAACAGTGGTGGATTAATTATTTTTACTACCTGTTGTGTGGACATGGCTTGGTAGGTATGGCTTGGTGAGTGTTGCAGGGAAATGATACTGTCAAATCTCCATTCCCATTCCACTCCAGGGAGTCCCTACTCACAGTCACTCATGCCCTTGAGGTTCGACTACTGCAGTGTTCTCTATATGGGGCTCCCTTTGAAAAATGTTCAGAAACTACAAATCATGCGGAAAGCAGCAACACCAGCGGTCATGGGATTCCCCAGATGTGCCCATGTTTCTTCAGCACTTTGCAGTCTGCCCTGGTTGCCGATTGGTTTCAAAACACAATTCAAAGTGTTGGTTATGACCAGTGAAGGGCTACCAAAATTTTTACTACCACAATGCAAGCAAGGCTTATGCAGGACACCCCGTATTTTCTTTCAACATCTTTGAGTGCAAATTGGTTGCTTTTGCGTGGAGTTCCATTTTCACTACCCCACTGCGTCCCCACCCCCCATCCAGGCAGTAGCCCACCCCTGGTTATGATCTATAAAGCTCTACATGGCATCAGACCAAATTATTTGCAAGACCACCTTTTGCCACATGAATCCCAGAAACTGGAGATGTCCTACAGAGTTGGTCTTCTCCAGGTTCCATCAAAAAGACAATGTCACTTGGTGGGGCCTAGGGGAAGAGCCTTTTCTGTGGGGGCTCCAGCCCTGTAGAATCAGCTCCCCCCAGAGATCTGTACTGTCCCCGTCCTCCTCGCCTTCTGTAAGAGCCTTAATACTCATTTACGCTGCCAGGCTTTGAGCCGATTAGATCCTAGGCCCTGGCCAAATGAATGTATGTAGGTTTTCTGTGTGATTGGCAGTGATTGATTTTAATTATTGGGGTTTTAGATTAAGTGTCTTTTATATTCATTGGATTTGATGTTATATTTTGTTTTTTATATGTTGTAAACCACCCTGAATCTTTGGAATGGAGCGGCATAAAAGTCAAATGAAATAATAAAGAAATAAAGAGATAAAGAGATAAAGAGATAAAGAGATAAAGAGATAAAGAAATAAAGAAATAAAGAAATAAAGAAACAAACAAACAAACAAACAAACAAACAAACAAATATTCACGTGATCAGATGGGATTTGGGATTTGGGAGGCTGAGAAGAGATGGGAGTGGGGGTGGCCACAGGGTATTTAACAGTTCTCCGATCTACTCAAATTTTCCACTACCAGTTCTCCAGACCTGGTCAGAACCTGATGAATCACACCTAATTAAAAGTAAAAATTTTGTCACTTCCCCAAAGTCATCAGTCACAAGGTCCAATGAGCACACAGTCCATTTGATCCCAGTCTCCTCTTTCTGGACACATTCATGAATGTCTTTCGTTCCCAAGAGAAATAATTTTATTTTGGCTACAGTAGCCCAGTTATCTCTACTTCCCCCCTTTCTGCCCCTCAGCTCCAGTCTGTGTTAGCCCTGAAGCAACAGGAAAGGAAATGGCCTCAGTCTGGCCAGATTCAGGGTTGACAACAGGTCTGTGGAGGTGGTACAATGGTTGTAATTTTGGGCACAGTTTGGAACTTTCTTTGTTGAGTGCTGTCCCAATTTCAAATAGTCACTGAACATGTGGTAATAGGTTATCATCTGCTTATACAATACAAACATTGAGGGTGAACACAATCCAACAGGTGGGGGGAGTTTTGGGCACTGTGCCTGCCCGTAAGACACACACACATGATGCAAGAGAAAAGAAACCAGCGGTGAGGTAAGTTAGAACCCACCCCTGAGAGCCAGGATTGATGCAAATTTAATTCAATATGAATCTTTATTAATGCCTAATAAAGCCAGTGAATTTTGGAGTAAAACAAACAATCAAACACATTTTCAATACTTAATAAATTCAAATTGTTGTGCGGAAAGTTGATTTCTTCATCAAACACAGCTGTCTTTTATACACAATTCTTTAACCATACATTTGTTGCAAATGATTTGAGATTACAGACTTTATATTATTGTTGTCTTTATATTACACATACATATTGTTTCCCAAACAACCAATTTTTAAAGCATTTCTTGCACTTTTATATATAGGTTTATTAACCAAGAAAGAGACTATTCCACAATGTTCCCTTCTCAATAAAAACTAGTCATTTATTCTCACCCATCCTTCATTTCATTATTCCATCTACGTGCCCACCACTTTCTTCATAAATATTGAAAAATAATAATTAATTAGTAAGAATACAAGGATAGGGAAGAATCATTTATGTCTACATTATATGATATTACTTAATAATAAAGATTGTCTCTCAACTAACTGAAACTAAAATAATGTAGTTCATTTAAACTCAACCTTAAAAAATGTTTAATAATTGACTTAATGCAAAAGAAATTAAAAATCATCAAAGATTTAAAGAAATGAATCTACTTATAAATACTGATAGTGAATGAAATTCAACATACCAAAAAATCCTTTGATGAAAACAAGTAAACTAGTCAACTATCTGGTAGAAAATGAATATCCATATTTTTAATATCTAGTTTTGAACTGCATCGCTAGAACCTCAATTGGGAAAAATTTAATTATTGAAAAACAAAAATGTGACTGGTTGTTCCTGATTAATAGAAACTATATGATTAATAACATCACTTGATTCTCAATTACTTAATGGCTATTCTCCTATTATTATATATTTTAGAAATCAGATCAAATATAAAAAACATAAAAAAAAATTAAAAGTTTCAGAGATTCTTATGCCTCATTATATTCTCTCGACAATTCAGATTCGGTCTTAGGAGAATAATGTAGCATTTGGGGAAAAAGATGCAAACCAAAAGACCAGCCCCAGAGGCCAAGATAGAGAAGATCTCCACAGCCACCATGGATTTTCCTTTGGTGCTCAGATAGGTAGGAAGGAAGGTGTTCCAAACACAGCAAAAGACCAGCATACTAAAAGTAATGAACTTGGCTTCGTTGAAGCTGCGAGGTAATTTCCTAGCCAAAAAGGCTACCATGAAACTTATGAGGGCCAAGAAACCCAGGTAGGCCAGGACTGTGTAAAACATTGAAGTTGAGCCTTCATTATATTCCAAGATGGCTTCTCCTACTAAGGAGTGGAAGTCAAAATTGGGAAATGGGGGACAGCTTATGACAATGGAGTTGGTCAATGGTTTTCCTAAGAATTTCCTTGTCCTGTTTCCTGGCTTTGTAGACATGAAGGCCAGAACCACCATGACAGTTTTTGCCAAGATGGAGGAAACTGCAAGAGAAAAGAGAATGGAAAAGGCAGTTTGTCGTAAGAGACAGGTGAGCTTCCTCGGTCGACCAATGAAGAAGAAAGAGCAGAGGAAGCAGAACAGTAGAGAAACCAGGAGGACGTAGGTGAGATCTCGGTTGTTGGCCTTGACGATTTGTGTGACATGATGTTTATAGAAAATTATCAGTACTGCAGATGTGATCAGACAAAGAAAAAGAGACAGAGAAGCCAAAATGTATCCTAGGGTCTCTTGATAGGCAAGGAAGTAGATCTTCTTGGCAATGCATTGGTTCTTGTCCTTGTTGGGATATTGATCTTCTGGGCATGGGTCACAGTGGGCTGCATCTGAAAATAAGAATTTTTGTGTCAGGATCATTTACCATGAGCATTATCCCTCCTGAAGGATTGACATGTCGGTCCTTTTTTTGCTCTGGCCAACCCATAAATGATGTACAACTGTATGAACTATCCTTTTTATCAATAAAAGTTAAAAAAAAAGAACTTTTCTAGATAAGAATCGGATACTCAAGATTTTTTTTGCCTCCCATCCAAATTCTGAGCTTTTATTTCTTTCCTAATGGGTTTGCACGCATTATTTGCTTTTACATTGATTCCTAAGGGAAAAATTGCTTCTACTTAAGAACCTGGTCACAGAACGAGTTAAGTTCTTAAGTAGAGGTACCACTGTATTTTAATATTGAAGACTTGCAATATTATAAGTGATAGTCATATACAACATTTTTAATTAAGCAGGTACATTGAATAAAGACAACTTTGAGTTTCAAATAACATTAATTTTGTTGTTGTCTTGGGTGATATTTGAAGGTTGCTCTACCTGTCTGATTAGAAAATGTCCCCTCTGGGCAAGCATCACACTCATAGCAGCAAACTGGCTTTCCCTCTGGAACTCTTCTCCTCGCTCCTGCATGGCACCTTTTCATGCCACACCTGGCAAAGGGCACCTTTTGAAAGAGAAAAGAGAATGATAGTGTTATTTGATCACATGATTGCAGGGGGTCTGTACTGGCCATAATTTTGAGGATCAGACGTAAGTAACATTGTTATTGCTGAAATAATAATAATAATAATAATAATAATAATAATAATAATAAAGCCTTTGACTCATTGCCACACAGCTGGATCATAAAATGTCTGGAAGTCATTGGAGTCAATGAAAATATCAGGAAATTCATAGAAAAGACGATGAAATATTGGAAGACTGAGCTTTATGTTGGGAATGAAAGCTAAGGACTGGTCAACATCAGAAGGGGCATCTTCCAGGGGGATTCTTTGTCCCCATTGCTATTCATCATCGCTATAATCCCGCTGTCACTCATCCTACAGAAAACAAACCTTGGCTACCAAACTGCTAGGAATTCAGCAAAAATTTCACACCTGCTGTATATGGATGGCCTGAAGTTGTACGGAAAATCAGAAACTGAGATACAGTCACTAACCAACACTGTGCGGATCTTCAGCAATGACATCAGCATGGAGTTTGGCCTGGATAAATGTGCCACAGTAGCACTGAAAAAGGGGGAAATCACTGAAAGTGAGGGTATTGAAATGCAAAATGGTCAAACCATCAAGTGCCACCAGCCAGCAGCCTACAGATACTTGGGCATCTTGCAACTGGATAATATCAAGCATGGCCATGTGAAAACTGTGATCAGCAAAGAGTACATCCAGGGGACCAGAAAAATTTTGAAGAGCAAACTGAATGGTGGCAACACTATCAAGGCTATAAATACTTGGGCCATACCTCTCATTAGATACACAACTGCCATAGTGAACTGGACTCAAGCAGAGCTGGACAACCTGGACAGGAAAACCAGAAAATTAATGGCGATCCATCATGCGCTACACCCCCGCAGTGACGTTGACAGGCTGTATTTACCAAGGAAAATTGGCGGCAGAGGACTTTTGCAAGTGAAGCAGACAGTGGAAGGAGAGAAGCATGCACTAGCTGACTATGTGAAGGGGAGCAAAGATTCAGCATTGATGGAGGTCAACAATAGGAAGCTTCTCAAGGTGAAGCAAACTAAAGGCCAGGACAGAAAAACTGTAACTCAATGCTGTATTGTCAGTTGGTGGAACAAAGCATTGCATGGCCAGTTCTTGGAGAAGATTGAAGGCAAAGTGGATAAGGAAAAGACCTGGTCATGGTTACAAGTGGAACACTCAAAAAGGAGACAGAAGGTCTAATACTGACAGCACAAGAACAGGCCATTAGAACAAATGCTGTCAAAACCAGAATTGAAAAATCAACAGACGATCCAAAGTGCAGACTCTGTAAAGAAACAGATGAAACAATCGATCACATACTCAGCTGCTGCAAAAAGATTGCACAGACTGACTACAAGCATAGACATGATGCTGTGGCACAGATGATCCACTGGAACTTGTGCCGGAACTACCATTTACCAGTGGCAAAAACTGGTGGGATCATAAGCCTGAAGAAGTGGTCGAAAATGAGCAAGCAAAACTACTGTGGGACTTCTGACTTCAGACTGACTGAATTCTGAAGCATAACGCACCAGACATTGTGATCGTGGAGAAAAAGAAAGTATGGATCATCGACCTCGCAATCCCAGGAGACAGCAGAATTGAGGAGAAGCAGCTAGAGAAATTAGTGAAATACAAAGATCTAAAAATCGAGCTGCAACGACTCTGGCATAAGTCAGTGAAAGTGGTCCCAGTGGTACTTGGCACACTGGGCGCCATACCAAAGGATCTCAGCGGACGTTTGAAAACCATCGGAATTGACAAAATCTCCATCTGTCAATTGCAAATCCCCGCTTTACTGGGATTGGCAAACATAATTTGCCGCTACATCATGCAGTCCTAGGTGCTTGGGAAGCGCCCGACTGGTGATGAAATACAAAATCCAGTATAGTGATCTCGTTTGCTGTGTTGTACTGACATAATAATAATAATAATAATAATAATAATAATAATAATAATAATAATAATAATAATAATTTTTTCTGTTGAGATTGTCTAAACTCTGGATCTTGAACATCAGAGTGCATAGCAAAGTTTGTTACATTGAGATACAACTTCTATAAAACCAGGAATGATGAAGAATGGTCCATGGAATGGCCCATGAAAATCAGTGTCTAATCTAATTGTATCCTGGTTTCAGCAGAGGTTCTTTCTATTCCCACCCAGTTGGACCTTCCACAAATTAGATCTGCAAAATTTGTTAACCTCAAATGCAGGTAATCCACCAAATTCCAGAAGTATTTTCTGATTTTATAGACATGTTTTCACCTGAGAAGGATGTTCAGCACCCATAAGTGATTCATTTACTGAATTTACAACATTTCCTTCCACCTTTGTGGCCCAGGTGATTGCATCAGAGTTAATGCTGAAATCCTGGCCTGGGGCAGCCCTGGAATCCTTGTGCCCAACTTTCACAGGGACTAAATCTTTCTTGGGGTGGACAACCCAGTTGACGATTTCATAACGAGCAAATCCCAGTCCATTTTCTGAGATGGAGACTTCATCTCCCGCATTGTTGTTGAAGCGAACATTCCTCAAGTTAGAAAGAATCTGAAACAAAAGATATATTTGGAAATTGGGACAATTAGCTGAAAGTCAGAAATTAGACATTGTGGCTTCTATATCTGCTACTCATGTTTTATTAATGATACAAAAACACAGAAGATTATACAATCATATATGACTACATGTAATTTCTTATTCATAATTTTAGAAAGTAAAATTCATTTTTATTGTTAGAACAGAGAAAAAATATCTGTGCTGCTTGTTATCAAAGTCCCAGTGGAAGTGAGGACCACACTAACCATGATGCTGGTAGGCAGGGGCAGAATTCTTTTTTTCTTCTTTTCTTCCCTCCAAATTAACGTGTGTCTTATATTCCCGTGAGTCTTATACTCTGAAAAATATGGTACTTTACTTTTATCCCCACTTTAAATAAAATGTTATTTTTAATTTATATTATTATTATTTACAAAAATAAATGTTTTATTAATCTGTTCTGAGATTCAGTGATGGCATAAATGGCATTATAGATACTGTAACTTTCACCTCTTATCCTTATTTCAAAAACAAAATCCGGAATATCCTCAAAACTCTCCTTTCCTGTACATCGTTCTTTCCCTTTTGGATGGACCTTGCCTGGTTGGGGGATATGGCACTCAAAGAGTGTTTCCCACCAATACAAGAGAAAGCTGGCCCCTTCTTCGATCAAATGGTATAAAGACAAGACGAAGTGTCTGAATTCTGAGACATCACCACTGTGATGCCTAAACTGCAAAGCCCCATGCAAATTCTTAAATAGAGATAATTCAACAGTAATTTAAGATAGACATACAAGAATCTTCCTCAATATTGATCGATGGACTGGATAAAATGTCGTAGAGATTACCTGCCATGGCTGCACATTTGAGATCCTCTTTCCAAACTTCAACATGGCTGGTCGTGCTCCTAATCCATAAATTGCATGCAATGCATGTGCCACTGCATAAATGGCATTATAGATACTGTAACTTTCACCTCTCATCTTTATTTCAAAAACAAAATCCGGAATATCCTCAAAACTCTCCTTTCCTGTACATCGTTCTTTCCCTTTTGGATGGACCTTGCCTGGTTGGGGGATATGGCACTCAAAGAGTGTTTCCCACCAATACAAGAGAAAGCTGGCCCCTTCTTTGATCAAATGGTATAAAGACAAGATGAAGTGTCTGAATTCTGAGACATCACCACTTTGATGCCTAAACTGCAAAGCACCATGCAAATTCTTTAAACCTTCAGAAAAGTCTCCAATCAGAGAAAATTTCCAATGAGATGTTAGGATCCAAACAATTTTAAGTGATATCTTTACATATTTTACACAATAATTAAGAACTGTCAAAAATTTTGCAATATCAGTGGAGTGTCCAAACAGAAGAATAACATCAGCTTTAAACAAAATTTTGAAAATTAATCCATTTAATAAAATAGTAACTTGATCAGATTTCAGACTTTCAGTGAAGGCCAGGCAGATCTCCTTCTCCTTCAGCATTGGCTTCAGAGTTGAGAGGAAGTGTCCTCCACTGTCATCTTCAGAGGTCACAAGCCCAACCCAGTTCCACTGGAAATGCAGGAGCAACTGAACTAAAGCCACACACTGTGGAAAGTCACTGGGATTAATCCGGAAGAAGGAAGGATAAACTGCTCTGTATTCCTGAGGGAACTCAAAACCAACACTGAGCTGGAGAAAGAGAGATTCCTCTTTCAAAGATTAAGTAACTTTTATTTATTTATTAGATTTTTTTTTATACCACCCTTCTCCTTAGACTCAGGGCGGCTTACAACATGTTAGCAATAGCACTTTTTTAACAGAGCTAGGCTATTGCCTCCACAATCTGGCTCCTCATTTTACCCACCTCGGAAGGATGGAAGGCTGAGACAACCTTGAGCCGGTGATGAGATTTGAACCGTTGACCTTCAGATCTATAGTCAGCTTAAGTGGCCTGCAGTACAACACTCTACCTGCTGCACCACCCCGGCTCTACACCCACTCTACCTGCTGGTGCAGACTTTAAGGAGTCACAATTGCATGCATTTTCTACCTACCAGTCAGGCAGACTTACTTTGATTAACTTCTTCTCTTCCTAGGAAGAGCTGCTAGTTCCATGTTTTTTCTGATTGTGGCATGTCCGAAGCCGAGCAAAGAAATTGCTGATTAAACTGATACATTGCAATAAATTGAAATGAAATGCTGCTAAACTTTTATGAAAGTTAGAAAATAATTTTTGGCAAGTACAGCATTACAGAATTATTTCATCATCAATCTGTTTGGAGTTACAGTATATAAAAATATAGATTGAAAGATAAAATATAAAAGTCAATTCAATTGTAGGATATCCCCTTCAATAACATTGTTTTCATGCTTGACTTGTGTGTGAGCTTCCATACTGTATCCAGTGAAGCCCCCTTACCTGTGGGACCTTGTAGATGCTGAAGATGGAGGCCATTTGCCTTGAGGATTTGTGGTGGTCACCTCCAATGACAGAGAGCAGAAGATCCTGTCTGTCACATTTATAGTCTGGAATCATTTGGCCCCATGTGGAGAGCAAGGAGTGGCTGATTAAAGAAATTGCCCTCTCCATCTGAATATTGTTACAAATGTGGAGGCCAAGTGTGATGTTGGGGAGGAGAACCAAATCTTTGTTGATATCTGTGATTGCAAACACTAATGCAAGAAACTGCTGGTACTTCTTGAATGTGGGTCTATAGTAAAGAAAACATTGGGAATATTACAGAGAAAAATGTGGTGTGCCTGGGCTATAAATTTGCCTGGGCCATATTTTGATGGGATTTGGAATAGCAAGTCCCAGATTTCATTGAACCTTTTTCATAGATGCTTTTTGATTAAACTTGTATGGCTTAGTGACAAAGAAGAAACACAAGCTGTTCCATTGGTTAATTGCTCTCACCATTAGGAAATTTCTTCTTAGTTGTAACTTGTTTTTCTTGTGGTTAGTTTACAACCATTGTTTTTTATCTTCATTCTTTGGAATATAGTTTGATCCCCTTGTCTGTGTAGGAGCCCCTCAAATATTAGAACTGTGTTATCATACCCCACTCCCCCCAGTCCTTCTTTTCATTAAATAGATATAACTCAATTCCTGTAACTATCCTTTTAGCCTCCAGACTCCTAATCATCTTTGTGGCTCTTCTCTGCATGCTTTCCAGAGTCTCAAAATCTTTTTTGTTTAATTATGATGATCAGAACTCGTCACCACAATACAAAATTGATCTTATTATAAAACCATTCAATGAAAAATGACTAGGCTTTTCTTTGAGCTTTCTACTATGTTTTTCTGTCCGTATTAACATTGTGTCATTTTTTTTAGGTCAGCAGAATTTCAAATTAATTTTCCCTTCTCACTTTTTATTGTGGCTTATTTTCTTCCTGATGTAAGATTACAATGACTATTGCAATTCTAGCCTGTTTTATGATCAAGGACAAGACATTAGAACAGTAGAACAAACACATCAAAAAGAATTATTACCACTCCATACCCAGATGGATATCACCTAACAAACTAATTACTTACCCTAACCTTTTTTCTCCTTCCAGACTACTGACATATCAACAATTACTTGATGAAAACAATATTATCTTAACATGACAACTACTACACGATATAGGGATTAATTTGGACTGGTTAACCTACTTACAAAATCAATTCTAAATATAATGACCACAAAAAAAGACGGTTTCCAAAAAAATAATACAATTGACTTAATTTTCCATGGCCCAACTGTAAAAATGATTTCTAAATTATACAATTACTTATTAGCACACAATCATTTTGAATAGCAAGTTAAAGGTTGCATGATCGCCTGGTGCCAGAATTTCGGTTATACCATTAATCTTCCAGAATGGGAAAATATATGGACTACAAATTATAAGATGACCCTGGCAATGTCATATAAAGAAAACCAACTGAAAATGTTTTATCGATGGCACCTTCCTCCAGCTAGGCTATCCAAAATGTTCTCAAACCTATCCTCCAAATGCTGGAAAGGCAAAACAAAACCGGGAACATTTATGGTGGACCTGTACCTATGTTAAAAAATTTTGGAAAAACATTAAAATTCGAATTGACCAAGTCTTATCGATAGACTTCACATCTAAACCTGAATTATTCCTTTTAGAGATATTTAGACAAAAACGTACACTTCAAGAAAAATATCTTATCTTACAGATATTAGGGGCTGTCAGAATTTCCTATGCCCAAGTTTGGAAGCAGGAGATAACTCCCTCGATTATAACAGTTATTTTTAATATTATGGAATGCGCTGAGATTACTATAGAAATTCAAAATAAAAAAGAATCCGATTTTTATAAGATCTGGGATAAATGGTATCGATGGACCACAGGAAAAAAAATACCAATCTTTTATCACTTAAAATCAGTTAATTCACCTCATCTTCGAACGTTCTAAGTGAAAATATTAGATACCAACACAACGAATCCAAGTACTGAAAATAATTAATTTGACTTTGTAGACAAAATCCTTGTAACATAATTTCTTTTCCCCTCTCTCTTTTCTCTATACCTATTTGAAATGAGAACTAAATTACATATTTTTAATACAATAATTTATTATTGTTTCAATTCTATAATGAAGCTTTACCTTCTTTTATTATATACTCCAATTAATTCATTCTATTAATATGTTGCATATCCTGAAATCGTCTGCAGCTCTGCAGATCCCCCCTCATCCCCCTTCCTATTTCCTATTCCTCCTTATACCTCCTTATTCTTTACTTGTTATTCCCATCTTTTCCCCCTTTTTGGGTCCTCTATAAGAATACCTACTAGTATGGATTATGTATATACACTTTATACACTCTTTTTATAATATAAAAAGTAATATTATAAAACAAATACTCAAAGATATTGTTAATTTTCTGTATACTTTAAACTGTTATCTATTTTGCATTATGATGTATTTATTTGTTTACCTTTGTACATCCTTTTCACTCCTTGGACCTTTTTTCCCTATTTCTCCTCCCTTTATTCTTTTGTAAAAGTCAATAAACTATTTTTTTTTTAAAAAAGAACAGTAGAACAAGGATTTCTAAAGAAATCCCTGAATCCACAAGACAGTAAAAAAAAATATGAATGCATCTTTTCCTGCCAGGTGAAACTTACAAAGATTGATAAAAAAGCCCAAATGATTTTTTCTGAAAATCAGGCACAGTTGAGGACGTAAGAGTTTCCAGGGGTAAATTCCCACCAATAATGAGGTCACCAGGCCTGTAATAGTGCTCTGTTCCTTTAGGCTTGAACAAATACCTCAACACACATACTGCTTGCCTCCTCTTAGCAGTAGTTGGAGGCAAGAGGCAGAAGAGCAGCAGCAAGAAAGGCAAGCTAGGCATTATTGTCTTTCCTAAATCAGAAATCAAGTTTTGTGGAGAAGCTGAATTGCATGTATGAACAAAGAGAAAAGTGAGGAGAGCTGACTCTCAACAAATCCAAGCATGATTCTTTTCAAGACAAGGTGACAGAACCTGCCCCTAGTGGAGGACCTAGGGACATATTTTAAAAGCAGGTTTTGTCCTGGAATAATTTAAGGGATAGAAATCCAGAGGGATTCATTAAGAATTGCTCTTTTGATAATTGTAATTAATAGGTATTGCGCCAGAAGTGAAGTGGTAACACTGAGGCAAAGCTGGATTTAAAATTGGGTCACTTTATTAATTAACATAAATTAATTAATTAAATTATTAATTAATTAACAATAACTGGGAAATGCAGAGGTCAGCAAAAATTTCGGGCCGGAAATGATGTCATAAAACCTTCCTTGGCAACTATGGGCGTAGCTCCTTGCTGATCTAGGTGAAGGGACCATACCCTCACCTGGATCTGAGTCATGCTATGCATTATTATTATTATGATTTATTAGATTTGTATGCTGCCCCTCTCCGTAGACTCGGAGGCTTGCCGTCCAATCCCTGGCTGGGAATTGGCTGGGGCAAGACCCAAGGGCATCCCCTCCCCAATCGCTGAGGCCGGTGGTGACACCATGAGCTCTTGGAAAAAGTCTGCCCCTCATCTCCAAAGATACCCAAAGGAGAACAAGCAGTTGCTAACAATGTTCCCTCTAATTTTTTTCCGATGTGGGTGGAAAAGTATAGTGCCTGAGCAGCAGTCCCTTTGGGACTGGGAGGCATAGAAGTATAAATAAATAAATAAATAAATAAATAAATAAATAAATAAATAAATAAATACATACATACATACATACATACATACATACATACATAATGAATAAACAAACAAACAAACAAGAAAAAGTTTCCATTCTTTTTTATTAAAATAAATTAATAATAAAACAAAACCAAAATCTATTACTATTATTACTATCTTCTTCTCTGTTTCCATCTCTGTCTCCTCCTCCCCTTGTGTGTGTGTGTGCGTGTATGTGAACTCTTGAACCATTTCCAATAATAGGTGAGGGCTACTGGAAATGGTTCAACACACGAGGCTGGGTTTTTTTTCTCCATTATTATTTGGGTGCTTTTTTACCATATGCTTTAAATCAAGAGTCATTTCTCTCTTTCTCTCTCCCTCTCTTGCTGTCTCTCTCTTTTTCTCACTTTCTCTCTCCCTCTCTTTCTATCTCGCTCTGTCTGTTGCTCTCTCTCTCTCTTTCTCTCTCTCTCTCACTCTTTCTCTCTTGTTTTCTTTCTCTCTCTCTCTATTGCTTTCTCTCACACACACTCTTTCTCTCTCTCTTGCTTTCTCTCTCTCTCTTGTTTTCTCTCTTGCTTTCTCTCTCTCTCACTCTTTCTATCTTTCTTGCTTTCTTTCTCTCTCTTGTTCTCTCTCTTGCTATCTCTCTCCCCCTCTTTCTCTTTCTCTCTCTTTCTCACTTTCTTTCTCCCTCTCTCTTTTCATCTTGCTCTGTCTGTTGCTCTTTCTTTCTCAGTGAGGGGGCTGCGAGAGCGCTTTCTCCAAGCGCTTCGGGAACACCTGCCCTGCCTCGACTGCAGCCCCCTTGCTGAAAGCTTGGGACGAAAGCGCTCCCACCGAAGGAGCTGCGAGAGGGGCGGGGCGGGCATTCCCGAAGCGTGCGGAGAAACCTCTACCTGGCTGGGAGCGCGGATGAGGAGAAGCTGCCGCCGCTGCCGCCGCCACCGCCGCAGGAGAAGTCATGCCCCAAGGCGGAAGGTGAAGAAAGCCGGAGAGGGGGCAGATCGGGTGGGGCAGTGGCGAGAGGCCAGGAGTGTGAGGGGGCCGGAGGCACCGTGGGGAAGTGGGGGTGGCTGTGGCTCCCTTTCCTTCCACCCATGGGCTGGCAGGGGGATGGGGAGCGCACGTGGTGCCTCCGCACTTTCGTCGCTCCCCACCCCCAACTCCAATGCCTGGCTCCTTGTGCACCCTTGGAAAAAGGTTTGGGGGGGTATTTTGGGGCGTGTGCATGCACGCGCGCACAGCTTGCAGGGAACAGTGGTTGCTAACCAACTCCCAATTTCCACCCCTAACCTGCCAAGGAGGGGGCCCAGATCTCTATCTATCAACCTGCGCCAGCTCTCGCAGGAACCCCTGCAGGTCCAGTAAAATATGGTGTTACCTTTCTCAGACAGGTTTACGCCATCGGCATGATAAAGCCATGGCTTCTGAACACTAATACGAGGATGGGGAACAACTATGCCACCCAACTCTAGTTCTAAAGGCTGCAGACTGCCAACAGCCTATACCCTGGATCCTGGAATCCTGAAAACCTGATATGGCCACTGTAGTGGCGGCTCCAATCCAGAATGAATGAGTTCTGTATAAGGCAGGATTGAGCCCTATCTACCTCAGCACCTGTTCTGCTGGGCTCTCTGGTAGAAGCCTCCCAAAAATTCACGGGTACACCATCTTCTTCGTCTGAGGAAACTGCACTCCCTGACTCTGCCGGCAACAAAACAAGCCTAGGACATGTTGACGTTTCCCCTGCCTCCACCTCCACATTCCCTGGGGCAGGAGCTGGGCCAGAGCCAACCACAACAGGACCCGTGATGTAATGGCCCCAAAATTGATATCTATGACAGATTTAGTAGATAAATTACAGCCCGCGTGGACTACAATAAATCAAATCTGAGAGTCGATGGATTAAAGTAGAGAAACAGCTTTCAAACGAAGTTACTTTTATTATGAAAATAAGAAAATATAGCTAATGCCTATCAGAGGCATCTTCTATGCATGCTACATCGTTGAAGACAAAGAGAGAAGATGGAGTTTTTGGAGAAGAAAGGAAATGATGCAAGTATGACATGGCAGGATTTTACATCATAATGGGTGGATCTAACAAACATACACACTGTTATCTATTTAATTACTGAATGTCTCTGAATGTCTCTGGGGCTGGCAATACACAGCATGACACCCCTTCTTTGGCAGTCATCAGGGACATTGGTTCACATAAGGCACATTTTCTCGGATAGGTATTTGTGTTGATCAGCTGGCAGTGGTTTATTCAGCAAGTCAGCAATTTGTTCAGTTGTGGGCACATATTGTAATTTCACGAATCCTTGGTTTACGCATTCTCTTGCATTTTTATATATTATGTCAATGTGCAGTGAATGAGCTCCAACATATTCAGTTTCAGCTATGAACGTGACTGAAACATTATCCTCCATAATAACAATTGCTTTCATGGGATTTCCCCAAATACTGTCAATGAGAGCAGAAACAGAGGTTAATGAATTACAACAATCAGAAACACACGCATATTCAGGTTCAGTGGAAGAGCAAGAAATAAACTTCTGTTTTCTAACTTTCCAATAAATTGGACAACCATTTAAAAATATCATATACAGTGATCCCTCAAGTATCGCGATGGTTACGTTCCAAGACCCCTCGCGATACTCGATTTTTCGCAATGTAGTGGTGCGGAAGTAAAAACACCATCTGCGCATGCGCGCCCCTTTTTCCATGGCCGCGCATGTGCAGATGGTGTTTTTACTTCCGCACCTGGGAAGACCCAGGGAAGGTTCCTTCCGCCGCCCAGCAGCTGAGGAGCCGCCTGCCTGCCCGCCTGCCCACCGCTTTTCCGCCCACCACTTTTCCGCCCGCCGCTTGTCCGCCGCTTGTCCGGCCGCCGCTTTTCCGCCCGCCGCTTGTCCGCCGCTTGTCCGCCCGCCGCTTGTCCGCCACTCGGTGCACGATCGGGGTTTCCCATTTGCGTGGGCGGCGGGGAATTCTGGGAGTTGAAGACCCAGGGAAGGTTCCTTCGGCCGCCCAGCAGCTGATCTGCTCGGCAGCGCAGTAGCAGCGAGGAGCCAAAGATGGGGTTTCCCCGTTGCCCACGCAAAGGGGAAACCCCATCTTCGGCTCCTCGCTGCTACTGCGCTGCCAAGCAGATCAGCTGCTGGGCGGCCGAAGGAACCTTCCCTGGGTGCCGCCCGCCGCTCGAGAGCAAGAGGGGGAGAGATAGAGAAAGAGAGAGAAGGAAAGAAAGAGATGAGAGAGGGACGAAGAGAGTGTGAGAGAGGAAGAAGCAAGATAGAGAAAGAGAGAGAGAAAGAAAGATGAGAAAGGAAGGGAGTGATGTCATCGGGTGGAAAAATTGTGATATAGCGTTTCGCAAAGATCGAGATCGCGAAACTCGAGGGATCACTGAAACCTGAAGTACTTTTTCTTGTTTCTATATCACCTGCCCAGTCAGCATCTGCATAACAAATCAACTCAGGATACTTATCGTGTTTCGGCTCTAGGAACAACTTCATGTCCTTTGTGTACTTCATGTATCTCAGTAGTCTCTTTATGCATGTCCAATGGAACATAGTTGCTTTGCCAACATATCTTGACAAAAGATTCACACTCAGTGAAATGTCAGGTCTTGTCCAACTGCTAATGTATAACAGTGGCCCAATTACTGACTGATAAAGCGTTTGGTCTTCAAATTGAGGATACTCTTGTTGAGTCAACCTGTAAAAATCAGTTTGCATAGGAGAATGACATGGATGTGCATCAGACGTGTTACAATTATGTAAAAGTTGGTCAACCTTGCTCTCTTTTGAAAGGCTCTCTTCTCAGTTTTTTCAATCTGAACTCCTAGATAATCATGAATATGTCCTAAGCGTTTCAAAGTAAAATGTCTTTCTAAACCATTTGCAAAAATTTCACTCATACGTTTGTTAGGACCAATGTAAACAATATCATCGACATAAACACTTTCATTTTTAACTGTGGGTGAAAATGTATCTGTGTAGTTTTCAGGATACACCTGTGAGTACCCCTGTTCTACTAGTCTTGCTTTGTATATTTTCTCATCATTTGGTTTTTGTTTAACCTTGTACACCCATCGTGTGCCAATAATCTTCTTGTTCGTTGGAGGCTCAACTTGTTGAAACACATTAAGTTTCTTTAAACTGTCCAGTTCATTTTCCATAGCCTCATACCATTTTTCTTGTTCAGATTCAGGCAAATGTTTTATTTGAGAAAAGTTCTCAGGAGGAAGTGTAACATTGTTACATAAGAAAGGAAAAGGTTTGTGTAATACCTGCTGTTCGTATCTCTTTGGAGGAATTCCTTTCGTGGTTCTCTGCGAACGTCTTGGAACCGTGGTCCATCCTTCATCTTGGTTATCTCCGTCTCCAATTGCATCGCTAGGAACATCATCTGCGACTGTTGAAGACTGTGCATCATCTGGAACAGCTCCCTGTGGATCAGGTTGCGCTGAACCTTCAACATCATCTTTAGGAAAATAAACTGAAGTATCATTACTGTGTATTCTGGACCAATTTGTATCTTCCTCAAATTTAGCTGAATTAGAAACAACAGCTCTGTGATAAGTGTCAGCAAATTTGTAGTACTTAGAACTTTCATTAAAACCTATAAATCTGACACTGGACCTCCTTTTCTTCTTTGAATTAGTGGAATGTTAACCATGGCGTATGAGCCAAAAATGTGGAGGTTTTGAATATCAGGCTTCTTTGCATGAAGCAAGTAGTAAGGAGTCTATTGTATAACACTGCTCCATGTACGGTTAACAATGTAATTAGCATACCTGAGTGCTTCGCCCCAATATAGATTGTCCATGTCAGCATCTTCTAGAAGTGAACAGAGCATAGCGTATAAGGTGCCTTGGTGACCTTCTGAGAGTCGGTGGTGGCTTGTGGTTGACTTCTGATGATGGATTCCATTTTTCTTCATCCATCCTTGGAATTGTTCCGACATGAATTCTCCACCACGATCACTTTGTATTCTTCTGATACGGACACCATGTTGAGTGAGTACTTCTGCAGCAAAGTCTTTAAAGATCTGAAAGGTCTCAGATTTTTGTTTCATTAGGTACACATACCCATATCTAGAATAACTATCAACAATAGTCAAGAAATACTTACAGTTACTTTTAGTAGGCCGAAATGGACCGACAATGTCGGTGTGGACCAAATCAAAAATGCATGTAGACAAACCTATAGCATGTTTGGCAATAGGAGCTGCTTTGGACTTGGCAGAGTTGCAAATCTTACAGTCTAAATGAACTTTGCAATTACTATCAACTTTAAAACCATTTACATATTCAGGTATCTTGGCTAAAACTGGGTAAGATGCGTGGCCCAAACGATGGTGTCATCTATGAACACACCTGAAATGAAAAGATTTGTTTGTTAATACAGGTTTAACATTTGAAACATCATTGGGAACCTCTTGAACCTCATTGGCTTTAGGAGCCTTTTTATCAATAGTGGCAACAGGTTTTCTCTCTGGACCTGTGTTTTCGCTCTTTGGAACTTTTATACTTACATCAACCTTTGCAGGAGGATTTGGCTTTAAATAGTAAACACCCCTAATAGGAACACCGGTAGCAAGAACTTTGCCATCCTTAATGATGTAAGCTTCTGTTAGTTTATGAGTCACTTCAGACCCTAAGTCTTCATTCAGGCGGTATACACTAAGTATGTTGCTTGTAGCAATTGGAACATATAAAACACGTGAGATGAATTGATCCAATTATTTTATGTAGACAGTTCCTTCTCCTTCAACTTTGCATAAGTGATCGGATACAGCATGCACTTCTTTGATGTCAGTCTTATGAAAATCTGTGAAAAGTTCTTTCTGGTAGGCGGTGTGAATGGCTGCTCCGCTGTCTAATGTCCATAAATGTTGAATGTCATACTGTGGACTCTTTTCTGGAACATTGTTGAGGAGGAAAGAATTGACATAAGGACGTGGCTCACCTTTCGAACCTCATTGCGATGATCTGTAGTTGCTGGAGCCTCGGCTCCTGGAGCCTCTTGAACGTGTTCCTTTGGGCAGAGTAAGATATTGAGGAGATTGAGAATCACCATATTGAGAGCTTTGAGGATCATTGGATTGAGAATGTTGAAAGTCATCTCTTTTAGGTTGATTGTGACGTGAATATCTCGAAGTGTAGCCCTTTTGTTGATAGCCTCTACCAGATGTAGGTTTGTATGCGGATGATGTAGGTCTGAGTCTAGTGTGCATGAGCCCTTCTTCAGTTAACAGTTTGCAGAGTCGGGGGGTAGTACGTTGCGCTAACAGCATGCTATTGTATTTAAAGACAGCTTCTTTCCATTCATGATTGAGGGAATTTATTATAGCAGTATTTACTTGCATTGGGTCTATATTATAGCCTCGCTCTGTTAAGTCCTTTTGCATTGCTAGCATCTTAGATAAATGTGGAGCAATTTTCTCTCCAGGCTTTAATTTTGTAGAAAAAAGATCAGAGAACAACAAGTATGTTCCCTCTTCTGAAACTGGTCTATACAGTTCATCTAAGGACTCTAATAATTCATATGCAGTATGCAGTAATATCGAGTCTGCCGAGAGGGGCGGCATACAAATCTAAATGATAAATAAATAAAAATCATGTGGGAATCTAACTAATAAATCAGTGTCCAAAGACATAAGAATGAGCAACGTGACACAAATATTTGATTCCCTTTCTTCCTGAGTCCATTGTCTAATTGGAGGATCAAAAGCCATTTGATCCACTTTCTCAGCAATTAAAATCAATCTCATTTCATGTAGCCAGGTTTTATAATTTTGTCCATTATTTTTTAATCTTGACTCACCTTTCAATGTTGCTGAGGTGACTGATTGCCTTGTAAATGCAGCTGGCACAGCTGCTTGTTGCAGTACCTGAGGTACTGGGACTGGTGGCACTTGGACTGGTTGAGGCGCCTGACTGGCAATGGTGGTTGGACTGGCAACGGTGGTTGGACTGGTTGCTGTGCAGGACGGACTGGAACTTGTGAGCGCTGGTCCTGTGCAGCTTGGCTTGCCTGCAATGCTTGTAGTTTAACTGAAGGTTGATTAAACACAATCCCTTGCATATGCCTTCTTTCATCTCTAAAAACTTGAGACAAATCTTTAGAACTAGTCATTGATTTAAATTTAAAATCATGCAATCCACTAGAGGTCACTGCAGGATAACTTTTGAGAGTTTCTACTTCCTTAAGTGCATGGCTGGGATGGGCCTCTTGTGGAATGTGCTTATCTGACACAGACATTCCTTTTGAAAATTCCACTGCCTGCTCTGTAGACGTGGCATTAGCATTATAAGTTTTGTTTTCCCCCTTTGCATATTCTGCTTGTTGTGCATGCTCTCTTTGGTGAATAGAAAAAACTGCGAACTCACTTCTTAAAATATTCATTTGCATTTCTCTGAGTCCTTTTAATTCTTCTCTCTATATAAGATCATCTATGCATTTATCATGCAGCTGTTTCTGTTTTACTGTTAAGGAATCTCCAAGGTCATCTAGATGGGCACAGTAGCCCTGGGTGTCTTGAATGGACTGTTCAAGATGAGTGATCATAGCACTTATTCTGTCTGAATCACTAACTGACTCACAGCTCCCAGTAGAGCTTGTAACAGATTTTTTGTCATCACAGTGCTTTGTTTTCATTTTAGCCTTTAAGGGGGGGGGGGGGGCAGAAACCTTTCAGAGCTTTCAGAGATCCCCATACTGGCAGAGTCAGACGGAACTAAGGTATCTTCTTCCAAATTACTTTCCTCATAAATTTGATGGCCAGTAACCTCTGATGGTTTTATTACTTGTTCACCATAAATCATTTGTTTCCCCTCTAGTTGTAAAAGAATTTGAGAACTTACTTTTTCTTCACAGGCAGACTGTTCTGTTGAAAGGAAATAATTTTCTCCGCTTTGGCTGCTTGCTTGATGCTGTTGCATTGTAAGATTCCGTTGCTCCTTAGATTTATTCATGAGGGTCATCAAGTGATGAAATTTTTCATCAGACATCTGGTTAATGTCTAACTGAGAGAAAAGCTGTTTATTTTTTCGTTTTGCAGGTATAACAAAAATGTGGTAGCTATTTTTAAAGGATCAACCAAACTCCTGCTACCATGACAGATTTAGTAGATAAATTATAGTCCGCGTGGACTACAATAAATCAAATCTGAGAGTCGATGGATTAAAGTAGAGAAACAGCTTTCAAACGAAGTTACTTTTATTATGAAAATAAGAAAATATAGCTAATGCCTATCAGAGGCATCTTCTATGCATGCTACATCGTTGAAGACAAAGAGAGAAGATGGAGTTTTTGGAGAAGAAAGGAAATGATGCAAGTATGACATGGCAGGATTTTACATCATAATGGGTGGAGCTAACAAACATACACAATGTTAACTATTTAATTACTGAATGTCTCTGGGGCTGGCAATACACAGCGTGGCAATCTAGCCAGGGGGGATCCGTCTCTATGGCTAAAAAGGTATCCCCTGTGCTTGGCTGAGGACGTTTTAGAAACATAGAAACATAGAAACATAGAAACATAGAAGTCTGACGGCAGAAAAAGACCTCATGGTCCATCTAGTCTGCCCTTATACTATTTTCTGTATTTTATCTTAGGATGGATATATGTTTATCCCAGGCATGTTTAAATTCAGTTACTGTGGATTTATCTACCACATCTGCTGGAAGTTTGTTCCAAGGATCTACTACTCTTTCAGTAAAATAATATTTTCTCATGTTGCTTTTGATCTTTCCCCCAACTAACTTCAGATTGTGTCCCCTTGTTCTTGTGTTCACTTTCCTATTAAAAACACTTCCCTCCTGGACCTTATTTAACCCTTTAATATATTTAAATGTTTTGATCATGTCCCCCCTTTTCCTTCTGTCCTCCAGACTATACAGATTGAGTTCATTAAGTCTTTCCTGATACGTTTTATGCTTAAGACCTTCCACCATTCTTGTAGCCCGTCTTTGGACCCGTTCAATTTTGTCAATATCTTTTTGTAGGTGAGGTCTCCAGAACTGAACACAGTATTCCAAATGTGGTCTCACCAGCATTCTATATAGTGGGATCATAATCTCCCTCTTCCTGCTTGTTATACCTCTAGTTTTCCCTTCTCTTTCAAAAGAAGTCATTACTTTTGAGACATGACCTCTTGAAACGCCAAACATTCGGGCACTTTCTGTTACACTAGCACCTGCCATTCGAGCACCAACAACTTGGCCTCTTTGAAAGTCTGAGAGGTCTGCCATTTCTAGAAGTTTACAACCAATTTCCTTAAATTTCTGTAAAAAAAAAAAAGCTAGTTTATAAAAACATATCAAATAACAGAATTTTATAAAACCATTAAAATATGTCAAGTTTTGATTGATTTGAACATGTTCAAACATTATGATGTTTCCATTTTTTTGTCCACTCCCTGTATGGTGTAATATGTAGGTTTTATTACACAAATGGCTATTTTATATGTGGAATTATGACTGAAATATTTTAGCACCTATATTGATTCTCACTATCAGGAAGTTTCCTCTTAGTTTTAGGTTGCTTTCTCTCTTTGTTTCCATCCATTGCTTCTTGTTTTGCCTTCTAGTGCTTTGGAAAATTAAATTAAATTAACAGATTAACAGAGTTGGAAGGGACCTTGTAAGTCATCTAGTCCAACTCCCTGATAAAGCAGGAGACCCTACACCAGTGACGGCGAACCTATGGAACGCATGACACAGGTGGCACATGAAGCCAAATCTGCTGGCACGTGAGCCATTGCCTTACTTTAGCTCCAGCATGCACGTGCATGCCAGCCAGTTGATTTTTCGTTTACATAGAGAGTCTGGGAGGGTGTTTTGGGCTTCCAGAGGGCTTCATGTCTTCCTTTCAGTAGTTCATGAAAGACCTATAATGTATAACGGGGTTTTTTTTAAATGTTTTTAAATTATTAGATTTCTCATGAATTGTTTTATTGTTGTTGTGAGCCGCCCAGAGTCTATGGAGAGGGGCGGCATACAAATCTAATAAATAATAATAATAATAATTATTATTATTATCTCCCAGGAGACAGCAGAATTGAGGTGAAGCAGCTAGAGAAATTAGTGAAATACGAAGATCTAAAAATCGAGCTGCAACGACTCTGGCATAAGCCCGTGAAAGTGGTCCCAGTGGTACTTGGCACACTGGGCGCAGTGCCAAAGGATCTCAGCGGACATTTGAAAACCATTGGAATTGACAAAATCTCCATCTGTCAATTGCAAAAGGCCGCTTTACTGGGATCGGCAAACATAATTCACCGCTACATCACACAGTCCTAGGTGCTTGGGAAGCGCCCGACTGGTGATGAAATATGAAATCCAGCAGAGTGATCTCGTTTGCTGTGTTGTATTGACATAATAATAATAATAATAATAATAATAATAATAATAATAATAATAATAATAAAGTATAGATAATAAAGTTGAAAAGAGTGAACAACATTTTTACAGACCTATAGATTTGTTGAAGCTGGGTGTGACAAGGAATGGCTGGTAGGGGAGGGGCCAGGTAAATCACCCCTTTACATGAGTGATATTGAGTGGGCCACACGCACTCACTCACATAACCATGAAGCCACTCCCATCAGGTCACATGACTGCTAAGCCACTCCCACAAAATTAAGCCATGCCCACAGAGCGGTAGCAAAAAAATTGGAATCCACCTCTGAATCCATGTCTATGAATATGTATTCTTACATCCTCTGTTGCTTATGCATTAGTCTCCCCTGCAGTTCTTAGATGTATGAGTGTATCCTTTACTTGGGTGGGGTCTCTCTCTGTATTTGGAAAGAGTCCAGCCAGCACATGCTAGTTATTTGCTTTGGTTATTGGTTATTGGTTATTTGCTCTGTTTGATTCTACAGCATGCATCCATTGTAACGCTAACCCTAACCCACCCCAGATGTTTATGATGAGTGCTGATAAACTGTCACTTCAAACTATTCTAAAGATCAAGTGTTCTGTGGATTAGCAACGAGAGACATAAGAGTGTTTTTCCCCTTCTGGTAAAGAAACAAAAAGGAGCTCTGTTCCTTGCAATTATCAGAAAAACAGCAATTCTTAATATATCCCCTGTGGATTTCAAGCCATGAAAATGATAAAATCTTTTTTAGTTCTCCAGGTGGAGGCACCTCACCTTGTCTTGCACAGAGCTAATTCCTGGATTTGAAGAGACTCAACTGCCCTTCATTTTCTCTTTAGTCACAGCCTAAACACAGGTGAGAGGAAGCATATTTGATATAAATGCCCTGAAGCCATCCAGGTGGCATGTCCTGGGTTTATCCTGTTAAAGTGATGCTTGCAATTCAGCTCCTGCACAATCTTGATTTCTGATCTAGAAAGAAGAATGACTGGGCTGCATCTTGTACTCCTGCTGCTGCTCTTTTGGCTCCTGCCTCCAATTATTGCTCAGAAGATGCAAACCCTTTGTGTGTTGCCACAACGGTACAAGATTCCTGAACACTATTACAGGCCTGGTGATCTCATTATTGGTGGGAATCTACATTTAGGGAACTATTGGAACCCTTACGTAGACTTCAACAAAGACCCATATCCGTTTTCTCTCCCCTATTTGTAAGTTTCAGCTGGAGGTGAAATATCTTGTTGACTGTTTGCTGTGTTTGCCCTGAAATATTTCTTCTTATAATATTTGAACTTCCCAGTATAGTTCAAATCTTTGTGCTTTTCTCAATAAAGAGCCAGACTGATTAGAATAGAATGACAGAGTTGGAAGGGATCTTGGAGATCTTCTAGTCCAACCCTCTGCTTAGGCAGGAAACCCTGTAGGATTTCAGACAAATGGTTATCCAATCTCTTTTTTAAAACTTCCAGTGTTAGAACATTTATAACTTCTGGAGGCAAGTTGTTCTGATTAGTTTTTCTAACTGTCGGGAAATTTTTCCTTAGTGCTAAGTTGCTTCTCTCCTTGGTTAGTTTCCACCCATTGCTTATTGTTGTACCTTCGGGTTCTTTGGATAATAATTTGAATTAACTGATTAAATAGGTTAGATTTTAAATTTTCCCAACAGGAAAGCAATAAATCACATAAAGAGTAAGGAGGGACAACACTTTAGGAATTTTACTACCCTAGTGAAAAAGTTGACTTAAAATGTTAATTTGGACATAGTCATGATAGACTAGATGACCTACAAGATCCCTTCTAACTGTAATAATAAATAAAAATTTAAAAAATAGAAAGCCCAAGGAAAAGAGCAACACTGTACAAAATGTAAAATTTAGTTTTGGAATCAGCAATGCTTATGAATAGTGGCCATCAATAAAAATTTGCTATATTTTCCCCTGGTATCTTCTGCTTTGGATCTGAAGAAGCTGTTCCAAGAGAGATCCAAATTGATTAGGTTGCTGGAGGAAAAAATGGGTTGTCAGCCTTCCAATAGCATCCAAGAAATAAACCAGAATTCAAGGCTTCACCTTCTTCAATTTATTAACAGAACCATGTTAACACAGCTGGAGAAACCTGAATCTAAAGTCGCGAGGGAATCTCCACTCTGGTTAGAGTTCATTTCCTTGCAACTCCTCCCACAAGCCCATCACATGAACCATACATTTTCTGCCTGTGTATCCTGCAACACCCAGCAGCTTCCAGCAAGCTGCTGAACAAAAGCTAATCTTGGGAATCTAAAAAGGAATGTGTCACGGCATGCAGCCAACCTCCTCCAAGTTCCCACAGCAAGAAACATTCCCAAAGAACATAGCATGATGTGATAGGCCAAAACCTCCAATCATTCTGGCTTTGGCCTGACATGGGTAGGATTACAGGTACTGAAGCAAAGAGAAGAAGGGAGGGATAATGGAGGGATGTATGGTCAAAAAGCATTTCTCCATTGTCAAAAATCCATCACAATTTAATAATAATCATCTTCAAAAATAACCACTATTAATCTTAGAGACTTCCTGCTCCAAAGGATATGCCACAAAGAAATAAGACAAGTAAAACTCCACCAACCCTCACAAGCTTTGTGGCAATATTTTACAATGTTTCTTTCACTGTAGACCCACACCAAACAACTACCAGCAGTTCATGGCCCTGGTGTTTGCAGTGACAGAGATCAACAAGGATCTGGTTCTCCTCCCCAACATCACACTTGGCTTCAACATATATGACAACGCCAATTGGAAGAGAAGGGTTTCTTTCATCAGTCTCATTCTGCTCTCCACCCGTGACCAAATGGTTCCAGGTTATAAATGTGATCAGCAGGACACTCTCTTCTCTGCTATTGGAGGTGACCAGTCCCAATTCTCAATGCTGATGGCCTCCATCTTCAGTATTTTTAAGGTCCCACAGGTAAGGGGGCTCCTTTAGATACATTTATGGAATAGATGAACTACAGAAGTACACACAGAAGTCCAAGGAAAGGAGGACTGTCTGGATAGATAGAGCTATGCGGCAGGACTTGACAAAATACCAGAATTTATAGTGTGGCAATTTATGAACCAGTGCAAAAAAATAACAACAACACGTTTGTAGAAAACAGTAGTAAACCGTTTTACTCTTCAGTGCAATCTTCTGTCTTAGTCTTCTATTTAGAGGAACAAACTTTGCTTTAACTATATGCTTAAAGCTTACTTATATGTAGATACTAAACCAATCCAGGTTTCTCCGTATAAATACTACAGCTCTAATTCAATAATTAACTCGCGCTTAAACTGCTCCAGCCAGCCAACATAAACAGCCAATAGCTAACAACCATTGTGAAGTTGCTTTGCATTTTATAATGCTCTGGCCCAATCAGGATTGAACTAATCCTTGACAAGAACACCAATAGCATATGACACCGTGAATGTCTTCGGAGAGGGGCAGCATACAAATCTAATAAACTGAATTTAATTGAATTAAATGTTATGCTACATTTGGATTCATTTTTAGATTTTATGGGTCAAGATATATTTTATATAACTTCTAGGTGATACATAAGGTCACATTTCTATACTTGCCAAGAGAAATTCCTTCCTAATGTATTGTTGACAGAAGTGTAGGTGTTTTTTGCATTTTCTCAAAATGACTCAGCTTGACTGATGGAGTCCATAAACTGCAGAATGGGAATCCTTAAAGTCACCATCAAACTTTACATTTGTCTTTTAAAGAAGATTTTCATTTTTCCCCCAGCTCAGTATTGGCTTTGAATACATTCAGGTAGACCGAAGAGTTTATCCTTCCTCCTTCCGGATTAATCCCAAGGATTTTCCTCAATTTGTGGGTTTAGTCCGGTTGCTCCTTTATTTCCAGTGGAACTGGGTTGGGTTTATTGCCTCTGAAAGTGAGAGGGGAGAAGAATTCATCTCAACCCCGAGGCCCATGCTCATGGAGAAGGAGATCTGCCTGGCCTTCACTCAAATGGTGAAAGAGGATATTTCTGATGTAGAAGTGTTCATATTCGCTGTACATTCGGAAATATGGGCTAATGTTGAAGTTATTCTTTCCTTTGGAGAACCTGACATTGTTCAAAAGTTTCTTTTGGCTCTGAACTTTAAGTCACTTGGTAAAAATCCATGTCCAAAAGTTTGGATCTTAACTTCATATTGGAAACCATATACATCCCATCTTCTATATAAAATGAATGCCTTAAAAGCATTTATGTGGATCTCTGCATATTAGGGACCACAGCGGAGATATCTCAGAATTCAGAAATTTCCTCCTGTCTTTAGATCCTTTGAACCCAAAAGGAGATGAAATTCTCCCATTGTGGTGGAAAAGGGTCTTTGACTGTGAGTTCCACAAAGCAGGTCACCATTTTATACAATGGATGAGATACTGTACAGGAAAAGAGAATTTATGGAATCTGCCCTCTTATGTCTTTGAAAGAAGCATGTCAGGTGAAAGTTACAATGTCTACAATGCCGTTTATGCTCTGGCATATGCGTTATGTGGAATGTTTGGATCTAGATCAACACTAGCCAGGATGAAGCTTGGAAAGAAAGTCTCCAGTATTCAGTCATGGCAGGTAAGCTCTGTCACTTTGAATTAAGTCCATAGATTTTAGGTAGGAAGCTTCCCATATGTATTATTTGAAATATCCATTAAATACAGTTTCTGTATCAATATATTGTACTTCACAACATATTAAAACAATTATTTTAAAATAATCTGAATATAGTATATACATGGTTGAAAAGGGGGAAGAAAGGGAAGAGGACTGCAAAACAGTTATCTGTAAGATCTATAGAGAAAATAACTTCATATAAGAACCTGAAAGGTTTTCAAAGGTTGCGTGTGTTGCCCACTTGTCTTCTAGGTTTATCAGGAATCTGATTTGGCACAGATTTTTGATAGTTCAGACTGTTTTTCCTTTTGATGCAAAAAATAATTTGAGCAGCCTTGCTACAGTCTTCTTTCTTGTCATTTTCTCTCGTTAAGAACTAATTGTTTCCTTGACTGTTTACTTGTTTTTTACATATTGAAAAAAGCTTTATTCTTTTTAAAACGTTTGTCTCAGATCTTTCTCCATTTTGAGTCTTAACTTGTAAGTTAATCATTGCAGGTTTGGGCTAATTACTATTATTCTCCCTTAGATATGTGCCCCTCTTTTGATACAAGTCCTTTTGGTCTTTCGGTATACCACAATTCATTGTGTAGCTATGCTGGTTTCTTTTCTGATCTCTTTATTTTAGTTCTTCATTGGAATTTTTCTAACTCAGCTTTTATAACCTCATTTTTCAAAATTCCTGACTCCATGGGATGGTGCTCATCTCCATTTCTAAGGCGTGTTGTACTTTTACACTGATCCAAATGCATTAAAAATAATTTTGTTTTTGTTTATTTATAAAAGTTGCTGTATTAAAGAAAGAACACCACCACAATACAAATGTTCTACAAAGGAAAAAATTAAACATGGAGAATATATGAGGATAAGCAAACATACAGATAAATCATTTTTGCATTAGATCTTAATATAGTAAGAAGGGGAAAAATAAAAAGGAAGAATAGAAAAAGAGAACAAAAAGGAAAAGAGGAGGAAAAAAAGGCTTTGTAAAATTGTGATTCTTCTTTGTCTTGAAGTTCCAGGGTCATCTTTGTCAACGTAGCACACTCCATTGTCTTATTAATAAACTGTCAAATCGTAGGGGTATGGTCAAGTTTCCAATTTTGAGCAAAGGCTACTCTTGCCACAGTTAAAAAGTTTATTAACAGATACCTGCCTTCTTTATTAATTTGGTGCCTGATTATACTTAGAAGGAAAAGTTCTGGGTTGAATGGGATAGGTTTTAGAATAATTTGTTCCAAACAATTTTTTATTTTTAGCCAGAAGGCTTTTGAATTGGGACAGGTCCACTGTCAAGATCCTATGTCCTGCTTGAATTGGGACAGGTCCAAGTGGTAGTAAGGTGGTAGTAAGATCCTATGTCCTGCTTGCATTTCCAGCAAGTTGGGGACAAGGATGTAAACAGGACAGGTGGAGGGGGAGATGCCACCTATAAAACATTTTATAAAGATTTTCAATGCTTGAGTTAATTTGTAATTTAGTGTCCAAATTTTCTTCCATTCTGATAAGGTTACTGGATGTCCAAAATTGTGGGCCCAGGCAATCATGTTACCTTTAACTTGTTCATCAAAGAGTTCAAATTGTAATGAAAAGCTATAAAGTTTTGATTATTTGTTTATCTGTGCCAGTTAAGATTTTATCTAGGGTATTTATTTTTTGGAAGCCGTATTTTGCCTTATCTTTGTTATATCTCAATTGGTTTTAGGTAATGGTACCAGTCTAGGTTTATAGCTTTATTTTGAAGTATTTCTTTTGAAAAAAAGTTGTTAATTTTCATCTGTTAATACATTATACAGTAATACCTCATGATACGAACTTAATTGGTGCAAGGAGGAGGTTCGTAAGACGAAAGGTTCGTAAGACGAAACATTGTTTCCCATAGGAAACAATGTAAAGTCAATTAATGCGTGCAACCAAAACCCCCCCGCAAAAAAACGGCTTTCGGCGACTGCTGGGAAGCCGCGCGGCTGTTTTAAAAGGTGACAGCCGGCCTGGGGGGCTTCCCAGCACCCCCCCGAACCCCGAACACGGAAGTTCGGCACAAGTTCAGGGTTCATGGGGGTGCTGGGAAGCCCCCCAGGCTGGCTGCGACCTTTTAAAACACCCGCACCGCTTCCCAGCTGTCTCCTGAAGCCGAACGGCAAAACCGAACTTCCGCGTTCGGCTTCAGGAGACAGCTGGGAAGCGGCGCGGTTGTTTTAAAAGGTCACAGTCAGCCTGGGGGGCTTCCCAGCACCCCCCCGAACTCCAAACTTGTGCCGAACTTCCGGGTTCGGGGTTCGGGGGGGTGCTGGGAAGCCCCCCAGGCCGGCTGTGACCTTTTAAAACAACCGCGCCGCTTCCCAGCTGTCTCCCGAAGCCGAACGCCAAAGCCGAACTTCCGCGTTCGGCTTTGGGAGACAGCTGGGAAGCGGCGCGGCTATTTTAAAAGGTCACAGCCGGCCTGGGGGGCTTCCCAGTAACCTCCCGAACCGAACCCGGGGTTCAGAAAATTTTTGCCTCTTCTTACAAACGTTTTTCGAGTTACGAACCAGCGTTCGGGAGGCTTCTGGGAAGCCCCGCCGCCCGGCTGTCACCTTTTAAAACAGCTGCGTGGCTTCCCAGCAGTCTCCGAATGCCGGTTCGTAACTCGAAAAAAGTTCGTAAGAAGAGGCAAAAATTTTCTGAACCCCGGGTTCGTATCACGAGTTGTTCGTAAGACGAGGAGTTCATATCTTGAGGTATCACTGTATGTTATGGTTTTGGATGTATCTAAGGTGTTTGGGTGGAATATGGCTTCTGTAGCGGAGAACCATAGTGATTTTTCCTTATTGGACTATATATATATATATACAGTAATACCTCATGATACGAACTTAATTGGTGCAAGGAGGAGGTTCGTAAGACGAAGGGTTCGTAAGACGAAACATTGTTTCCCATAGGAAACAATGTAAAGTCAATTAATCCGTGCAACCAAAAAACCCCCCACAAAAAAAGGGCTTTCGGCGACTGCTGGGAAGCCGCGCGGCTGTTTTAAAAGGTGACAGCCGGCCTGGGGGGCTTCCCAGCACCCCTCTGAACCCGGGTTCGGGGTTGGGGAGGTGCTGGGAAGCCCCCCAGGCCAGCTGCGACCTTTTAAAACAACCGCGCCGCTTCCCAGCTGTCTCCCGAAGCCAAACGCCAAAGCCGAACTTCCGTGTCCGGCTTCGGGAGACAGCTGGGAAGCGGCGTGGCTGTTTTAAAAGGTCACTGCCGGCCTGGGGAGCTTCCCAGCAACCTCCCGAACCGAACCCGGGGTTCAGAAAAATTTTGCCTCTTCTTATGAAAGTTTTTCGAGTTACGAACCGGCGTTCGGGAGGCTTCTGGGAAGCCCCGCTGCCCGGCTGTCACCTTTTAAAACAGCCGCGCGGCTTCCCAGCAGTCTCCGAACGCCGGTTCGTAACTTGAAAAAAGTTCTCAAGAAGAGGCAAAAATTTTCTGAACCCCGGGTTCGTATCACGAGTTGTTCGTAAGACAAGGGGTTCGTATCTTGAGGTGTCACTGTGTGTGTGTATGTGTATGTGTATATATATATATATATATATATATATATATATATATATATATATATATATATATATATATATGATGGTCTTGGTATATTCGGGTTTCTTCCCGTGTAGGATTTGGAAATTTCTGGCGACGTTTCGATGAGGTCCCACTCATCATCTTCAGGCTGGTGTTTCTCTCCTTGATCTCAAGTGAGCACTGCGAGACCTGAGCTGCATTCCTTCTATAAATACTGGTGGCTGGGTGTGGTTTGATGGCTCAGCAATTGCCTGCTGTGTAGAAACTTCCTGGTGAGTCAGAGGGGTAACAATTGGGGTCGTTGATGTAGCTGAGGTATGCTGATTAGTTAATGGTTGTAGATTAGGCGTGATGTCCTGAGTAGTTGGGACTTGCAGGTTACTTGATTGCTTTACAATGTGTGTCCTGAGTCTGGTTTCTGTGGCTGGGATACGTTTGAGGGCTGGTTTCCAAATGTCTGGTAAGCGAGAGGTATCATCTCGCTTGTTCATATTTTGGGGATGTTTTTCTATCTCGATGGCTTCCATGATTATTCTTTTGCTGTAGTGTTCTGTTTTGGAAATTAATTTGGTACTGTCAAAATCAATTTCATGTCCTGTGGTTTTGAAGTGTTGGAAAAGGGAGGAGGTTTTTTCTTTTTTCTTTAATGCATTCTTATGTTCTGCAACACGTGCATTTACTCTCCTGTTTGTTTGTCCAATATATGTGGCTGGGCAGATTTTACATGGTATTTGATAAACTCCCTGGTTTTCAAGTTGGATATTGTCTTTCGGGTTTCTTAGGATGTTGGCTATTTTTTTATCTGTACCAAAGGCTGTCTTGATGTTGTGTTTGCGGAGAATTTTACTGATTTTATCTGTGGTGCCTTTGATGTAAGGGAGGAGGGCGATGCCATTGTCCTGCTCTGTGTCTTGGTTCCTGGGGGGTGTCTCTTTTTGGATTAAGTTGTTGATAGCCTCTCTTTGGAATCCATTGGAAATTAATACATTAGTGAGACTGTGTAATTCAGGTTCCAGGTGGTCTTTGTCTGCTAGGCGTTTGGTTCTGGAAATGAGGGTCTTGGCTACGGAATTGATCTGTGCGGGGTGGTGGTGGGATTTTGCGTTCAAGTAGCGGTTGGTGTGTGTCTTCTTCTGGTAGACGGTGTGTCCTAGGGAGCCATCGGGTTTTTTGTAGATTAGGACGTCCAGGAAGGGAAGTTTGTTGTTGGTTTCTATTTCCATGGTGAATTGTATTTTGGGGTGTAGGCTGTTGAGATGTATGAGAAAGCTGTCTAGTTTTTCTTTCCCATGTGGCCAAATTACGAAGGTGTCATCTACATATCTAAGCCAGAGTTTGGGTTTGTATTCAGATTTGTCCAAGGCATTGGTTTCAAAATATTCCATGTATAAGTTTGCGATGACAGGTGACAGGGGTGATCCCATGGGGGCTCCTTCTATCTGTTTGTATCTTTGTCCATTGTGGATGAAGTATGTATTCATCAGGCAGTGGTTGGTCAGATCTAAGATGTGCTTCGGGGGGTTGTATTTGTTTTGGATGGCTGTCAGGGCTTCTTTGATAGGCACTTGGGTGAAGAGAGATATGACATCGAAGCTTACGAGAAGGTCACTGGGTTGTAGGTTTTGTTCCTTTATGATTTCTATGAAGTGGAATGAGTTTTGTACATGAGACATGATGGATTCTGCATAGGGCTGGAGTTGTTTGGCGAGAAATTTGGCAAGATTCTGTAGGGGTGAGCCTATGGAGCTGACTATGGGTCTGAGTGGTGTTCCTTCTTTGTGTATCTTGGGGAGGCCATAGAGCTTGGGGCATCTGGATGATTTTTCTCTGGGGATGATTCTTTGCTGGATTTCTTGACTGATGGGAGAAGCTTTTATTTTGGATTTGGTGGTTTTTTCCAGGTAGATGGTAGGATCTGTGCTTAGAGGTTTGTAGGCGGGGTCTTGGAGTAGGTTGGATAGCTTGTCTTGGTAGTCAGATGTGTTCATCACCACAGTGGCATTGCCTTTGTCTGCTGGGAGGATGATTATGTTATTGTCTTTCCTCAAGTTGGTGAGTGCTTTTTGTTCATCTTTATGTAAGTTGCTTCTGGGTGGAATGCTGGAGCAGAGGACATTGGTGACTTCGAGTCTGATTTTGTTGGCTTCATCTTGGTTGATTTTAGTTAGGGTGGCTTCAACTCCGCATATGATATTTTCAGTGGGGATGCGTTTGGGGGCGACTGCAAAGTTGAATCCTTTGGAGAGGACGTTGGTTTCTGCTGTGGTGAGGGTCCTGTCCAATATATTATGTACTGTATTCTTCATGAGTTGCTGTGGAAAAGGTTTGGGCTTCTGGTGTTTTTCCAAATTGTGGAGTTTCCTGGTGTGTATGTCTGTATTGAGGGAGGTTTCTGTTTCAGCTCTCCAGAAGGCTAGTTGTTTGGATTTGTCCCAGAGTATTGGGTGGATTCTGTTGCTGAGTTTGAGGTGAAGACTGAGTAGGTCTTTGTTGGTTTGGTCTAGTAGGAATCTTTTTCTGTGGAGTTCATTTCTAATTAGGGCTAATTCAGTTCTTTTCAGGATCCGTTCAGTGGATGGGGTTTTAGAATGGAATTTTAGTTGGCAGCATTTGGGGATCAAGTTTCTGTCTCGGCAGTTGTGTAGAAATTTGAGGTCACATAGGATGGTAGCTCTTTGAACCTCGAGTTTCTCGTAGGTCCTGGTCAGCAAGAAGGTATCCTCCCCGTAGAGGTAAGATATTTGTTTTCGTATATTTTCCCCACTGAAAATATCATATGCGGAGTTGAAGCCACCCTAACTAAAATCAACCAAGATGAAGCCAACAAAATCAGACTCGAAGTCACCAATGTCCTCTGCTCCAGCATTCCACCCAGAAGCAACTTACATAAAGATGAACAAAAAGCACTCACCAACTTGAGGAAAGACAATAACATAATCATCCTCCCAGCAGACAAAGGCAATGCCACTGTGGTGATGAACACATCTGACTACCAAGACAAGCTATCCAACCTACTCCAAGACCCCGCCTACAAACCTCTAAGCACAGATCCTACCATCTACCTGGAAAAAACCACCAAATCCAAAATAAAAGCTTCTCCCATCAGTCAAGAAATCCAGCAAAGAATCATCCCCAGAGAAAAATCATCCAGATGCCCCAAGCTCTATGGCCTCCCCAAGATACACAAAGAAGGAACACCACTCAGACCCATAGTCAGCTCCATAGGCTCACCCCTACAGAATCTTGCCAAATTTCTCGCCAAACAACTCCAGCCCTATGCAGAATCCATCATGTCTCATGTACAAAACTCATTCCACTTCATAGAAATCATAAAGGAACAAAACCTACAACCCAGTGACCTTCTCGTAAGCTTCGATGTCATATCTCTCTTCACCCAAGTGCCTATCAAAGAAGCCCTGACAGCCATCCAAAACAAATACAACCCCCTGAAGCACATCTTAGATCTGACCAACCACTGCCTGATGAATACATACTTCATCCACAATGGACAAAGATACAAACAGATAGAAGGAGCACCCATGGGATCACCCCTGTCACCTGTCATCGCAAACTTATACATGGAATATTTTGAAACCAATGCCTTGGACAAATCTGAATACAAACCCAAACTCTGGCTTAGATATGTAGATGACACCTTCGTAATTTGGCCACATGGGAAAGAAAAACTAGACAGCTTTCTCATACATCTCAACAGCCTACACCCCAAAATACAATTCACCATGGAAATAGAAACCAACAACAAACTTCCCTTCCTGGACGTCCTAATCTACAAAAAACCCGATGGCTCCCTAGGACACACCGTCTACCAGAAGAAGACACACACCAACCGCTACTTGAACGCAAAATCCCACCACCACCCCGCACAGATCAATTCCGTAGCCAAGACCCTCATTTCCAGAACCAAACGCCTAGCAGACAAAGACCACCTGGAACCTGAATTACACAGTCTCACTAATGTATTAATTTCCAATGGATTCCAAAGAGAGGCTATCAACAACTTAATCCAAAAAGAGACACCCCCCAGGAACCAAGACACAGAGCAGGACAATGGCATCGCCCTCCTCCCTTACATCAAAGGCACCACAGATAAAATCAGTAAAATTCTCCGCAAACACAACATCAAGACAGCCTTTGGTACAGATAAAAAAATAGCCAACATCCTAAGAAACCCGAAAGACAATATCCAACTTGAAAACCAGGGAGTTTATCAAATACCATGTAAAATCTGCCCAGCCACATATATTGGACAAACAAACAGGAGAGTAAATGCACGTGTTGCAGAACATAAGAATGCATTAAAGAAAAAAGAAAAAACCTCCTCCCTTTTCCAACACTTCAAAACCACAGGACATGAAATTGATTTTGACAGTACCAAATTAATTTCCAAAACAGAACACTACAGCAAAAGAATAATCATGGAAGCCATCGAGATAGAAAAACATCCCCAAAATATGAACAAGCGAGATGATACCTCTCGCTTACCAGACATTTGGAAACCAGCCCTCAAACGTATCCCAGCCACAGAAACCAGACTCAGGACACACATTGTAAAGCAATCAAGTAACCTGCAAGTCCCAACTACTCAGGACATCACGCCTAATCTACAACCATTAACTAATCAGCATACCTCAGCTACATCAACGACCCCAATTGTTACCCCTCTGACTCACCAGGAAGTTTCTACACAGCAGGCAATTGCTGAGCCATCAAACCACACCCAGCCACCAGTATTTATAGAAGGAATGCAGCTCAGGTCTCGCAGTGCTCACTTGAGATCAAGGAGAGAAACACCAGCCTGAAGATGATGAGGGAGACCTCATCGAAACGTCGCCAGAAATTTCCAAATCCTACACGGGAAGAAACCCGAATATACCAAGACCATCATACCTGTACCCGTGAAAATCTACGAAAACATATATATATATATATATATATATATATATATATATATGTGTGTGTGTGTGTGTGTGTGTGTGTGTGTGTGTGTGTGTGTGTGTGTGTGTGTGTACATTGTTCTGAGTTCAGGTTTTGCCCTGTGTAATATTTTGCATGTTTATGCGACGTTTCGGTGAAATCACATCCACCATCATCAGGCTGAAGTTTCCAAGCTTCGTGCTGTTGTAAAACGGAATGTTTGCAACTGTCATTTCTTCCTAGTATATAGTGTGGGGGTGGAGATTTGGTTTGAATGTAGCAAATAGATTGGGTGATTATGTTTCAGTGATCTGATTGGTTGGTGTAATCATAATTTTTATGAAGTGTTTTTTTTGTTTATTTTGTTTAAGGCTGGTTTCCAAATTTCTGGTAGGCGGGACGTATCATCTCTTTTATTTATGCAAAGGGGTCTCCTCTCAATTTCTATGGCTTCTAGAGCAATTCTTCTATATAAATTCTCTGTTTTGTGAAGTAATTTAGTTTTTTCAAAGTCAATTTCGTGACCTGTTTTTTTAATGTGCTGGACAAGGGAGGAAGTATTTTCTTCTTTTTTAACTGCATTCACATGTTCTGCAAGGCGTGCACTTACTCTTCGGTTGGTTTGTCCAATGTATGTGGCTGCACATGTTTTGCAAGGGATTTCATAGATTCCTTGGTATTCCAATTGGATTTTATCTTTGGGGCTCCTTAGGATATTAGATATTTTTTGGTTGGTGCAAAATGAAGTTTTGATGTTATGTTTGTGCAGAATTTTACTAATGTTCAAAATTCATTCCACTTTATACAAATAATCAAAAAACAAAACCTACTACCCGATGACCTACTTGTAAGTTTTGATGTCGTGTCCCTTTTCACACAAATACCTATTAAAGAAGCCTTGACAGCTATCCAGGACAAACACAAACCCCCCAAATATATCCTAGACCTTACCAACCACTGCCTGACCAATACATACTTCATCTATAATGAACAAAGATATAAACAGATAGAGGGAGCCCCCATGGGATCACCTCTCTCACCGGTCATCGCCAACCTCTATATGGAATATTTCGAAAATAATGCATTAGAGCAATCCAAATACAAACCTAAACTTTGGCTGAGATATGTTGATGATACCTTTGTAATTTGGCCACATGGTAAGGAAAAACTAGACAATTTCCTCACACATCTTAACAGCCTACACCCCAAAATACAGTTTACTATGGAAACAGAAATCAATGATCAACTTCCCTTTCTAGATGTACTGGTCTATAAAAAACCCAATGGCAGCCTAGGACACACTATCTACCAAAAGAAAACCCATACCAACCGTTATCTAAATGCACACTCACACCACCACCCCGCACAAATCACCTCAGTGGCCAAAACTCTCATCACCAGAACCAAACGCTTAGCTGACCATGAGCACTTAAAAACTGAATTGAACAAACTCAAAGATGTATTAATTTCTAATGGATTCGAAGAGAAAACAATCACAAACCTAATCAAAAAAGAGACACCCCCCAAAAAACAAGATCAAGAACAGGACAATGGTACCACCATCCTCCCTTACATCAAGGGCACCACAGACAAAATTAGTAAAATTCTGCACAAACATAACATCAAAACTTCATTTTGCACCAACCAAAAAATATCTAATATCCTAAGGAGCCCCAAAGATAAAATCCAATTGGAATACCAAGGAATCTATGAAATCCCTTGCAAAACATGTGCAGCCACATACATTGGACAAACCAACCGAAGAGTAAGTGCACGCCTTGCAGAACATGTGAATGCAGTTAAAAAAGAAGAAAATACTTCCTCCCTTGTCCAGCACATTAAAAAAACAGGTCAGAAATTGACTTTGAAAAAACTAAATTACTTCACAAAACAGAGAATTTATATAGAAGAATTGCTCTAGAAGCCATAGAAATTGAGAGGAGACCCCTTTGCATAAATAAAAGAGATGACACGTCCCGCCTACCAGAAATTTGGAAACCAGCCTTAAACAAAATAAACAAAAAAAAAACACTTCATAAAAATCACTATGTCAATCCTTCTAATAATTATGATTTTGGAATTTTGAAATTTGGAAACCAGCCTTAAACAAAAAACACTTCATAAAAATCACCATGTCAATCCTTCTAATAATTATGAATTTAGAATTTTGAAATTTGGAAACCAACCTTAAACAAAAAACACTTCATAAAAATCACCATGTCAATCCTTCTAATAATTATGATTACACCAACCAATCAGATCACTGAAACATAATCACCCAATCTATTTGCTACATTCAAACCAAATCTCCACCCCCACACTATATACTAGGAAGAAATGACAGTTGCAAACATTCCATTTTACAACAGCACGAAGTTTGGAAACTTCAGCCTGATGATGGTGGATGTGATTTCACCGAAACGTCGCATAAACATGCAAAATATTACACAGGGCAAAACCCGAACTCAGAACAATCTACACACACATATATATGTCCAACAGGGAAAGCTGTAGCCTAGACCAAAGTCCTAGGTCCTTACTAATTTTCTGGATTAAATTATCGTAGTTGTCTTTTTTGAGTGAATTACATTTTTGCAGAAAGTATGATTCCTAAATATTTGACTGTTTTAGCTACTTTAAGACCTAATTGACTTTCTAAATTAAAGGCAATTTTCATCAATATCTTGCTGCATTTCTGAAGAATGTAGCACAACTTCACTTTCTCATTTATTAACTCTACTTCTTAAATCCCCTCAGTTGTTTCATCCATCAAGTTTCCGTGATGGCAAAAGTATCATATCTTCTTTGATTTCTCATTTATCCTGTTTATTCCTCATATTTTGGGCATTGGTGTTCTGGCATTTGAATTTTTTTGACTGACCCTGTATTTTTTTTGTGTCTGAGAAGCCTCAAAATGATAGAAGCCAGGATGCCTTATCTCTGATTTTTAACCAATTACTCCAATTTCTGAAGGTCATTTTTGTTTCAGCTTCTTCCTTACTTGACAAATGTCCAGTTCAACAACAATGCTGGAGAAGAAGTCACCTTCTCAGAAAAAGGTCTGGGATCAGCTCGTTATGATCTTCTCAATTGGGCTCACTTCCCCAATCGATCCATTGTCCTTCAGAAAGTTGCGCAAATAAATTCCGAGGCTCCCCCGGGCCAGGATGTCACCATTCATTCCAATGCAATTGTCTGGCCTACAAAGGTGAGCTGTAAGTTTCACTCTTTCCTGGGGATCCTAACTTTAAAATAGAACTATTTTAAAATCCTAACTTTAAAATAGAACTATTGAATCAGGAACCATGACAGCATGATGTTGGGTAAAAAATGTGCTTTGCGTGGAAGACATTTGTGGTCTTCACAATCGAGATCCAATAATCCAGTTGGCCATTAGAGCCGACAACAATGATTTCTAAGTACCCAAACCCCAATAATTCAGTGTTGTACCTCATGATTCTTGACAAATGTATCTTTTCTTTTATGTACACTGAGAGCATATACATCAAAGACAAATTCCTTGTGTGTCCAATCACACTAGGCCAATAAAGAATTCTATTCTATTCTATTCTATTCTGCTCAAAAAATAAAGGGAACACTTAAACAACACAATATAACTCCAAGTAAATAAAACTTCTGTGAAATCAAACTGTCCATGTAGGAAGCAACACTGATTGACAATCAATTTCACATGTTGTCAATGCATTCAACTTTTTACAGAACAAAGTATTCAATGAGAATATTTCGTTCATTCAGATCTAGGATGTGTTCTTTGAGTGTTCCCTTTATTATTTTGAGCAGTGTATTCTATCCTACCCATCCCTACCCTACCCTTCCCTTCCCTACCCTACCCTATCCTATCCCGTCTTGTCCTATCCTATCCTATCCTATCCTATCCTATCCTATTCCATTCTCAGGGCTCACTGCAATAATTTATTTTATTTTATAGTAAATTTACCAATTGAAAAGACAGGAGTTTTTTAAAAAATAGTTTGCACCTGAGGGATTTCCTCCAAGAAGTCATATGGTGCACTCATTGTTAAACATTTCAAGACAGATGATACAATCATACCTGTGAACAGATGAGGGAAGATGTAAACATAGATATTCATAAATGGTAAACTCAAGTTTATTACCATCCATCCTTCAGTTATTATCCTCAATAAAAATATGTTTTATTGTATTGTATTAATTTTAAAAAGTTATATGCCACAGAAACATTGTTAAATCGTACTGTGAACCAATTTCTTCATGGTTGCCTCAACTCATAGATACATAGAAAATAATGTACTGGGCAAATTATTATTCCAAAATCAAACTAAGACAATTGGAAATGTTTATAAATATTTACTAAATCATAGAACGATAGGTTGGATATTGAAAGATAATATGATTAGTTGGTGCAAAAATTTTGGCAAAGAGATTGATTTAGATACTTGGGAAAAGATATGGATGTATAATTGGAAAATAACAAAATCAATCTCTTTTAAAGAAAATCAAATTAAGATGTTTTATAGATGGCACCTTCCACCATACAGAATCTCTAAAATGTTTCCTTCGGTATCGCCCATTTGTTGGAAATGCAAAAAAGAAGTTGGCACATACTACCACGTATGGTGGACCTGTTCGGAGACCAAAATATTTTGGAATAAAGTAGAGAATTGGATAAATGAAATAACAAAGGAGAAGATTAAAAAATCTCCTGAATTTTTTCTATTGGGTATTTCAAACATAAAGTACAAAAAAGAAATTTACTATTTAATAATACATATATTGACGGCAGCACGAATAACATTCGCGCAGAAATGGAAAGAAAAGACGATACCGAAAGATACTGAGGTGTTTAAAAAAATTATAGAGTGTGCAGAACTAGGCATGATGACTAAAAGGTTGAACAATCAAACTGAAACAGAATTTTATAAAATTTGGGATAAAGTATATGATTGGTGGAATGTTAAAAATAGTATTAAAAATTAAATATATAAGAATAAATGACTACTTAAAAATCGTAAGATAGAATTATATAGTTTATATAGTTTATATAAACTATATAAACAGTCCTTGTGGACTGTTTTAAAAAAGACATCAGGAAGAGAGAAAATTAAGACCAAGACTTTTTTAAATTAGATTAAGACCTAAGACCGTTGAAGACCAGAAGAACATCATGCCTGGACTGACTAACTTCTGATGATTGAAGAGTTTTTAAAGATCTGTTTTTACCACCATCGATATCAATTTTATATTAATTTATAATTTTAGCGTATATTTTATATATTTATATTTTAATGTTTTTAGTGTTTAAATTGCTGTTAACTGTCTTTTTATACTATTATTAATTTAATTGATTTTTTAACGTAATTGGGGCTTTAAGTAATGGATGACTGGGATAAACATACTTGTGGTTACGAATGGAATGACTGGTACGATTGGATGGGTGGGGGTGGGGGGGTATGGTATGGATGAGTGTATCGATAGAAGTGTGAATGATATGTCTGGCCCACCTGACGCCCGGGAGACAGGAGAGGAAGGGGCACCGATCTCTGGGGTGGCAGGGGATCGGAATATCCCTGTGTTGCTGGGGAGAGGCAGATATGGCGGGGGCCACAGAGTTAGCCGTCCCAGGGGAACGAGGGACCGTTGCTTAATAACGGTCCCCTGTTCTGGCTCTGTGAGCCCAATCTTGGGTACTGGTGATGAGTGTAACTCTGGCCCTGGGCTCAGGTTGCTGCTGCTGAATGCCAGGTCGGTGGTTAATAAAGCTCTCCTCATCCGGGATTTGATCCTGGATGAGGAGGCCGACCTGGCATGTATTACTGAAACCTGGCTGGGCCCGGAGGGAGGTGTTCCTCTCTCTGAAATTTGCCCAGCCGGGTTTCAGATATGGCATCAACCGCGACCCCAGGGGAGGGGGGGAGGAGTGGCTATTGTAGCCAGGGAGAGCCTTTGCCTGCGTGGACTCATTGCTCCGGAAATTGCGGGTTGCGAGTCTCTCTTGATGAAGTTGGACTTAGGAGTTCAGGTGGGCTTATTTCTCACGTACCTGCCTCCCAGCTGCGTGTCAAAAGCCCTGCCTGTGCTACTCGAGGAGGTAGCCAGGTTGGCGGTAGAGTTCCCCAGACTCATTGTCTTGGGGGACTTCAATCTGCCGTCACTCGGCGAAACCTCTGGGTTGGCACAGGAGTTCATGGCCACCATGACAGCCGTGGACCTGACTCAAGTAGTTCAGGGTCCGACTCACGAGGGAGGGCACGCACCTGACATGGTATTCCTTTCCGAGCAATTGAGTAATGGTCTGAGACTAAGGGGCTTAGAAGTGTTGCCTTTGTCATGGTCAGACCATTTTCTACTACGGCTTGACTTCCTGGCTCCAATCCTCCCCCGTAGGGAGGCGGAACCAATGAAGATGTTCCGCCCCAGGCGCCTGATGGACCCAGAGGGCTTTCAGACGGCGCTTGGGGTTATTCCAGAGGCACTCGTCCACAGTTCGGCGGAGGCCTGGAACAGGGCTGCAGTGGGGGCTCTTGACCGGATTGCGCCTTTGCGACCTCTCCGTGGCGCTAGACCCCGTAGAGCCCCATGGTTCAACGAGGAGCTCCGGGAGTTGAAACGCCAAAAGAGACGTCTAGAGAAGCGATGGAGGAAGAGTAGGTCTGAATCCGATCGAACACTTGTAAGAGCTTTTATTAAGACTTACAAAGTGGCGCTCAAGGCGGCAAGAGGCGCGTACCATGCCGCCTTGATTGCATCAGCGGAATCCCGCCCGGCCGCTCTGTTTAGGGTGACCCGCTCCCTTCTCAACCAGGGGGGAGTTGGGGAGCCCTTACAGAGTAGTGCCGAGGATTTTAACACGTTTTTCGCTGATAAAGTCGCTCGGATCTGGGCCGATCTCGACTCCAATTGTATAACAGAGTCGACTGACAATGAGTCAGTCGAGGTGACTGGGGCACGTACTTGTCCACCTGTCTGGGAAGAGTTTGATCTGGTGACACCTGATGAAGTGGACAAGGCCATTGGAGCTGTGAGTTCCGCCACCTGTTTACTGGATCCGTGTCCCTCCTGGTTGGTTTCGGCCAGCAGGGAGGTGACACGGAGCTGGGCCCAGGTGATTACCAACGCCTCCTTGGGGAGGGGAGTTTTTCTATCTCTCTATAAAGAAGCACTCGTGCGCCCCCTCCTCAAGAAGCCCTCCCTGGACCCAGCTGTGCTTAACAACTATCGTCCAGTCTCCAACCTTCCCTTTATGGGGAAGGTTGTCGAGAAGGTGGTGGCGCTCCAGCTCCAGCGGTCCTTGGAAGAAGCCGATTATCTAGGTCCCCGGCAGTCGGGTTTCAGGCCCGGTTACAGCATGGAAACCGCTTTGGTCGCGTTGATGGATGATCTCTGGCGGGCCCAGGACAGGGGTTTATCCTCTGTCCTGGTGCTCCTTGACCTCTCAGCGGCTTTCGATACCATCGACCATGGTATCCTTCTGCACCGGTTGGAGGGGTTGGGGGTGGGAGGCACTGTGCTTCAGTGGTTCTCCTCCTACCTCTCTGGCCGGTCGCAGTCGGTGTTAGTGGGGGGCCAGAGGTCGACTCCTAGGTTTCTCCCTTGTGGGGTGCCTCAGGGGTCGGTCCTCTCCCCCTGCTATTCAACATCTACATGAAACCGCTGGGCGAGATCATCCAAGGACATGGGGTGAGGTATCATCAATATGCGGATGATACCCAGCTCTACATCTCCACCCCATGCCCAGTCAACGAAGCGGCAGAAGTGATGTGCCGGTGCCTGGAGGCTGTTGGGGCCTGGATGGGTGTCAACAGACTCAAGCTCAACCCGGATAAGACGGAGTGGCTGTGGGTTTTGCCTCCCAAGGACAATTCCATCTGTCCGTCCATTACCCTGGGGGGGGGAATTATTGACCCGCTCAGAGAGGGTCCGCAACTTGGGCGTCCTCCTCGATCCACAGCTCACATTAGAAAAACATCTCTCAGCTGTGGCGAGGGGGGCGTTTGCCCAGGTTCGCCTGGTGCACCAGTTGCGGCCCTATCTGGACCGGGACTCACTGCTCACAGTCACTCATGCCCTCATCACCTCGAGGTTCGACTACTGTAATGCTCTCTACATGGGGCTACCTTTGAAAAGTGTTCGGAAACTTCAGATCGTGCAGAATGCAGCTGCGAGAGCAGTCATGGGCTTACCTAGGTATGCCCATGTTTCTCCATCACTCCGCAGTCTGCATTGGCTGCCGATCAATTTCCGGTCACAATTCAAAGTGTTGGTTATGACCTTTAAAGCCCTTCATGGCACTGGACCAGAATATCTCCGAGACCGCCTACTGCCGCACGAATCCCAGCGACCGATTAGGTCCCACAGAGTGGGCCTTCTCCGGGTCCCGTCAACTAAACAATGTCGGTTGGCGGGCCCCAGGGGAAGAGCCTTCTCTGTGGCAGCACCGGCCCTATGGAACCAACTCCCCCCGGAGATTAGGATTGCCCCTACTCTTCCTGCCTTCCGTAAACTCCTTAAAACCGACCTTTGTCGTCAGGCATGGGGGAATTGAAACATCTCCCCCTGGGCATGTTTAATTTATATATGGTATGCGTGTGTGTATGTCTGTTAGTATATGGGGTCTCTTAAATCTTTAAACATTTTAAAAACTGTTGGATTATTTATGATTTGTTGTTACATGTTGTGAGCCGCCCCGAGTCTTCGGAGAGGGGCGGCATACAAATCGAATAAATAATAATAATAATAATAAATAATAATTATAACTAACTTAGAAGTGTTTATATTATCTTCTTTCTGTATTACTAATAATTTGTTTATTGCTCTTTGATATATATATATACATATAAGTATATTATTATTATTTTTTGTTTTAAAAAAATATACAAAGAAACTTAATCAACAATCCTAATTTTAAAAAACTATAATTAAATTTAACGATAATGTAATCTTCAAGAGTGGCTTTTCTGCTTAGATCTTGTAATAGTTAGAGTTTTTTTTATTCTGTATTAGTTAGACTTCTATGATAAGCGGAGCAATAGTAGCTCCTTAAATGTTCAATGTTGTATGTCTTTGTTTGTTTTACTTTGAAAATAATAAAAAATATTAAAAAGAAAAAAAGAAACATAGAAGACTGACGGCAGAAAAAGACCTCATGGTCCATCTAGTCTGCCCTTATACTATTTCCTGTATTTTATCTTACAATGGATATAATGGATATATGTTTATCCCAGGCATGTTTACAATGGATATATGTTTATCCCAGGCATGTTTAAATTCAGTTACTGTGGATTTACCAACTCCCTCAAATTTCTTCTTTGTTAACATACACTAATTCTTCCAAGAACTTGTTTTCTTCACACTGTTCAGTTGGATTGATATGTTTTATTTTTAAATAATAGCTGTAGTTTATTTATTTATTTATTTATTGTTAGAGTTGGGAGGGACCATGTGGGTCATCAAGTCCAACCCCCTGCCCAAGCAGGAACCCCACAGCATCCCAGCCAAATGGCAGTCCAATTTCCTGTTAAAAATATCCAGAGTATTGGAGTTCACAACGTCCGCTGGTAGGTTGTTCCACTGGTTGATCGTTCTGACCATCAGGAAGTTCTTCCTTATTTCCAGGTTGAATCTCTCCTTGGTCAGCTTCCAGCCGTTGTTCCTCGTCCGGCCCTCCGGTGCCCTGGAGAATAAAGTGATCTCCTCCTCTCTGTGGCAATCCCGCGTATACTTGTAGACTGCTATCATGTCCGCTCTGGCCCTCCTTTTCCATGCCCAGTTCCCGCAGTCTCTCTTCGTAAGTCTTGGTTTCTAGTCCCCTGATCATTTTGGTTGCTCTTTTCTGCACCTTCTCCAGAGTTTCAATGTCTCTTTTGAAGTGTGGTGACCAGAACTGAACACAGTACTCCAGGTATGGTCTGACCAGGGCGTAGTAAGACTTCCCTGGTCTTGGAGTGTATTCTCCTGTTGATGCAGTTTAGGATTGTATTGGCTTTTTTGGCTGCTGCTGCACATTGTTGGCTCATGTTTAGTTGATTATCCACCAAGACTCCGAGGTCTCTTTCGCAGTCGCAATGTCATCAGTCTTTCTTTGCATACCAAAATCTGTGCTCTAAACTCCAGCATTCACTGGTGGGCCAAGAATATCACTGAACTGAAGACCATAGGAACTTGGTTTCTGGTACAGTGATTCCTCGTTTATCGTAGGTGTTAGGATTCAGGACGACCTGCGATAAACAAAAAACCGCAAAGTAGGGACGAGGCTTTTTTGAAATATTAAAGGGTTTTCTGAAGGCAGAGATCAGATGAGAAATGTGAAACAGCAAAGCCTTGTTGCATAAATGCCCTTGGCCACCACAGCCGCCTCCTTGAAAGCACTCAGGGATCCAGATGGGAAGATCCAGAGGGGAAGAAAGGAGATGTCCCATCCAGAGCAGAAAAGCCATCAAGGCAGAGGACAGTGAACCTTTCACTTCCCTCTCAGCTCCGCTACAGCCTCCTGACATCCGGGCAGCCCTAGAATCCCAGCAAACACTGCAAGACACTGATCGTGCACATACCTCTCACAGAAACCCGCAATGCACCGAAGCTGCGAGCAGTGGACCGCAAAATGGTGAGGGATCACTGTAGACCATGGTAAACCATATTTGAAAATGGAAACAAAATGTGGAAATGAAGAAATGGATTTGTTGCTTAATTTAGTCATCTGAAACATTTTTCTTTTGTCTTTTAGGAAATGCCCTTTGCCAGGTGTAGCATGAAGAGATGCCAAGCAGGAGAGAGGAGAAGTGTCCCAGAAGGCAAGCAGGTTTGCTGCTACCAATGTGCCCCTTGTCCAGAAGGGACTATTTCTGACCAGACAGGTAGAGCAGACTTCAAATGTAGATCTTCCAGGATCAGTGAACCATTCCGTAAATCAAAACATTGGTTTCTTAAAAAAATAATTGTTCATAGAATAGTTATTCTTCTGCATTTCAGAGTACAATTTATGGATTTTCTCTGTAAATCACTTCTTTCACTTTTCAAAATACTAGAAGCACAATTCTATATCCTTTTCCTTTTAACTAATTTCTGGCTGAAAGATATGTCAGTCTTTTTGAGAGTTCCAGTATGATGTGGGAAAAACCATCACTCTGACATTGAAAGTCACAGTAATCATATAGGTCAAGAAAAAGACAAACTTAAACATAAACTCAATTTAATTATACAAGAGGATATAGCCATACAAATAAAAAGAGTAAAACAAAACCATTTCGAACAGGCAAATGGCTGGCATACAAACTAAAAAGAGAGAAAGAAAACAAATATATTCAACAATTAGAAGACAATAAGGGAGTTACACAGTTTACATTAACAGAAAAAAAAGAAGATTAGCTATGGAATTCTATCAAACATTATACCAGAAAGAAGAAATAAGTGAAACAGATATAAATAATTACTTAGATAAATGTAACCCAGAGGAGATAACAGAACTAGATAGAGAACTGTTAGGAAAAAACATAACTAAGGAAAAATTAGAAATTGCTATTCATAAACAAAAAAATAATAAAACCCCAGAATATCGGCAGAATGCTATAAAGAATTAGGAAACATTTTAAATAATTTGATGTTAGAAACATACAATGAAGTATTAACTCCAGACAAAATTCCAAATTCTTGGACAGACCCTTTGATAACCTTAATTCCCAAAGAAAACATGAAAAGGAAAAAATAGCTAATTATAGACCCATAGCATTACTGAACACTGACTATAAAATTTTCTGTGCCATAATAGCCAATAGACTTAAACTGATCTTAAATAAATGGATACACCCAGATCAGAATGGGTTTCTCCCTAACAGACATATCCAAAACAATACTAGAATAATGCTTGGCACACTAGAATATTACGAGTCACATCCAGAAAAAGCAATGGCAATAATATTTATGGATGCTCAAAAAGCATTTGACAATTTAAATTGGGAATTTTTATTTGAATTGTTAACCAAGATGAAATTTGGACCAAACTTCATTAGAACAATCCAAACAATATATTCAAAACAAACAGCTAAAATAATAATCAATGGAAATACAACAGACATATTTCAAATATACAAAGGAGTCCGCCAGGGATGTCCCCTGTAACCCTTACTCTTCATATTCTGTATTGAAACCCTATTAAACCAAATACGCAATAATAAAGAGATAACAGGTCTCAAGTCTAAGGGACAAAAATTTAAATTACAAGCCTTTGCCAACAACATAGCTTTTATCATTGAAAATCCGACACAAACGGGCATAAAATTAATGGAAGAAATAGATATGGAGCTTTAGCAGGATTAAAAATTAATAAATCCAAAACCAAAATTATGACTAAAAATATGACAATGAAAGATAAAGAACATCTAGCTAGAGAATTAGAATTGGAAACTACCGAAAGAACTAAATACCTAGGAATTAATATGTGAGCTAAATGCATAACCCTAAAACAGGATAATTATGATTTGCTACTAAGTAAAACAAAATTGCAATTAGAAACCTGGGCCAAACTTCCAATTTTATTGCTGGGAAGAATTGCAACAATAAAAATATCCATAATACCGAAATTTCTATATCTTCTCCAAATGATCCCAATTAAATTAGAAGGAATCTTCTTTAAAAATTTAGGGAAATTAATATCAAAATTCGTATGGCAAGGCAAAAAAGCAAGAATCAGATTCAAATGGGTCCAAGACAGCCCAAAACAAGGTGGGCTTACCCGACTTTAAATTATAATACCAAGCCACAGTTCTATCATGGGTCAAAGAATGGATACAACTCAAAAATATAAGATTGCTAGCCCTGGAAGGTCACGACATACAGACCGGTTGGCATAGCTTCATCTGGGATAATAAGGCCGCCACACATTCTTATTTTAAATATCATCTGATCAGAAGGTCACTATTAGATACCTGGAATATGTATAACTATTATCCTGTCTCTAACCTTCTCTTTTTAGGGAATGTTGTTGAGAAGGTGGTGGCGCTCCAGCTCCTGCAGTCCTTGGATGAAAACAATTATCTAGACCCTTATCAGTCTACTTTCAAGCCCAGTTTGCCAGCTCCCCAAACAGCATCTGAGAAATAAATCAGATTCCAGTCTAATTTTCTCATCCAAGGTTTGATTTATTATCAGAGCCATGTTGGTCATACCGTTGCCATCCCGACACTAACTTCCTTCCACTACCCCATCCAGGTTAAGGTTCATCCCACATCCCCACACTCACAAGTTCATCATGAGGACCAGTCCGAGTGCAGGGATTCCTCCTTACATCCACTGTGCAGAACAAAGGATGACCTTGGACTCTAAGAAGGGAATTTGTTGTGGCTAGTAACTTTTCTTCTCATGCAATTACCCCTCCCAGTTCCCATAATACTATTCTACTGTGGCAGGCCAAAGTCTCTAAATCTAAATGATGGCTTTGGCTTTACAGGTGCCCCCCCCCTTCGCAAAGAAGAAGCAACTCCAGAAACAATAGAATAAAACACACAGAGGTTAGTATCACTTTTAACTCCCTCTTTCCCAGCCCCAGGGGGACTCTTAGGCTTGGTTGGGTATTTTTCTTGGAATCGTTTAATTAACCAATCAGCCTTGATATCCCAACTCTTAATCCAGGGAGCCTCTGACAAAGAGCCTTCTCTGTGAGCCTTCTCTGTGGCGGCACCGGCCCTCTGGAACCAACTCCCCCCAGAGATTAGAACTGCCCCTACTCTTCCTGCTTTCAGTAAACTCCTTAAAACCCACCTTTGCCATCAGGCATGGGGGAATTGAAACACCTCCCCCGGGCTTGTTCAATTTTATGCATGGTATGCTTGTGTGTGTGTCTGTTAGTATATGGGGTTCTTTTAAATTTTTAAATATTTTAAAGCTATCTGAATTATTTATGATTTGTCATATCTTGTTGTGAGCCGCCCCGAGTCTTTGGAGAGGGGCGGCATACAAATCTAAATAATAAATAAATAAATAAAGGGTACCCCTTCCAATGAATTAAGTATTGTAATTGCCCCCAGAAAATGCGGGAATCAAAAATCTTTTTCACTTCATAGTGGGGTTTCCCATGTATGACTACGGGGGGGGGGGACTTGTGTAAGTTGCCAAATATTGGACCTGATCACTGGATTTAGCAGACTGTAGTGGAATACAGGATGGATCTTGTTGTGGGTGCTCATTGCCCACCTCAGATCATGTCAGATTCTGAGGAGGATGAGCCAAGTCCCTCTGGATACCCTGGGCCAGAGGGGTTGCCAGATGAAGTAGATAGCGAGAATGAGGCAGAAAGTTACTTGAGTGAGACTGAGGAACCACTAGAGGGGGCTGATGTGACAATGTGGGAGTGGTCCCAGTCAGAGAGTGAAGAAGACATGAGAGTGGAAAATCATTGGATTGACCCTCTATCAGCACCCCAAATAACACCTGAGAAATAAATCAAATTCAAGTCCAATTCTCTCATCCAAGGTTTGATAGAAGATTGCTCCAGAGGCGAGAGGAGTTACAGAGTAAAAATTATTAGCTTACAGGCTCAGCCTCTTTGAGGTGTGATGTAACTTCCAGATAGTATAAAGGAAAAGGATTGTGGGAAATGGGGTGTGGAGAATCAATGCCATTCATTGGAAGAGATGTGAGGCTAGGAGGTGTGATTGAACAAGGCTTAAAAATCATGATTTCTGCTTCCATAAAATACATTCTTTGTTGGAAGATTTCGGTGAGCAGAAGCATATGTTTAAGTAATGAATGGACTCTATCTAAGAAATGCAGATAAGACCGAGTTTTTGGTGCTCTTCCTGGACATAGATTACAGCTATCTCTAAAGAGAAAAATAACTTCTTCTGTACCATTTTAAAACATTGTGTTTCATTATGCATGTTTGTGTTTAAATAAATAGTTGGATTTTATCATAAAATAAGTGATTTCTGAGTTGGGGGTCAATCCAAGGGCCACATACAGAACAGATCTTACCTAGGATTCTAGGTAATGCAAGCTGCACCATGACTGGGTTGATCACTTTCATGATTGGGAAAGTGCCTAGAAATTTTGGACCTAACCAAATGTACTTGGTTAACAGGAGAACCTTATCCCTTACTCTAAAAGGGGGTTGGAGTGATTGATGTTTGTCTGCTTGCTTCTTGTAGGCTTCTGCTGCCTCAACAAGCACCTTTTTCATGTCCTCCCATCCTCTCGTTAGTTTCTCCAGCCACTCTGCCAACGTAATGGATGAGGGAGGTTCTTTAGGTAATTCAGGCATGGGGATGAAATCTTCTCCACTGGTGACCTGGAAAGGAGTTAGTCCCGTTCTGCTGTGTACAGAGTTGTTGTATGCTACCTCCGCAAAAGGCAGCAGTTCAGCCCAATTATCATGCTGGTAGCCCACATAACATCTGCGGTATTGTTCCACTAGGGTGTTAGTGTCAGGCCGAAATCATCATGTGGAGTTAGCGGCTTTGGTCCTCCAGTTAGTTTTTTCAGTGGCTCCATTTGTAGAAGGGTGGAAATCTAAGTTAAATGCTTGGCTAGAACCAATGGGTAGTCCCGAACAATGAGTTTGTTTAGAGAATTAATCAATGACAGTCCAAATAATGGTGTTACCCTTGCTTTTGGGGAGTTCCACAATGAAATCCATCGCTATTTCTTCCATGGGTGTCTGGCCATAGGATTAAGGGGGCAGTCATGTCATCGCTAACTTCTTTTTATTATTAACTGTTTTTTAAAAAATATATTGTTGTCTATCTAATTATCCTTAAGCGTGAGATAGTGCTCCTGGCAGATGACTCTTAAAGGCTTACATAAAGACTCTTGATTTCAGATGCAGCTAAATGTGATCCTTGCCCACAAGACCAATATCCCAATAAAGATAAGATCCAATGCATTGCCAAGAAGATCCACTACCTTGCTTATGAAGACCCCCTGGGATATGCTTTATCCTCTTTAGCTCTTTTATTTTCCTTTCTCACAATTACTGTCCTGCTGATTTTCTGTAAACATCATCACACACCGATTGTCAAGGCCAACAACCGAGATCTCAGCTATATTCTCCTGGTCTCCCTCCTGCTCTGCTTCCTCCTCTCCTTCCTCTTCATTGATCGACCTGGGAAGCTCTCCTGTCTCTTCCAACAAACTGCCTTTGCCATCATGTTTTCCCTTGCAGTTTCCTCTGTTTTGGCAAAAACTGTCATGGTGGTTCTGGCCTTCATGGCCACCAAGCCAGGTAACAGGACACGGAAACTCTTAGGAAAACCAGTGACCATCTCCATTGTTTTAGGCTGTCCCCTGGTTCAATCAGTCCTTTGCCTCACCTGGCTTGTAACCTCTCCGCCATTTCCCAACATGGATTTTCACTCCTTGGTAGGAGAGACTATCATAGAATGTAAGGAAGGTTCAATTTCAATGTTTTATGCTGTCCTTGCCTACCTGGGTTTCCTGGCCCTCATCAGTTTTATGGTAGCCTTTCTGGCTAGGAAATTGCCCAACAGCTTTAATGAAGCCAAGTTCATTACATTTAGCATGCTGGTCTTTTGCAGTGTTTGGATCACCTTCCTCCCCACCTACCAGAGCACCAAAGGGAAGTCTATGGTGGCTGTGGAAATTTTCTCCATCTTGGCCTCTGGTGCTGGTCTCCTGGTTTGCATATTTTTCCCCAAATGCTACATTATCCTCTTGAAGCCTAATCTGAATTGCAAGGGGAATATAATGAGGCAGAAGAATTGCTGATTGAGCAATTTAAGATTGGGCACTGTCATTCTAGGGTATTTTTGAAGTCAACCTTATATCTAAAGTACATCATGACAAAAAAAAATATTGTCCATTAAATTGTATTTATTTTTATTGGCCAAGTGTGATTGGACACACAAAGAATTTATCTTGGTGCAGATGCTCTCTGCGTACATAAAAGAAAAAGATACATTTGTCAAGAATCATGTGGTACAACACTTAATGATTGTCATAGGGGTCAAATAAGCAATGAAGAAACAATCAATATTAATAAAAATCTTAGGACAAGATGAAGGATGGACTACAGTTCTAAGACGTTCCAAGAGAACCACACAAGGAATTCCTCCAAAGAGATACCAACAGCAAATATTACAAAAATCTTTTCCTTTTCTTTGCAACAATGTTACACTTCCTCCTGAAATTTTTTATCAAATAAGACATTTACCTGAGTCTGAACAAGAAAGATGGTATGAGGCAATGGAAATTGAACTGGACAGTTTAAAGAAACTTAAAGTGTTTAAATATGTTGAGCCTCCAACAAACAAGAAGATTATTGGTACATGGTGGGTCTACAGAATTAAACAAAAACCAAATGGTGAGAAAATATACAAAGCAAGATTAGTAGCACAAGGTTACTCCCACGTTTATTCTAAAGATGACACCTATACATTTTCACCTACAGTTAAAAATGAAAGTGTTAAAATTGCCTTAACCACAGCTATTGAATTGAGAAGTTTTCCAATTTGATGTTGAAACTGCTTATCTGAATGCTGATTTAAATGAAAAGATCTACGTGAAGGGTGCACCCGGTTTCTGAGATCGAGAAGGAGATGTCTGGTACCTGCAAAAGAGTCTTTATGGTCTGAAGCAATCTGCTTTAATGTGGCACAGGTGTCTAATTGACAAGCTAAATTCAATGGGCTTTATTAAGTCCGACTCTGATGAATGCGTGTTTATAAAAGGGCAAGGTAATGTTTAGGAAATCATACTTGTATACGTTGATGACATTATGTATATTGGTCCAAACAAACGAATGAGTGAAATTTTTGCAAAAGGTTTAGAGAGACACTTTACATTGAAAAGCTTAGGACACATTCATGGTTACCTAGGTGTTCAGATTGAAAAAACTCAGAAGGGGTTTAGCCTCTCACAAGAAAACAAAATTGATCAACTTTTGCAAAATTACAACATGACTGACGCACATCCATGTCGCTCTCCAATGCAAACAGATTTTTACAAGTTGACACAACAGAGTAGTCCTGAATTTGAAGATCAAACACTTTATCGTTCAGTCATTGGGTCACTGTTATACATTAGCAGTTGGACAAGACCCGACATTTCACTTAGTGTCAATCTTTTGTCATGGTACGTTGGCAAAGCAACTAGATTTCATTGGACATGCATAAAGAGATTACTGACATACATGAAGCACACAAAAGACAGGACGTTGTTCTTAGAACCAAGCCATAACAAGTTTCCTGAGTTAGTTTGCTACGCAGACTCTGATTGGGCAGGTGACAAAGAAACACGAAAAAGTACTTCTGGTTATATAATGTTTTTAAATGGTTGTCCAATTTATTGGAAAGTTAGAAAGCATAACTTTATTTCTTGTTCTTCTACTGAGTCAGAATATGCCTGTGTTTCTGACTGTTGAAATGTTTTAACCTGTGTTTCTGCTCTCGTTGACCAATTGTTATTGTGGAGGACAATGTTTCAGTTACCTTCATAACTGAAACTGAATATATTGGAGCGGGTTCACGGCACATCGATATAAGATATAAGAATGCCAGACAATATGTGAAACAAGGATTTGTGAAACTACATTATGTGTGCACAACTGAACAAATTGCTGATGTGCTGAATAAACCACTGCCAGCTGACCAACACAAATACCTATGCAAGAAAATGTGCCTTACGTGAACAATGTCAATGATGACTGCCAAAGAAGGGGTGTCACGCTGAATATTTGCCAGCCCCTTAGAGACATTTAGTAATGAAAGAGTTAACTGTGTGTGCCTTCTAAGATCCTCCTATTATGATGTAATATCCTGCCAATCTCACATCACTTCCTTCTTCTTCTCCAATTCCTTACTCTCTTCTCTTCTATCGTCCATTATGTAAAGAAGTATATTTGAGTTGTCCCTCGAGACATGTTTTATTTCTGTTTTTATAATAAAGATATCTTGTTTTGAACAAATTACTAAGGCTTTTATCCATCGACTCCGCGGGGTTAAGGTTCTAATGGACTTTAATCAATTCTCCAAACCGCGACAATTACAGGCATTTGGGACAGGCCGGCAGAACAGCTACAAGTCCCCAGCTATCTCTACTCCCCTCTCCCATTCCCACAGCTCTGACCAGCTATCAAGGTTCCTGGTAACAACCCAACTAAATCAGAATTTGAATCTAAGTATTCCTCAAAGTTCCAATTTAATTCCGGAGCCATTCTGGCACATACGCAGGGAAACCTAGATCTGAGTTTCCCACTCAGTTGAAAGTTCACATCCCTTGCCCCCACCCACAAACCTGTCACATTGCCCATTCAGATTGTGAATGTGGCTAGTCTTTCCTTCGCTTCTACTCAGGTGGGTGGGCATTGGATGGCCTTGAATCATTCGAAAGAATGCTTTGTGGCTGCAATCTGTTCCCTCCTGAAATTACCCCTCCCAAGTTCCCCCAAACATCAGTTCTTCTATAGATAATGTGGCAAGCCATTAATTTATCACCAACTTCTGCAGTGGCTTGACACCAGCCTTGTTGTGGTAGCCCTGATGATACTCCAAAATGGCTTCAGGGTTGACATGATAGCCGACTTGGAACTGAGAAGTTCTGACTGAGGCACCTTGGCAAAAAGTTGGACTCAGTTTCTCATCTCCAACCAATAATGACAGGAACCAGCTACAGAGCAGACAATCATATAACACTCTGCATTTATTCTTATTATCCCAGTTTCTAATTTTATCCTGTTATGTGTTTATAAATATACCAGTTATTCCATCTGTCAGAGTTCCAAGTAATACACCCATAGTGAATAAAACTCTGAGGCAGGTAGATTCCTCAAATAACAATTTTATTTGGAAATATCCAGTAATGGACAGCCAAAATATTTACTGCCAAGCTGTGGATGTGGCTTATTTTGTGGGTGTGGCTTGGTGGTCATGTGACTGGGTAGGGGTGGCTTGCCGGCCATGTGACCAGGTGGGAGTGACTTGAACGATCATCATTCAAGTGAATTGTTAACTCCTTGACTTACTACCTCATTAGTGTCACTTTCTGGGGTTGCAATTTGCTTTGTGTTTCCCATCGCCCCCTGCCTCAGGCTTGGTAGCTACGCAAATGGGTGATGATTAGCTGTTGAGACTTTGAAGTTTTCCGAGGTTTTCACCTCGTAAAAAGAAAACGTTTTTCCCTGCCCAAACAATCAGTCACATGGTCCAATTAATGTTCCATCTGGTTGCCTGGTGACATCTCCCCTCCTTCCTCTGACCAGGTGTGAGAATGTCCTGGGTTCCCAAAAGAAAGTATTGTGTTTCGACTACAAAACCCCAGTTATGTCTATTCCCCTCACCATCCCTCAGCTCCAATGTGGCAACACTAAAGCTCCAAAATGGCTTCTGTCAGGTCAGCTTTAGGGTTGACACCATCCAAGCATTGGTGTGATTGCTCACACTTACTAGGGTACAACTGTTTTTCATGTGCCACCATGGGCCATCACAGTATCTGAGAAAACTATAGTGCAAGTCAAACTCCATCTTCTGTATTAATGTCACAGAGGTCAAATATCCAACTTCACCTCAACTCTCAACTCCATCTGGTCTTTGGATTAACAACAAGAGATACAAACATGTTTCCCCCTATTTGATGTGCAAACAACATCTATTACTCTGCGGGCAGGACAATTGTTTTTCACTGCAATTATCACAAGTACAGTCATTGCTAATGTATCCCCTATGGATTTCTATCCCAAATACATCTTCCAAGATTTTTAAAAAGTGCTTTTAAAAAACATGCTCTGAATTCTCCAGATGGGATTAGGCCATGTTGCCTTGTCTTGCAAAGAACGAAGAGTTTGAGGGAGACTGAACTGGCTACTGGTTTTTCTTAGGTCACAGCCCAAACACAGGTAAGAAGGAGCATAGTTGTACCAATTTGCACTCTGAGGCCAACCAGGTGGCATGGCTCTTCTCTATTGTCCTAAAACTCTGATGAGAATTCAAATACTACCTGTAATTTAGCTTCTGCAACAACCTTGATTTCTGATCTAGGAGGGAAGGTGAGAAGAATGAATGGGATGTCTCTCCTGCTGCTGCACTTCTGGCTCCTACCTCCAATTACTGCTAAGAGGATGCAAAGCGTATGTGTCATGAAAAACCCTTTCCGGATTCCAAGAGATTATTACAAGCCCGGCGACCTCATTATTGGTGGGAACTTGCTCCTGAAAACAATTATTTCCTCCAACTTCCCAGACTTTAAAACTCATCCATCCCTGCCTCTTTTCAAACTGTTGTAAGTTCTGCCTGGAGACAAAAGATGTAGATGATTGTTTGATTGGATTGGATTGGATTTGTATGCCGCCCCTCTCCGTAGACTCGGGGCGGCTAACAACAGTAGTAAACAGCATATGACAATCCAATATTAAAACAGTTAAAAACCCTTATTGTAAAATGAAACATACATATAGACATACCATGCATTTGTTTTGGATCCAGGGACCATTTTCAGAAATGCTTTTTCTAGTGATGTTGTGATGCCCTGGTGTACCATATTTTTTTGGAGAATAAGATGTACCTTCCCCCCCCCCAAAAGAGGCTGAAAATTTGGGTGCAGCTTATGAATGAAGCTTTTTTAAAGCTCCCCCCAGCCCTAATGAGGTGCTAACAATCTTCCTGGCTTGCAGTCTTTTTCATTGCTACTCCCTCTGCAGAATGTTTTTTTTTCAGCCCTAAGTCTTTGCAGGCTTTTTTCATTGCTACTTGCTACAAATAAGGGTTTTTTTTAGCTCTAACCTGGGGATAAATAATGTGGAGAAGCCGATGAGATTAAGGACACTAGCCAGATGAATACCTGGTAGGGAGATTTTTTTCCTCCTATTTTCTTCCCCCAAAACTAATATACATCTTATACTCCAGTGCATTTTATAGTCTGAAAAATACAGTAATCTAAATCTTTGTGCTTTTCTCAATAAATAGCCACGTTTATAAATTGAGTGGAACCCTAATCAGGAACACAGTAAACAACATATGGATGATCAGGGATCATATCTAAGAAATTGATCTACTGAATAATTTATTTTATAATTTTAATGTGGAAAAAGTCTTGGTTGAAAACTCCAATAAAAACCCAATTCTGTTCCAGGGGTGTTTTTTTTTTTAAAGAAATCAGTTTTGGAATTAGCTGTGCTTATTCATAAGGGCCTTGAGTAAATCAACGATGTGACCCTACAGGAATTAGCAATGTTAAACAGACCTGCTCCAAGAAAGGACCAAATTGATCAGAGTAGAGGAGCAATTAGGGATGATTTCAGACACTGGAACAAAGTGAAAAAAGGAGGGACAATAGAGAAATCCTTGATTTGGACAGACTAATTTTTTTCTCTTTTCTCACAAAGCCATCCAAGTTTCATCAAGAAACTTCCTTTAAAAAATCAAAACCTAATGAGATATGGCACTTATTGCTCCAAAGCACAGCACAAAAAGCAAGGCAACAATAGACACCAGCTTTTCTGAATGGTGGCACTGTGGTTAGAATGCAGTATTGGAGACTAGCTATGCCCAGTGTCAGGAGTTCGATCCTGACTGAATGAAGGTTGACTCACGCTTCCATCCTTCTGAGGTTGGTAAAATGAGAACCCAGATTGTTGGAGGCAATAGGCTGACTCTGTAAATTGCTAAGAGAGGACTGTAAACATGGTGAAGCGGTATATACAAGTGCTATTGCTATTGCTGTTATTATAGCCTCATACCCATGAAGTACCAGCAGTTCCAGGCCTTGATGTTTGCAATCAGAGAGATCAACAAGGATCTTCTTCTCCTCCCAAACATCACATTTGGCTTCCAAATCTATGACAATCACCAGATTGAGACGAGGATTTATTTAACCAGTCTCTCCTTGCTCTCCACACGAGGCCAAATGATTCCAGGTTATACATGTGACAGGCAGGACACCCTGCTTTCTGTCATTGGAGGTCTCAACTCCAAATCCTCAAGGCAGATGACCTCCATCTTCAGCATCTTCAAGGTCCCACAGGTAAGGTGAATACAGTATATAGAGAAACAACAGAAGCACAGATATAAGCCAAAGATGAAATGTTGTTTGGGGGAGGGGGCTGGAGGAGAAGATCAAATCAGGCATATCCATCCTGCAGTTGAATTCATTGTTAGGTATTGATGTGTCAAGATATAACCCCCAAGATATAAATAATGAGATATGTCCTAAATGATGAAGTTCTCGAGATAATTCCTTTCTCATAGATTCTTCATAAAAGTGTAGCCACCTATTCAGTGCAGTAGATTCTTGATGGTTTGTTACCTTGACAAACCATGCAAATTTTGTAACTGATCTTGGAGTCTTAGTGGACAACCAGCTAAATATAAACAAACCATGTGCGGCGACAGCCAAAAAAATCCAATGCAGTAAATTGCATTAACTCAAACCAAGTGAGATATGAATACCACTCTATAAAGTACTAGTAAGACCATACCTAGAGCACTGCATCAAGTTTTGTCACCACACTATGGTTTAGGTTTAGGTTTATTGGATTTATATGCCGCCCCTCTCCGCAAACTCGGGGCGGCTCACAACAATAATAAAAAACAGTACAGTACACAATACCAAATCCAATGCCCACCCATCCAGATTCCAATTGAAATTAATAATCTCATAAAAAAACAGTATATATAAAAAACAGGCACACAGTCACTCAATCAACAAAACAACATGGGCAAGGGGGAGGTGTTTTAGTTCCCCCATGCCTGACGGCAAAGGTGGGTCTTAAGGAGTTTACGAAAGGCAGGGAGGGTGGGGGCAATCCTAATCAAAGGGGGGAGCTGGTTCCAGAGGGTCGGGGGCCCCACAGAGAAGGCTCTTCCCCTGGGTCCCGCCAGACGACATTGTTTAGTCGACGGGACCCGGAGAAGGCCAACTCTGTGGGACCTAACCGGTCGCTGGGATTCGTGCGGCAGGAGGCGGTCCCGAAGATATTCTGGTCCGGTGCCATGAAGGGCTTTATAGGTCATAACCAACACTTTGAATTGTGACCGGAAACTGATCGGCAGCCAATGCAGACTGCGGAGTGTTGGAGTGATATGGGCATACTTGGAGAAGCCCATAATTGCTCTCGCAGCTGCATTCTGCACGATCTGAAGTTTCCGAACACTTTTCAAAGGTAGCCCCATGTAGAGAGCGTTACAGTAGTCGAGCCTCGAGGTGATGAGGGCATGAGTGACTGTGAGCAATGACTCCCGGTCCAAATAGGGCCGCAACTGGCGCACCAGGCGAACCTGGGCAAACGCCCCCCTCGCCACAGCTGAAAGGTGTTTTTCTAATGTGAGCTGTGGATCGAGGAGGACGCCCAAGTTGCGGACCCTCTCTGAGGGGGTCAATAATTCCCCCCCCAGGGTAATGGACGGACAGATAGAATTGTCCTTGGGAGGCAAGACCCACAGCCACTCCGTCTTGTCTGGGTTGAGTTTGAGTTTGTTGACACCCATCCAGGCCCCAACAGCCTCCAGGCACCGGCACATCACTTCCACTGCTTCGTTGACTGGACATGGGGTGGAGATGTACAACTGGGTATCATCGGCATATTGATGATACCTCACCCCATGCCCTTGGATGATCTCACCCAGCGGTTTCATGTAGATATTAAATAGCAGGGGGGAGAGGACCGACCCCTGAGGCACCCCACAAGGGAGAAACCTCGGGGTCGACCTCTGACCCCCCACTAACACCGACTGCGACCGACCGGAGAGGTAGGAGGAGAACCACTGAAGAACAGTGCCTCCCACTCCCAACCCCTCCAGCCGGCGCAGAAGGATACCATGGTCGATGGTATCGAAAGCCGCTGAGAGGTCAAGGAGCACCAGGACAGAGGACAAGCCCCTGTCCCGGGCCCGCCAGAGATCATCCATCAACGCGACCAAAGCAGTTTCCGTGCTGTAGCCGGGCCTGAATCCAGACTGCTGAGGACCTAGATAATCGGCTTCATCCAAGGACCGCTGGAGTTGAAGTGCCACCACCTTCTCGACAACCTTCCCCATGAAGGGAAGGTTGGAGACTGGACGGTAGTTATTAAGCACGGCTGGGTCCAGGGAAGGCTTCTTGAGGAGGGGGCGCACAACCGCCTCCTTATAAAGTGGCGGAAAGGACCCCCTCCCCAAGGAGGCGTTGACAATCTCCTGGACCCAGCTCCGTGTCACCCCTCGACTGGCCGAAACCAGCCAAGAGGGACACGGATCCAGTAAACAGGTGGCGGAACTCACAGCTCCAATGGCCTTGTCCACTTCATCAGGTGTCACCAAGTCAAACTCCTCCCAGACAGATGGACAAAGACGTTTAGCCCCAGTCACCTCGACTGACTCATTGTCAGTCGACTCTGTTTCACAATTGGAGTCGAGGTCTGCTCGGATCCGGGCGATTTTATCAGCGAAAAACGTGTTAAAATCCTCGGCACTACTCTGCAAGGGCTCCCCAACTCCCCTCTGATTAAGAAGGGAGCGGGTTACCCTAAACAGAGCGGCCGGGCGGGATTCCGCTGATGCAATCAAGGCGGCATGATACGCGCATCTTGCCGCCTTGAGCGCCACTTTGTAAGTCTTAATATGAGCTCTTACAAGTGTTCGATCGGATTCGGACTTACTCTTCCTCCATCGCTTCTCCAGACGTCTCTTCTGGCGCTTCAACACCCGGAGCTCCTCGTTGAACCATGGAGCTCTACGGGGTCTAGTGCCGCGGAGAGGTCGCAACGGCGCAATCCGGTCAAGAGCCTCCCCTGCAGCCTTGTTCCAGGCCTCAGCAAGAGACTCTGCCGAAATGTGGACAAGTGTATCTGGAATAACCCCAAGCGCCATCTGGAAGCCTTCTGGATCCATCAGGCGTCTGGGGCGGAACCTCCTAATTGGTTCCGCCTCCCTGCGGGGAAGGATTGGAGCCAGGAAGTTAAGCCGCAGTAGGAAATGATCTGACCACGACAAAGGCAGCACTTCTAAGCCCCTTAATCTCAGATCATTACTCAGTTGCTCAGAGAGGAATATCATATCGGGTGCGTGCCCACCCTCGTGAGTCGGACCCTGAACTACTTGAGTCAGGTCCATGGCTGTCATGGTGGCCATGAACTCCTGTGCCAGTCCAGAGGAACCGCCGAGCGACGGCAGATTGAAGTCCCCCAGGACGATAAGTCCGGGGAACTCCACCGCCAGCCCGGCCACCTCCTCGAGCAGCACAGGCAGGGCTGTTGACACGCAGCTGGGAGGCAGGTACGTGAGTAACAAGCCCACCTGAACCCCTAAGTCCAACTTCACCAGGAGGGACTCGCAACCCGCAACCTCTGGAGCAATGAGCCTACGCAGGCCAAGACTCTCCCTGGCTATAATAGCCACTCCTCCCCCCCTTCCCTGGGGTCGAGGTTGGTGCCATACCCGAAACCCAGCTGGGCAAATTTCAGAGAGAGGAACTCCTCCCTCCGGGCCCAGCCAGGTTTCGGTCACACAAGCCAGGTCGGCCTCCTCATCCAGGATCAGATCCCGGATGAGGAGAGCTTTATTTACCACCGACCTGGCATTGAGTAGCAACAACTTGAGCCCAGGGCCAGAATTACACTCATCACCAGTGCTTTGAGTTAAGCTCATGGAGCCTGAAGAAGGGATCGCTACTAAGCAGCGATTCCTCCTTCCCCTGGAACGGCTAGCTCCATATCGCATCTATATATACATAAAAGAAGTTGTGACTCTAAACAAAGTGCAAAGGAGAGCAACCATGAGGATTAGGGGACTAAAGGCTCAAGTGTATGATGAATGGTTACAGGAAATGGGCATGACGAGTTCTCCCCTAGAGAAGAACCTGGGGAGATAAGATCGCAATCTACCAATATTTGAGGGGTTGCCCAGAGAGGAGGGGGTCAAGCTATTTTCCAAAGCACCTGAAGGCCAGACAAGGGACCAACGCTCTTCATTCTCTACATCAATGACCTTTGCGATTACATCACAAGCAACTGTGTCCTCTTCGCCGACGATGTAAAACTCTTCAACACCACCGATAACACAACTACTCTCCAAAAAGACCTTGACGCTTTTTCTGAGTGGTTTAACACATGGCAACTCCAAATCTCAACTAGCAAATGCTCTGTCCTACACATTGGGAAGAAGAATCTGAACTCCAAATACGAACTGAATAATCAAATTATCACAGATAATCCCCACTCAGTTAAAGACCTTGGTATACTAATAACAAAAGATTTAAGTGCTAAAGCCCACTGCTACAATATAGCCAAGAAGGCTTCAAGAGTTGTAAACCTAATCCTACGTAGCTTCTGCTCTGGCAATCTCACACTACTTACCAGAGCTTACAAAACTTTTGCCAGACCCATCCTCGAATAAAGCTCATCTGTTTGGAACCCATATCGCATCTCAGACATTAACACCCTTGAAAATGTCCAAAGATACTTCACCAGAAGAGCCCTTCACTCCTCCACTCGAAATAGAATACCCTATGAGACTAGACTTTCAATCCTGGGCCTAGAAAGTTTAGAACTAAGACGCCTTAAACAAGATCTAAGTATTGCCCACAAGATCATATGCTGCAACGTCCTGCCTGTCGGTGACTACATCAGCTTCAACCACAACAACACAAGAGCACACAGAAGATTTAAACTTAATATTAACCGCTCCAAACTTGACTGCAAAAAATATGACTTCAGTAACCGAGTTGTCGAAGCATGGAACTCATTACTGGACTCCATAGTGTCATCCCCAAACCCCCAACACTTTACCCTTAGATTATCTATGGTTGACCTATCCAGATTCCTAAGAGGTCAGTAAGGGGCAAGTACAAGTGCACTAGAGTGCCTTCCGTCCCCTGTCCTATTGCTCTCCTATATCTCCTATACCTTTCTTCTATTCCTATATCTCTTCTTCTATTCTTTCATTGATATGTTCTATTACTTTATCTTCTTTTCTATTATTTCTTGGATATATTTTACTATGAGTATCTCCTCTATAACCTTCATCATGTATTTTATTATGTGTATATAGATATGTACCCACTAAAACCCTCATTGTGTATTGGACAAAATAAATAAATAAAATAAATAAACATGGATGGAAACCTCGAAATAAGGAGGAACTTTCTGACAGTGAGAACAATCAACCAATGGAACAGAAGTTGCTTTTGAAAGTTATGGGAGCTTCATCACTGGAAGCTTTCAAGAAGAAATTGGACTGTTAGTGGTCAGAAATGGTGCACTTCCCGGTTAGACATGCCTGATGTCAGAGCGTTTGAAAAATAAAACTTTCGTTTCTTAGTAGGCATATCAATCTTAATTAATTAAGACAGCCAGCCATCTGCTGCCATGTCACGATTGTAAAAGTCCGTTTGAACTTTATCGTGGAGGTGATGGATTTAAGAGCCCCAAAACATTTATTCATAACAATATTTCTTTTATTATGAATGTAAAAATAAGCATTGTCTGAGTAGACAAAAGAACAAATACCTCACATCATGGAGTCTTAAGGCAGAGAAGGAGAACGGAGCAAGAAGGCGGAAATGACAAGGCAGGATGCTACATCAAAAATAGGAGAAGATTAATAAAGGCACACATATTAACTCTTTAATTACTAAATGTCTCTGGCTGGCAATATTCAGCGTGACAGGGTCTCCTGCTTGAGCAGGGGGTTGGACTAGATTAGATTAGAAGGTGCTTAAGTGCACTTTTGTGCCTACCGTCCCTGTCCTAATGTCTTTTTGTCTTTTCTATCTCTACTTTATACTTATATTATGTTAAACATACTACAATACTATATTTGTATGACAAACAAATAAAATAAATAAATAAATGACCTATAAGGACCTATAAGATTGTGATCTCGCTGTATAGAGCGCTGGTGAGACCACATTTGGAATACTGTGTTCAGTTCTGGAGACCTCACCTACAAAAAGATATTGATAAAATTGAATGGGTCCAAAGACAGGCTACAAAAATGGTGGAAGGTCTTAAGTATAAAATCTATCAGGAAAGACTTAATGAATACAATCTGTATAGTCTGGAGGACAGAAGGAAAAGGGGGGGACATGATCAAAACATTTAAATATGTTAAAGGGTTAAATAAGGTTCAGGAGGGAAGTGAACACAAGAACAAGGGGGCACAATCTGAGGTTAGTTGGAGGAAAGACTAGAAGTAACGTGAGAAAATATTATTTTACTGAAAGAGTAGTAGATGCTTGGAACAAACTTCCAGCAGACGTAGTTGGTAAATCCACAGTAACTGAATTTAAACATGCCTGGGACAAACATATATCCATCCTTAGATAAAATACAGGAAATAGTATAAGGGCAGACTAGATGGACCATGAGGTCTTTTTCTGCAGTCAATCTTCTATGTTTCTATGTACCTTCTAACTCTGTTAATCTGTATCTGGTGGATCTTCCTTAGAAGGGAAGAACTTAGTCTTGCCACTCAGAGCAAGTCAGGCTCCCTGGTGGGACAATAAACCACACAATGGTGATCCCTAAAAGCACCATAAAACATTTACTTTGTGTTTGAAAGAAGAATCTCACTTTCTTTAGCTCGGTGTTGGCTTTGAGTTCCCTCAGGGAGAGAGCAAAGTTTATCCTTCCTTCTTCCGGATTAATGCCAAGGAATTTCCTCAGAATGTGGGTATAGTCCAGCTGCTCCTGTATTTCCAGTGGAACTGGGTTGGGCTCTTGGTCTCTAAAGATGACAGTGGAGAACGCTTTATCTCATCCCTGGTGCCAATGCTCAAGGAGAAGGAGATCTGCTTGGCCTTCACTAAAACGTTGAAATCGGACTATCTTTCAAATACAATGCTCAGATTCCTTTGGCATTTAACATATTCCTTTCAAGGTGAAGTGATTGTTCTCTTTGGAGACTACAGAGCGATTGCAAGTTTGCAGACTGCTCTGTATTCTTATGAGCAATGGAAAAAAACATCATATGGCAAAGTTTGGATATTAACTTCCCATTGTGAACTTAGTGGAATGGGATCTCTAGATACACTGGAATATATGAGGCCCTTCCATGGGGCTTTGCATTTTAAGGACCACACTGGGGATGTCCCAGAATTCAACCATTTCCTCCTGTCTTTAGATCCCTTGAATTCACAGAGTGACATCTTTCTTCTGCAATGGTGGGAAAGGGTCTTTGACTGCAAGTTCTACAAACGAGGCAAAGTTTCTAAAGTGGAAGGCAACACATGCATGGGAAAGGAGAATTTACACAATCTGCCAGCATTTATATTTGAGACAAGCATGACAGGTGACAGTTACAATGTCTACAATGCCATTCATGCTCTGGCACATGCATTACATGCAACGTATGAATCAGGAAGACGGCCAGCCATGATGTGGGACGGAACGGGGATCTCAAATGTCCAATCAAGGAAGGTAATCTCTGGGACTTTTGATCCAGTCCATAGATCCTTAGAGCAGTGTTTCCCAACCAGTGTGCCGCGACACAGTCAGGTGTGCTGCGAAGAAGGAAGCTTAGTTTCTGGTCTCGCAACTTTTTGCTGAGAGTGCGAAGAGCAAAAAGTTGTGAGATTGGAAGCTGAGCTTCCTTCTTCGCGCCTTCCATGTTTTCCGGCAGCTGCAACGCCCCGCCCGGCTGGAGCTTCCCTGGCGGCGGTAGCAAGTGAGCTTTGGGGCCCGGGGGGAGGGCGGCGGCAGTAGGAGGGAGGCAGCAGCAGCGGCACCGGGCAGTAGCCGCCGGGCAGCGGCAGGGTGGTCGGCTGCAAGCCAGAACTGCAGGACAGAGGTGCAGACGGCGGCAGCCTGGAATGCACTACCTGACTGTGGTTTCTTCCCCAAACTCCAAAAATTTTAATCTGAGATTATCTACAGTTGTTCTCTCCCCATTTCTAAGAAATCTGTAAGCAGAATACATAAGAACACCACTATGCCTACCGTCCCTCTCCTGTTCTTCCATTGCCCTCTTTTATCATTACTTTTTATTTATTTTATGATTATACAAACTATTACTATCCCTTACAGGTTTAACAATAAAAAATGCATACATACATACATACATACATACATACATACATACATACATACATGCATACATACATACACACACATATACATGCATACATACATACATATTGTTGGCTTCAGTCCAGCTCCTGTGGCTGCTGATTTTGACAGAGGAGTGGGAGCCGTCTGTTACAGAAGACCAGTCTGGCTGGAGGGCGAATCAGACAGTGAACTAGAAGCAGAGACAGTGAGACAAATGGAGCAGGAAGGGACTGGAGAGACAGAGAGGGGAAGGGAGTCAGTCAGATCTCCAGCCAGAGGTTCACCTGAATCAGAAGGGGAAGAGTTAATGAACAACCCTATTCTGAATGCTCGGGTGCAGAGAATGCTGGGAAGACAAGAGCAGCTGCACAAATGCAGAAACAAATTATAGGTCACAGGTGATAAGACTTAATGATGCTGCTGCAACCTTGAAAAAGGGGAGGGTTGCAGTGATTTATGTGGGAGTCATTCAGCGTTGAAGAAAGTTTGATGAATGGTGGTTTGGTGTCTGCTGTGGATTTCTGGACATTTTGCCATTCAATTTGTGAGTTATTTCTGACAGATGTAAGCCTGAAAGGCTCCTGCACTGACTGGAGAAATTAACTCTGACCTATGGACTACTTAAACTAGCCTTGCTCTGAAACTCCGTGGTTTGCAGGTTTTTTGAATATAAAGAACACTCCTTGTTTGATTTTTACAAATCTCTGCGTGAGCATTAGATTAATTACTTTGTCCCTGGGTGGCTTGAGGCCAGGCAGAACACAATGGACAAACTGGAAGTTTGGAAACGCGCACTTCTGGTTAGTCCGTTTGGTGATTTTTTTTTCATCTCCAGGCATTAATGGGTCCCTACTGGTGCGGTCCAGTGTGCTGCATCAGTAGGAACTCACTGATGCAATTTTTGGTGATTCTCTCCCCCCCCCCCCTAGTTTCTCTGTGTCTGAAGAAGCCCTCCTGTATACCCTCATCTTAATGTTGACCTTTATTCTTCATCCAAAGCACAGCTGTCGAGCTCCTTTTCAGGAGACGGTGGGGAAAAAAATCACCAAATATCATCAGTGGGTTCCTATCGGTGCAGTTCTCTGGACCAAACTGGTAGGAACCCACCACTGCCTCTGGAGTTTAAGAAAGGCCTGTGTGCATGCATGGGGGGGGCAGCTTGGGGGATGCACATGTGTGAGGGGAGGAAAAGAGGGTGGGCACATGAACTCATGCTTTCATGCCCACACACCCTCTTTTGTCATGTGAGCCAAAAAAAGTTAGCCATCATTGGCATAGCATCTCCTGCTTGAGAAGGAGGTTGAATTAGATGACCTCCAAGGTCCAGATCTATTCTGATTTTCCAGCTCTGTTCTGATTTTCTAGATTAAACAGCAATTATTAAAACAATAATATGTAAATTACGTATATTTTTTAAAGAGGTAGATGACTGATGCCCCAATAAAATAATGAGCCTTGGGCCAAGCTTTGAAAGAAATACACTTATTTATTAGGAGCCTCATGTCAACATGTTCTAAGTGAAGCCAATTCTGACCTCCATTAAATCACACCCTGACTCTGACCCTGTTTCCCCTTCCCCTCAAGGTATATCATCAGTCACATTCCCCAACAAAGCAATTTCGCAGGTTGTAGACTCTCACCCTCTGGCCACTGTAGGTAGGTGTGGAGATGCCTTGACATAGAGATGGATGGAATGTGCTTTTGTTTTGAGTGTAGTGTGATTTCCTCACTGCAGCTGTGAGACTTGGTCCTCCATCCCCCTGCCTAAAGCAATTTGAATACAGGTCAGGATTTTAACATTTATACCTTTTTTAAAAGTAAGTAAATTTTATAAAAAAATAAGTAAATTTTATAAATAAATAAATACATTTTATAAATAAATAAATACATTTTATAAATAAATAAATATTTTATTTTCTATTATATTTTCTCATACCCGTAATATAACAAAAGTCAGACGTATACAAATGATAATTTTAAATAATGAATTATCTGAACGGTCTGACATTTGTAGAAGCATGCACTATATATTCAGTACATAAGGCTTTCCATCTTTGTATTCAACTGACCACTTAATATATTGAATTTAAAGTCGCCCTGAATCCTATGGGATTCGAAGGCATATAATTAAATTAGAAAATTAAATTAAATTAAAAAATTAAATTAAATTAGAAAATTAAATTAAATTAAAAAATTAAATTAAATTAAATTAAAAAATTAAATTAAAAAATTAAATTAAAAAAATAAATTAAAAAATTAAATAAAAATAAAATTAAATTAAATTAAGTTAAATTACATTAAGTTACATTACGTTAAACTAAACTAAACTAAACTAAACTAAACTAAACTAAACTAAACTAAACTAAACTAAACTAAACTAAACTAAACTAAACTAAACTAAACTAAACAATTAAATTAAATTAAATTAAATTAAATTAAATTAAATTAAATCTGTTAAGTGTACAATGGTCCAGATCGCCAGTTGTAGTTGATTGGTTGAGAGTGCCGGCTCCTGCATGAGGCAATCTATTTTATGATTGGTTGCTGGGTGAGGCAATCTATTTTATGATTGGTTGCTGCCTTCCTTTTTCTTCGGTGTGCTCTGTATGCGTTCATCTTATTTTACATCAATGATTGAAGGTCTCTTTTTCTTTCAGATCCTTTCCTATTTGAGGAACATCCAGTTCAACAACAGTGCCAGAGATGAAATCTCCTTCTCTGAAAATGGACTGGGATCTGCTTCTTATGATCTTCTCAACTGGATTTTCTTCCCTAATCAATCTTTTGTCCCCATGAAAGTTGGACAAATAGATCACAAAACTTTTCCAGATCAGGACTTCATGATTCACTCTGATGCAATTGTGTGGGCTACAAAGGTAAGTTGAAGGTTAATGTTGCAATTTTGTTAATAATAATAATAATAATAATAATAATAATAATAATAATAATAATAATAATTTATTGGATTTGTATGCCGCCTCTCTCTGCAGACTCGGGGCAGCTAACAACAATAATAAACACAACATGTACAATCAAATAATAAAAACAACTAAAAACCCCTATTATAAAACCAAACATACACACAAACATACCATGCATAACTTGCAATGGCCTAGGGGGAAGAGCTATCTCAACTCCCCCATGCCTGGCGGTATAAATTAGTCTTGAGTAGTTTACGAAAGACAGGAAGGGTGGGGGCAATTCTAATCTCCGGGGGGAGTTGGTTCCAGAGGACCGGGGCCACCACAGAGAAGGCTCTTCCCCTGGGGCCCGCCAAACGACATTGTTTAGTCAACGGGACCCGGAGAAGGCCAATTCTGTGGGACCTTATTGGTCGCTGGGATTCGTGAGGTGGCAGGCGGTTCCGGAGGTAATCTAGTCCATTGCCCTGTAGGGCTTTATAGGTCATAACCAACACTTTGAATTGTGACCGGAAACTGATTGGCAGCCAATGCAAGCCACGGAGTGTTGAAGAAACGTGGGCGAATCTTGGAAGCCCCACGCTGGCTCTCGCAGGTGCGTTCTGCACGATCTGAAATTTCCGAACACTTTTCAGAGGTAGCCCCATGTAGAGAGCATTGCAGTAATCAAACCTCGAGGTGATGAGGGCATGAGTGACTGTGAGCAATGACTCCCTCCTCGCCAGAGCCGAAAGATGATGTTCCAATGTCAGCTGTGGATCGAGGAGGACACCCAAGTTGCGAACCCTCTCTGAGGAGGTCAGTAGTTCCCCCCCCCCCAGGGTAATGGACGAACAGATGGAATTGTCCTTGGGAGGCAAGACCCACAGCCACTCTGTCTTGTCTGGGTTGAGTTTGAGTTTGTTGACACCCACCCAGGCGCCAACAGCCTCCAGGCACAGGCACATCACTTCCACTGCTTCATTGACTGGACATGGGGTGGAGATGTATAACTGGGTATCATCGGCGTATTGATGATACCTCACCCCGTGCCCTTGGATGATCTCACCCAGTGGTTTCATGTAGATATTGAATAGCAGGGGGGAGAGGACTGACCCCTGAGGCACCCCACAAGGGAGGGACCTAGGGGTCGACCTCTGACTGCCCACTAACACCAACTGCGACTGACCGGAGAGGTAGGAGGAGAACCACTGAAGAACAGTGCCTCCCACTCCCAACCCCTCCAGCCGGCGCAGAAGGATACCATGGTCGATGGTATCAATAGCCACTGAGAGGTCAAGAAGCACCAGGACAGAGGACAAGCCCCTGTCCCGGGCCCACCAGAGATCATCCATCAACGCGACCAAAGCAGTTTCCGTGCTGTAGCCGGGCCTGAATCCAGACTGCTGAGGACCTAGATAATCGGCTTCTTCCAAGGACCGCTGGAGTTGGAGCGCCACCACCTTCTCAACAACCTTCCCCATAAAGGGAAGGTTGAAGACTGGACAGTAGTTATTAAACACGGCTGGGTCCAAGGAAGGTTTCTTGAGGAGGGGGCGCACAAGTGCCTCCTTATAAAGGGCCGGAAAGGATCCCCTTCCCAAGGAGGCAGTGACAATCTCCTGGACCCAGCTCCATGTCACCTCTCGACTGGCCGAAACCAACCAAGAGGGACACGGATCCAGCAAACAGGTGGTGGAACTCACAGCTCCAATGGCCTTGTCCACTTCATCAGGTGTCACCAAGTCAAACTCCCCCCAGACTGATGGACAAAGACGTTCAGCCCCAGTCACCTCGACTGACTCATTGTCAGCCGATACTGCTATGCAATTGGAGTTGAGATCAGCCCGGATCCGAGCGACTTTATCAGTGAAAAACGAGTTAAATTCCTCGGCATTACCCTGTAAGGGCTCCCCAACTCCCCCCTGATTTAGAAGGGAGCGGGTCACCCTAAACAGGGCGGCCGGGCGGGATTCCGCTGATGCAATCAAGGCGGCATGATACGCACATCTTGCCACCTTGAGCGCCACTTTGTAGGTCTTAATAAAAGCTTTTACAAGTGTTCAGTCAGATTCAGACTTACTCTTCCTCCATCGCTTCTCTAGACGTCTCTTCTGGTGTTTCAACTCCTGGAGCTCCTTGTTGAACCATGGAGCTCTACGGGGTCTAGTGCCACAGAGAGGCCGCAAAGGCACAATTCGGTCAAGAGCCTCCGCTTCAGCCTTGTTCTAGGCCTCAGCATGAGACTCCACCGAGCTGTGGATGAGTGAATCTGGTAAAGCCCCAAGCACCCTCAGAAAGCCCTCAGGGTCCATCAGGCGTCTGGGGCAGAACTTCTTAATTGGTTCCGCCTCCCTGTGGGGGAGGATTGGAGCCAGGATATCAAGCCACAGTAGAAAATGGTCTGACCATGACAAAGGCAATGCTTCTAAGCCCCTTAGTCTCAGACCATTATTCAATTGCCCCGAGAGGAATATCATATCGGGTATTTGTCCACCCTCATGAGTAGAATCCTGAACTACTTGAGTCAGGTCCATGGCTGTCATGGTGGCCATGAACTCCTGTGCCAATCCAGAGGAACCGCCGAGTGACGGTAGATTGAAGTCCCCCAGGACAATAAGTCCGGGGAACTCCACCGCCAACCCGGGCACCTCCTGGAGCAGCACAGGCAGAGCTTTTGAGACGCAGCTGGGAGGCAGGTACGTGAGTAACAAGCCCACCTGAACCCCTGAATCCAACTTCACAAGGATGTTGCAAAGTTGTTGCATCGAGAATCACATTCACCCAAACCTGGAAGAAAGGGGAAAAAAACTCCAACTCAACAATTATAAAAAAAAAGGTGCTAGAATACACAGAGATGAGTAAATTAACAATGGAATTGAGAGAGAGAGTAAACAATGTATTATAAATACATTGGCTTGGTATGATTGGCTTGAAAGGGAAAGTAAAATTAATGTGTAAAGTAATATAAAATGATGTATCAAAATAAATCTAAATGCAAATAGATATAAAGTAATACACAACAAGTATAAAACTGTAAATAGAAATAAGAATGTTTAAGTTAAGAATAATATCCTTAGATATGGAAAATGTAGAATGAAGAAAATACATTTGATAGCAACAAACTGTATTAGTGAAATTATGTTGTGTCTTTTTAGTGTGGAAAAAATTCAATAAAAAGTATTTTAAAAAAGAAAGTCAATGTTGTCATTCTGTCAGGGTTCCAAGTAACAAACCCAGAACAATCAAAACTCCGCAGCCCAGGGTTTCCTCAAAGTATGAATTTATTAGGAATGTCATATTTGTAATACTGCTAAACAAAATAAGGGACAATGGATTTGCAGCTGGCTGAAGCGTAGACATCAGAGAGTTATTGTTAATGGCGAGTATTCTGAGCAGAGACAGGTTACAAGCGGTGTGCCACAAGGGTCTGTTCTGGGTCCTATGCTTTTTAATATGTTTGTGAGTGACATAGGGGAAGGTTTGGTAGGGAAGATTTGCGTATTTGCCGATGACTCTAAAGTGTGCAATAGGGTTGATATTCCTGGAGGCATCTGTAATATGGTAAATGATTTAGCTTTACTAGATAAATGGTCAAAGCAATGGAAACTGCAGTTTAATGTTTCCAAATGTAAAATAATTCACTTGGGGAAAAGGAATCCTCAATCTGAATAATGTATTGGCAGTTCTGTGTTAGCAAAAACTTCAGAAGGGAAGGATTTAGGGGTAGTGATTTCTGACAGTCTCAAAATGGGTAAACAGTGCATTCAGGCGGTAGGGAAAGCAAGTAGGATGCTTGACTGCATATCTAGAGGTATAACAAGCAGGAAGAGAGAGATTATGATCCCGATATATAGAGTGCTGGTGAGACCACATTTGGAATACTGTGTTCAGTTCTGGAGATCTCACCTACAAAAAGATATTGACAAAATTGAACCGGTCCAAAGATGGGCTACAAGAATGGTGGAAGGTCTTAAGCATAAAACGTATCAGGAAAGACTTAATGAACTCAATCTGTATAGTCTGGAGGACAGAAGGAAAAGGCGGGACATGATAGAAACATTTAAATATGTTAAAGGGTTAAATAAGGTCCAGGAGGGAAGTGTTTTTAATGGGAAAGTGAACACAAGAACAAGGGGACATAATCTGAAGTTAGTTGGGGGAAAGATCAAAAGTAACGTGAGAAAATATTATTTTACTGAAAGAGTAGCAGATCCTTGGAACAAAATTCCAGCAGACGTGGTTGGTAAATCCATAGTAACTGAATTTAAACATGCCTGGGATAAACATATATCCATCCTAAGATAAAATACAGAAAATAGTATAAGGGCAGACTAGATGGATCATGAGGTCTTTTTCTGCCATCGGTCTTCTATGTTTGTATGTTCTATGTTTCTATGTGGATATCAAAGATACGAAAAGTTAACATGGAAGACTATAAACTACAAGCCTTTGCGGATGACCTAGTATTTTTTGTAGAGGACCCACACAAAACAGGCCCAATCTTATTATTTATTTATTTGACTTCTATGCCGCCCAATTCCGAAGGACTCAATCTTGATTAATGAATTAGAAAAAAATATGGCTCAGTGGCAGGCCTTAAAATAAATAAAGAAAAAACTAAATTATTAAGAAAAAAACATAACATCCCAACAAGAAGAGAAATTGGAGAGAGAACTGGATGTATAAATAGTTTAAAAAAAAATCAAATACTTAAGTATCAACCTAACAAATAAATGCTCAAAATAAAAGAGAATAATTATCAAAAGCTGATTCCACAAATAGAATCTAGATAGATTTACAAGATTATTAGAAGTAGGGGTGGCCTTGGACTCCCCAACTGGAAACACTATCAAACAGTGGCAACTTTGGTATGGGTAAGAGATTGGGTAAATCTAAACAATACTCAACTCCTGACACTAGAAGGTCACAATTTATTAACTGGCTGGCACTCTTTCCTATGGAATAAAGAAAAAAAATCCTAAATATTAGGGAGACATTAATTATAACTTGGTTGGAGAAAAAAAATCCACTATATTAAAATTCCAAATTGGTTTTCAACAATGGAAGCAATGATTTATCCAAATACAATTGATATAAAGAAAAAGGTATAAGGAGATTTTAGATGGGAGTGGAAATCTTAAAAGTAGAGAAGAGCTGCGTGAACAAAACGGAATTATTGATTGGTGGCCATATGCAGTGGTGAGATGCTGCCAGAACGCCTAATTGCATGCAGCTCCATGGTTCTGGAATGCAAGTGCGGGATTGAGCTCAATTATGCTTCCTGCACTTGTGCTGGTAGCAAAATCGCGCACAGGGATGAGTGCATTTGGGTGAGTGTTTTTGCTTCCCAAGGAAGCAAAAAACATCACCGAATCACGGACGCAAAACATCCCCTTGACATGAAAAATAGCCAGAAAACATGGCAGGCATTTGTTGAAAAATATAAGAGTTTGTATGTGTTAGAAGAAATATCTATCTGGTTGAGTTCCAAGTGGGGAGAAATACACTGGAAACAGGGAGGCTGCTTGGAAAGATGGTTTACTGCAAAATAGGAGCAGATGAGTTTAAAATCCTGGGTAGCTGACCACATGGAGTGGAGAGTGAGTGCTATTTACACCCTCTCTTGGGCTTTGAACTTGAGCTTCCTGTTCCTGTGTCAAGGGCATGTATTTTTGTCTGTCAGATTCCCATGTGGAGTCATGCTTGTCCGAATCAGGTTTGTTTGAACCTTGGGCTGATGTAATAAGACGGCTTGATTATGCCATGTGATGAGCTCTGCCGATAGATAATTTCATTCTTCATGCTAACTTTCTACACGTTACACATTTGAGGTCTGATTTGTGGCAGGACCACAAAGAGAAAAAAACATTTTGCTGCCAATTCAGGATGCAGTTAGAACAAGCAACAGTGAGTGCGATGGATCATTCGCATGCAGTTGGATCCTCATGGTTCTTTGTTTAAAAAAAGTTATAGCTCAATCACACAAAGGTTTGAGGTTTTCTAAAATTCCAGTTCCAAATTCCAGCATCTAAGTGGTGTGTTGGGAATGCCACTGGCCTGAATCTCTCAAGAGCTTTTCCTGCTCCTGATAGACCCTGTTGAATAATTGCTTTTGGAGGCATTCTAAATGTGGAGATAAGAATATGTAAAAGAATAAATGAAGCATGTCCATTACTTAAGCCATCTCAAACATTACTCTTTCCTCTTTTAGAAGGTGCCCTTTGCCAGGTGTGGCATGAGGAGATGCCATCCAGGAGAGAGGAGAAGAGTTCCAGAGGGCAAGCCAGTTTGTTGCTACCAATGTGCCCTTTGCCCAGAAGGAACCATTTCTAACCAGACAGGTAGCACATACTTACAATGTACAACTTCCAGCATCTAGCAAGCCATCCAGTACATTAAAATGTTAATTTCTGTAATTTTAATAGGATTGACATGCTTAAAACATTCATAGTTCTCAGAAGATCCTCTCAGTTCATGGATCTAAAGTTTTTCAGGAGGCAACTGGATTTTCTTGGTTTTTTACTTTGAATATATTTCGCTTCTCATCCAAAAATCTTCTTCAGGTCTGATTGGATCATGCGGAATGGAAGGATTTATATACCTTGCAAACTGCTGGTAATTTTGCTAACTTTTAGATTTGCTTCCTTCCTGGAGGAGAAACAAAACATCTGCAAAGGAAAAAAAACACGAGAAAGTCCAGTTGCCTCTTGAAAAAGCACTTTTGGGACAATTGTGACTCAGATGATTGAGAATCTTTACAAACTTTTAGCCATGGATCTGAAGTGTTCTGCCCAAAAGGGCAACTTTTTCCTTTTCTCACTAACTTAAAGCAGGTGTCAAGGTTCCAAGTGATAAGAATATCAACATGAGCTGTTTCGAGAAGGGCAGCAGAGAAATCTAATAAATAAATAAATAATAAGTAAATAAATATAACATAATACAGACGGATAACAAAAAAAGAGAGTAGATTACAGTCTATTCAGTATTTACATTAGTTGTTCCCTCCCCCTATTAATTTTCCAATATCTTCTTGAGTTTTAATTTATTTATAATTTGTCCTTCATACTTTTAGCCTTTAATCTTGGTTCTCCTCTTTATCTAATTATATATTGTTCCAGGTTTCAAAATAAGGGTTTCCTGCTTGAGAAGTAGGTTGGACTTGAAGACCTTCATGGTCTCTTCCAACTGTGGTATTCCGTTATTCCTTGTCTTGGGCCATTTTGAATTTCTCATTATTTGTTGAATCGTCATTAAAAATATTTGCTTGTTTTGATCTTAGAGAAAGATTTTTGATTTTAGATGCAGTCCACTGTGACCTGTGTCCAGAAGACCAATATCCCAACAAGGGCAAGGACCAATGCATTGTCAAGAAGCTCCACTTCCTTTCCTATCAAGATACCCTGGGATACACTTTAGCTTCTTTAGCTGTTTCTCTCTCTGTAATCAGTCTGGCAACTCTAATTATTTTCCATAAACATCACAACACACCGATTGTTAAGGCCAACAACCGAGATCTTACCTATATCCTCCTGATCTCCCTCCTGCTCTGCTTCCTTTGTTCCTTCCTCTTCATTAGTCGACCCGGGAAGTTCACTTGTCTTTTACGACAAACAGCTTTTTCCATTCTGTTTTCCCTTGCAGTTTCTTCAGTATTAGCAAAAACTGTGATAGTGGTTCTAGCCTTCATGGCCACCAAGCCAGGAAACAGGACAAGGAAATTCTTAGGAAAACCACTGACCAACTCCATTGTCTTTGGATGTCCCCTGGTGCAGGCAGTACTATGTGCCACATGGGTAACAACCTCTCCACCATTTCCCAACTTGGATTTCCACTCATTGTTTGGTGAGATCATCTTAGAATGTAAGGAAGGTTCAGCTTTGATGTTTTATGCTGTCCTTGCCTACCTGGGTTTCCTGGCCTTGGTCAGTTTCACAGTAGCCTTTCTGGCTAGGAAATTGCCAGACAGTTTCAATGAAGCCAAGTTCATTACTTTTAGCATGCTGATTTTTTGCAGTGTTTGGATCACCTTTCTTCCCACTTACTTAAGCACCAAAGGGAAGTCCATGGTGGCTGTGGAAATCTTCTCCATTTTGGCCTCTGGGGCTGGTCTCTTGGTTTGCATCTTTTTCCCAAAATGTTATATTATCCTACTGAGACCCAATCTGAATTGTAAAGAGAATATAATGAGGCAAAAGAACCTGTGATTGAGGAATTGGAAACTTTGATTTTAGGACATTTTTGCTTTTGATCCAAAAGGAGACAAGGACTTATCAATTTGGAAATAATGTGATGTGATCACCAAGTATTTATTAATCAGTAACAATTGTCCAATTGTTATCCTTCATTAAGGCTAATTGTCCCAGAAAGTATCCTAGGGTCAACTTGGAAATATTTTATTCTATTTTAAAATTAAATAAACGTGGATAATATTCCAACATGAAGTTTCACACTTTATTTATTGTAAGCAAAAGAGTCATTAAAAGTATTTTAATTTGGGTTCACTATCGGTATTTTTCAGCAGTTTTCCTGAGGTTTCCTAAATTTTGTGCTAAGATTTACATTCAATTGGCTTTTAGAATTTTTAAAAAAATGCTTTAGAGCAAACAAATTTATCAGGCTCTAATCAATTGTTAGGCAATACTCGTGCAAAGTTTAAATTAGCTTCATATCTTGAATAACACACCTCTCTATTTTGAAGGGATCACAAATGAGCTCTAATATCATTCCTTGACATGCAAGAATAAATCAGTTCTTCCAGATAAAAACTGATTTTATTGATCACACTTATGAGCATAGTTCCCTCTAAGCTGAGCAGTGAGCAATCGCTCACTTAAAAATCATCATCAACTCAGAGTTTTCCAAACCTGCCCAGAAGCCGAGAGGGAAAGAGTGAGAGGGAAGGAGAGAGAGAGGAAGAGAGGAAGAGAGAGAAACAGATAGAAAAAAGGGAGGAAGGAAAAGAGAAAGAAAAAGAATGGGAGTAAGGAAGAGAGAAAGAAAATCAAAATCTAGTTTGAAACTAGCTCAACTATTTAAGTGGCATTTTGATATTGATAGAGTTGCCCTATTATGAACTCACTGTTATAGACACACAGTACTGTATTTTATTTTGAAATTCTCTGAGGCAAAACAGGGTGGGTTTTTTATTTGTTTGTTTGTTTGTTTGTTTATTATTTCTGTTCTGCCCAGTCCCAAAGGGACTGCCGCTCAGACACTATACTTTTCCGCCCACTCCAAAAAAAAATTAGAGGGAACACTGCTTATGAGGCTACAATTGATCAACATGCTAGCAACTTGGCCCTCAGCCCTCACTCATCTGAACAAACTGTGGCACAAGTCACAGTTTCTGTGATGCTCAGTTTCAAGTAGGCTGAATATTTTATTTATTTATTTATTTTATTCATTTGTCCAATACACAAATACATAGGAAGAAAAATAGACATGTGGTAATATATATAAGGGTAAAAGTGAACTTAGAGGAGAGGATATATGAAAGGAAGAGATTATATATGATAGGTGAAAGAAAGGAAAGACAATTGGACAGGGGACGAAAGGCACACCAGTGCACTTATGTATGCCCCTTACTGGCCTGTTAGGAACCTGGAATAGCACCTGCACCCTGACTCTCAAGTCCACCTCAAGGACACCTATGTATTTCTACTCACAAAACTTTTCCAAGGTAAACCTGCTTGAAAGAAATAACCTCTGGACTCTCCCAAAAGTAAATGGCATGATTCCCAACTTCTGGTGGGCTAAGTAAGCTCATGATTTTCCATCCTCAGGCTCCAAAGGCTTCACTGGAGCTGGGAGAGGGTTAAAAAACCTCTTCCCATCCCCCAGAGGCTCTCTGGAAGCCAAAAAACCCCTCCCAGACTTTCTGTGCGAGCCAAAGATCAGCTGGCTGGCACACACATTCATGTTGGAGCTAACCTAGGACAACGGCTCATATGCCAGCAGATATGGCTCCATGTGCCACCTCTGGCACATGCGCCACCTGTGGCACCCATGCCATTGGTTCGCCATCACTGCCTTAGGGACTCAAGGTGGCTCACAACAAAATAAACATACGTCAATATTTATTTACTTACTTACTTACTTACTTACTTACTTACTTACTTACTTACTTACTCATTCGACTTCTATGGTGCCAAATCCTGAAGGACTCAGGGTGGCTAAATAGTGGTGTCCCTCAAGGCAGTGTTTTAGAACCAACACTCTTCATACTCTACATAAACAATATTTGCAATCATATTATAAGCAACTGCGTTCTCTTTGCTGATGATGTTAAAGTATTTAACACCACTGACAATGCTACTACCCTTCAAAAAGACCTTGATCATGTAGCACAATGATCAAACAACCATCAACTTCAAATCTTAACCAACAAATGCTCTGTCTTACATATTGGCAAAAAGAATCAGAATACAAAATACAAACTTGGAGGAAATGAACTTGTAGATGATCCTCATTCTGTCAAAGACCTTAGAGTACTCATATCCAATTATCTAACTGCGAGAGCCCACTGTAGCACCATTTCCAAAAAAGCACTAAGAGTTGTTAAACTAATTTTATGTAGCTTCTTCTCTGGCAATATTAATCTGCTTATCAGAGTTTAGAAAACATTTGTTAGACTAATTCTGGAATACAGCTCACCTGTCTGGAACCCACATTGCATATCAGACATTAATATAATTGAGAGAGACACGAAATAATCCATAAGAAGAGTCCTTCCCTCCTCCGCTCACAACAAAATATCTTATTCCACCATATTTGAAATATTGGGATTAGACAATTTACTACTACGTCTCCTCTGATCTGGTCTACATGATCATGAAATCATATACCAAAATGTCCTTCCTGTTAATGACTACTTCACCTTCAATCACAGCAATACAAGAGCATGTAATAGATTCAAACTAAATGTAAACTGCTCTAAACTTGACTGCAGAAAATATGACTTCAGCAATAGAGAGATCAATGCCTGGAATGCACTACCTGACTCTGTGGTTTCTTCCCCAAACTCCAAACATTTAAATCTGAGATTGTTTGTTTATTTGTTTGTTTGTTTGTTTATTTATAGATTTGTATGCCGCCCCTCTCCGCAGACTTATCTTTCAGGCATATCTTATTTTTCATAATCTTGTTGACAGAGAAGAAAGAATAGTTTTGATACTAAGATAAGGGCATATTGACTTCCAAAATTGAGCCAGAAAACATTCAAAAGAGAGAGGAAAACAACATGATAGATGATATTGTGAGCCGCTCTGAGTCCTCGGAGAGGGGTTGCAAACAAATATAAATAATAATAATAATATTAATAATAATAATAATAATAATAATAATAATAATAATAATAATAATAATAATAATAATATGGAAACCCCCCAAGAAAGGATGGCGAAATATCAGAATGAAATAATGTTATGTGAAAAACAACTCCAAATATGGGGAAGCGGAAATAGGAGGTTTTTATATTTTAAAACACTATATATATTCAGATCCTTTGTAACCAAGATGTCTCAGAATCAGCAAGCCTGATCCAACGTCCCTTTTATGAATAATCGGCCTTTTCTTTCTTTTCTTCCCCTCCCCCCCTGTATTTTTCTTTATTCTGTATTTTTTGAAGCTTCTTTGAAAATAACTGACAATAAAGTTTTTTATGGTACAGAACTCTGGGGTTTTTCTTACATCGTTTTCACATCTTTATGTTTTCATTGCAGTATGTATTTATGGGTAGATCTTGACTTCCAATCATTCATTGAGTGACTGCTCAAAGTTGCAACGGCATTGAAAGAATGTGACTTATGACTATTTTTCACATTTATGAGCATCGCAGCATCACCATAGTCACATGATCAAAATTTTGGTGTTTGGCAACTTGCCCGTATCTACGATGGTCATGGGAACCCCTTGTGGGACCTTCTGATGAGAAAAGTCATTGGGGAAGCCAGATTCTCTTAATAACCATGTCACTAACATAATAGCAGAGCTGCATTTGCAGAAACTAGCCAGCCCAAGCAGAAAACCAGCCCAAACAGCCAGCCACAGACCAGTAGATATGAAGTCTTCAATGAAATACAGCAGGAGTAGGAAGTCTTGGAAAAATATATTTACTTCTGATTTACACTACTAACTGTATTCTTCCTTTACTATACATACTAGTATTTCATTAGTATCACTACAACTATCTCAGTTATAATAACTCACAGGAACCAACAGATCAATATAGCAATATAATAGCTTCACGGCACACTTGACACAGAGCAGGATCAGAAAGCTCTTGCATAGTTAAATACTATTTACATAATTACTAGGTTGCTGCATGCTCAGCTGCCTCAGAATGACTCAGCATTCTCAACAGAGGCCTACCTTCTGCATTAAGAGATTATCTCAGGATTTTTAATTCCTGACACATAAATCATGCAATTATTCACTAAACAACTGTGGCGAGTAAAATGAGGCAAAACTATTTCAGCTTCAATCGCAACAACACAAGAGCACGCAAGAGATTCAAACTTAATATTAACCGCTCCAAACTTGACTGTAAAAAGTATGACTTCAGCAACCGAGTTGTCGAAGCGTGGAACTCATTACCTGACTCAGTAGTGTCAACCCCTAACCCCCAACATTTTTCCCTTAGACTATCCACGATTGACCTCTCCAGGTTCCTTAGAGGTCAGTAAGGGACCTGCATAAGTGCATCAGTGTGCCTTCCATCCCCTGTCCAATTGTCTCTCCTTATCTCACTTATCTTTTCTTCTTTTCAAATATGTTCACCTATACTTTTATATCTTTTCTTCTATTCTTTTCTTTACTTATATTATTACATATCTTTCTCTTCAATGTGTATTATGTATTGGAAAAAATAATAAATAAACAAATAAACAAACAAACAAACAAACTTTACAATTGTCTTCATTAGCAATGGACATATTTGGACATTGCAAAAATAGTTCTGCATCATTTTGATATTAATGGGTATAAGCCAAGCCGTACTTCAAAATAAATACAAATTCCTGATAGACAAAGCTTCCTTTCAGACTGGCTGCAGTAAGCTTGAAATGTCTTGTTTCTGGACTGCCAATTCCCTCGGCCCCAGTTTCTTTTAGCAGTCAAATAGTGTTTCTGTTCAACACTCATGAAATATTTTTCTATTTACTTTGCTTGTATGTTGGCCCCTCCCAAAGTCTCTGCCCAGCTAACAATTTCAACCTATCAAATAAAGGCTTGATAACACCAAATACATATTCTAATATCAAGGTAACCCCCACAAAATATATTTAGATGTTTATTTATTTGTATCTTGCCTTTGTTAATTTTTACAAATAATTCAAGGTATTGCACATCTCCAACACCTGAAGTGCCCCACTTCAATTCTAACTACAGTTACATAAGGGGCACCCCACTTCAATTACAACACATCCTCTTCCTATATAAGAGATAAACCTTTTTCATTTTCCTGAAGCTCAAGAGGGTCTCATATCACTGAACGTCTTCTAGGAAATGGGCCAAAGGGTGGCCACAGAAATTGTACATCTGTTACGTGCAGTGATGGGCTCCTACGGGAACAGTCAGGAACGCAGTTTGCACTGAAAGATGTTGAAACAAAATGCATAAGCCACACCCACAGTGTGAGAGTAAAATTTATGGTAGCACATCACTGGTTACATGCCAAATATCACTTGTCAGTTGAGTGCAATAAATTGAGTGCACCCAATTGATGTTGAAAGAAAATGCAGGACATCCTGCATAAACCATGCCCACAGTGTGGTAAATAAAAATTTTGGTAGCCCTTCACTGAATAAGCTGAACTCCATTAATTATGGCCCCTTGAAATCCCTGCAGGAGTGGATTCCTTCCAGTTTAGACCCGTTATATTGAGGTCCGTGGATGCCACCATCTTTTTATTTTTATTTTTTTAATTATTCTGAGCATACGCAGAATGTGGTGGCCACCTTTTATTCCTGTTTAGTTTTCCCCCCAGATTTTTTGTTACTGAACATCCACGCACCCACGAGGCACACCCATGTACTGAGTGAGGGAAGGAACAAACCAGGAGTGAGATAGGTTGGAACCAGTGGTGGGCTACAAGTTGGAATGCTAAATTGCATTTGCCACCTCGGCTCATAAGTTTTTGCGGGACCAGCACGATTTTGCTGCTGCACTTGTGAACATAGCAAAATCGCGCATGGAGCCGCAGGTAAAACCTCGCTGAAACACAGGTGCAATTTTGCTACCTTCACAATTTTGCTACCTGCAGCTCGTAAGTTCGCAATAACTTACGAGCTGCAGCGGCGAGCACAATTTGGTGTTCCGGCTTGTAGCCCATCGCTGATGAAGCCATATCTGCTGGCATATGAGCCATTGCCTGACTTTAGCTCCACCATGCATGTGCATGCCAGCCAGTTGATTTTTGGTTTATGTGGAGAGTCTGGGAGGGTGTTTTTGGCTTCCAGAAGGCCTCATTTCCTCCTTTCAGTAGTTCATGAAAGACCATCTGTAGTGTACAGATAATAAAGTTGAAAAGAGTGAACAACATTTTTACAGACCTACAGATATGTTGAGGCTGGGTGTGACAAGGAATGGATGGGAGGGGCCAGGCAAGTCACCCCTTTACATGAGTGACATTGAGTTGTCCACACGCACTCAGTCACATAACCATGAAGCCACTCCCATCCGGTCACATGACTGCCAAGCCACTCCCACCCGGTCACATGACTACCAAGCCACTCCCACAAAATTAAGCCATGCCGACAGAGCGGTAGTAAAAAAATTGAAACCCACCTCTGAATCCCTGTCTATGAATATGTATCCTTACATCCTCTATTGCTTATGTATTAGTCTCCCCTGCAGTTCTTAGATGTATGAGTGCATCCTTTAATTGGGTGGGGTCTCTCTCTGTATTTGGAAGGAGTCCAGCCAGCACATGCTGGTTATTTATTTTGGGCCCTCTGTTTGATTCCACAGCATGCGTCCATTGTAACCCTAACCCTAACCCACCCCAGAGGTTTATGATGAGTGATGGTAAACTGTCACTTCAAACTATTCTAAAGTTCAACTGCTCTGTGGATTAGCAACAAGAGACATAGGATTGTTTTTCCCCTTCTGGTGAAGAACCAAAATGGAGGCCTGTTCCTTGCAATTATCAGAATAACAGCAATTCTTAATATATCCCCTGTGGATTTCAAGCCACGAAAAGATAAAACCTTATTTCAAAAATGTGCTTGGAGTTCTCACCTCACCTCACCTCACCTTGTCTTGCAGAGAAAGCTAATTCCTGGATTTGAAGAGACTCAACTGCCCTTCATTTTCTCTTTAGTCACAGCCCAAACACAGGTAAGAGGAAGGTATTTGATATTTATTTATTGTTAGAGTTGAAAGGGACCATGAAGGCCATTGAGTTCAACCCCCTGCCCAAGCAGGAACCCTATAGCACACCAGTCAAGTGGCAGTTCAATCTTCTCTTAAAAATGTCCAGAGTGTTGGAGTTCACAACGTCCGCTGGTAGGTTGTTCCATTGGTTGATCGCTCTGACCGTCAGGAAGTTCCTCCTTATCTCCATGTTGAATCTCTCCTTGGTCAGCTTCCAGCCATTGTTCCTCGTCTGGCCCTCTGGTGCCCTGAAGAATAAAGTGATCCCCTCCTCTCTGTGACATCCCCTCGTAGACTTGTAGACTTCTATCATGTCCGCTCTGGCCCTCCTTTTCTCTAGGCTATCCATGCCCAGTTCCCTCAGTCTCTCTTCGTAAGTCTTGGTTTCCAATCCCTTAATCATCTTGGTTGCTCTTTTCTGCACCTTCTCCAGAGTTTCAATGTCTCTTTTGAAGTGTGGTGACCAGAACTGAATACAGCACTCCAGGTGTGGTCTGACCAGGGCATAGTAGAGTGGTATTATGACTTCCCTGGTCTTGGAGTGTATTCTCCTGTTGATGCAGCTTAGGATTGTGTTGGCTTTTTTAGCTGCTGCTGCGCATTGTTGGCTCATGTTTAGTTGATTGTCCACCAAGACTCCGAGGTCTCTTTCGCAGTCGCTACTGCTAAGCGGGGTTTCTCCCAGGTTGTATGGTTGTATGTTGTAAATGACTTGAAGCCATCCAGGTGGCATGTGCTATGTTTATCCTGTTAAACTAGGGTAAAGTTTAAAGTGATGTCTGCAATTTAGCTCCTGCACAATCTTGATTTCTGATCTAGAAAGAAGAATGACTGGACTGCATCTTTTCCTGCTACTGCTGCTCTTCTGGCTCCTGGCTCCAATTATTGCTCAGAAGATGCAAACCCTTTGTGTGTTGCCACAACGTTACAAGATTCCTGAACACTATTATAGGCCTGGTGATTTCATTATTGGTGGGAATCTGCATTTGGGGAACTATTGGAACCCTTACTTAGACTTTAACAAAGACCCATACCCATTTTATCTCCCCTATTTGTAAGTTTTAGCTGGAAGACAAATATCTAGGTGACCACTGTGCTTGCTCTGAAATATTTCTTTTTGCAGTATTTGAACTTCCCAGTATAGTTCAAATCTTTGTGCTTTTCTCAATAAAGAACCACACTGATTAGAATAGAATAACAGAGTTAGAAGGGACCTTGGATGTCTTCTATCCAGCCCCTTGCTTAGGCAGGAAACCCTGTAGCATTTCAGACAAATGGTTATCCAATCTCTTCTTTAAAAATGTCCAGTGTTTCACAAATCCATATATAAACTATGTAAGGAATTAAATATGGGGGATATATTTTGTGAAACTATAAAAGAGATTTATAAAGAGAATGAAGTGTATATAAGGGTGAATGGACAAAGAACGCAGAAAATTAAAATACTAAATGGCACCAAGCAGGGATGTCCTTTATCTCCAATGTTATTTGTAATAGCAATACAGATGTTAGCTAATAGGATAAGACAAGATAACACTTGGGCAGGATAAAAAATAGGGGAAATAGAAATGAAATTAAACCTATTTGCAGACGATGCAATTATATTGACCCAGACCCCGATGGAGATGATTAAAGGTATAAGAAATATTCTACAAAAGTTTAAACAGGAATCAGGATTGTTGATCAATATGGAAAAATCAGAGATTATGTGTTTAAATACAGGTCCAAGAGAGCAGATAGAAACTAGGAAAGAATCAGGGTTGAAGTTAGGACTAAAGAAAATTAAATATCTGGAAATTTGGTTATTGACAAATCCAGCGAAAATTGAGGAGGTGAATTATAGATTAATATAGAGGAAAATGTTGAAACAGCTGGAAAGAGAAAAGGCTAAGGAGAATCTCTAAAATAAGAGCCTTGAAAATGATGATAATTCCCAAAATGATGTATCTGTTTCAGGTACTGCTGGGAGGGGGGGGGCTATCAGCATCCATGTTTAGAGAGTGGGATAAAAAACCTAATTACTGGGTTGAAGAAGATAAGAGACCAAGAATAAGAAAAAAAGTGCTTAATAGCGAACGAAAAAGAGGGTGGATGAGGAATTCCTTGTTTGGAGTTGTATAGGGGAGCATTTCAAATTGAAAGATTAATGGAGCTGCAATTCTTCGAGAATAAATGGGTGAAACTGGAAAAACAGATAAACAGGATGAAGAATAGAGAACTAATCTTTATAAAGTGGAATAGGAGCGACTTAAATAAACTAATAAGTCCCATGAAAGGGACTATGGAAATTTGGAAAAAATGGCAGGGGAAAATAGGATTATATAAATCAAAACTGTCATTGATTTATGTAATAAATAAAGATAATGAAATAAATTTAAATAGGGGTATAGGAGAGTTGAAGGCAAGAGGGATAACTAAGATAGAACAGTTATATGAGAAGGATGGGAGGCCAAGTAGAAATCATATAGAATGGTGGCTGGGTAAGAGAAGATGGCTACAAATAAATGCAATATGTAAATATCTGAATGAAAGGGAGAATAAAGAAGCACTATTTAGGGAGGAGATAGAGCTAGAGAAAATAATAAGAGAAGAAACTGAGGGAACTAAGGCGCAAGCAAGCAATATATATAAGATGTTTATTTTATTTATTTTATTTATTATTTAGATTTGTATGCCGCCCCTCTCCGCGAACTCGGGGCGGCTCACAACAAAGCATAAACAAATTGTACAAATCCAAATAGAGTCAAATAAATTTAATGTTAGTGAAGTCAGACAGGGATGTGATCCAAGGATTGACTAAATGGTGGCAAAATGAGATACAAGTAGAGGTGCAAGAGATGGAAAATACAGTACAGAATATAAGGAAAATCAAGAATACAAGAGTTAGGGAAATGAGAAGAAAAATACTACATAAGTGGTATTACATACCCTTTCAACTTGCACACTTTCAGCAGAACGTTAAAGGTATCTGTTGGCATGGGTGCCAAGATAAAGGAGTGTTTATGCATATGCTCTGGGAATGCCCAGTGGTGCAGAACTTTTGGCAAAAAGTGCAAGAGGATATTAATAGGATATTAAATATAAGATGGACGATTACTAAGGAAATGGCAGTATTAGTAAAAAGTAGTGAGATGAGAGAATACAGAGAAATAAAACAAGCAGCAATAGAAAGCGCTCAGGTGGTAAGAGTCTTGGAGTGGAAAGACGCAACAAAATGGACAATACAAAATTGGTATAGGTATATGGTGGACCACATTCAATTCAAGATTATGGATAAAAGGATGAATTTGATGAATGAAACTGATTAGCAACAGCTGATGGGGCGATGGGACAAGGTAAGACGATATATGGCGAGTAGGATCTGAGACCAAGCTATAAGAAACAAGTTGGAATCATTCTATAATATGTAAAGAAATATTTCACTCTTGGGTTTAAATGATTTATACAAAAAATACCCCCAACTGGTGGTGGGGTATGATTGATTGTCTGCTGGTGGGCACAATCACTGATCACATGTTATATGTTATATGTTGTGTGTGTGTTTTATATTATAAAAATCAATAAAAATATTAATTTAAAAAAAACATCCAGTGTTAGAGCATTTGCAACTTCTGGAGGCAAGTTGTTCCACTGATTAATTGTTATAACTGTTGGGAAATTTCTCCTTAGTGCTAAGTTAATAATAATAATAATAATAATAATAATAATAATAATAATAATAATAATAATAATAATAGCCATCACAACATCAACAACAACAGAGTTAGAAGGGACCTTGGAGGTCTTCTAGTCCAACTCACTATTTTCTGTATTTTTTGGTGTATAAGACCTGGTGTTGTCCACTAGGACTCCAAGATCCCTCTCACAGTTACTATTGTTGAGGTATGTACCATATATACTGCACATGTGTGTTTTGTTTTTCTTGCCTAAATGTGGAGCCTTACTTTTTTCACCACTGAATTTCATTTTGTTAGATAGCGCCCATTGCTATTTCTCCTTTGTTAGTTTCTACCCATTGCTTCTTATCCTACCCTTGGATGCTTTGGACATAAATCCCTCACAACAAACCACATGAAGAGTAAGCAGCGACAACACTTTAGGAATTTTACTAGCCTAGTGAAGAAGTTGATTTCAAATGTTAATTTGGACATAATGTCATGATAGAACTAGATGACCTACATGATAGACTAGATGACCTACAAAGGCGCTTCCAACCGTAATAATAAATAAGAATTAAAAATGAAATAGAAAGTTCAAGGAAAAGAGCAACACCTTTCCGGTGTAAGGTACTGCACAAAATGTAAAATTCAGTTTTGGAATCAGCAATGTTTATGAATAATAGCCGTCAATAAATATTTGGTATATTTTCCATTGGTGTCTTCTGCTTCGGATCTGAAGAAGCTGCTCCAAGAAAGATCTAAATTGATTACGGTAGGTTGCTGGAGGAAAAATTGGGCTGTCACAATTCCAAATAGCATCCGACAAATAAATCAGAGTCCAAGACTTCACCTTCTTCAAAATTCCAATTTATTAACAGAGCTATGCTAGCACAACTGGAGAAACCTGATTCTAAAGTTACAAAGATACCTCCACTAGGGTTAGAGTTCATTTCTTTGCATCTCCTCCAGTGAAGGTCTATCAAAAATTTTACTACCACACTGTGGGCGTGGCTTATGCAGGATGCCCTGCATTTTCTTTCAACATCTTTCAATGCAAATTGGGTGCTCTGGGGTAGAACTCAATTTTCGCTACCCTACTGCGTACCCCAACCCCTCAGGTCCGAGCAGCAGCCCAACCCTGATCTTCTCCCACAAGCCTAGCACATGAACCACACACTTTCTGCTAGCATATCCTACAACATCCAGCAGCTTCCAGCCAGCTGCTAAACAAAAGCTGACCTTTTGGGATGTGTCACGGTATGCAGCCAAGTTTTATTTATTTATTATTTATTTATTACTTGGATTTGTATGCCGCCCCTCTCCGAAGACTCGGGGCAGCTCACAACATGTAGAAACAAATCATAAGTAATCAAAAATTTAAAATTTTAAAGATTTAAAAAACCCCATATACTAACAGACACACACACAAGCATACCATATATAAATTAAACGTGCCCAGGGGGAGATGTTTCAATTCCCCCATGCCTGACGACAAAGGTGGGTTTTAAGAAGTTTACGGAAGGCAGGAAGAGTAGGGGCAGTTCTAATCTCCGGGGGGAGTTGGTTCCAGAGGGCCGGTGCCGCCACAGAGAAGGCTCTTCCCCTGGGGCCCGCAAACCGACATTGCTTAGTTGACGGGACCCGGAGAAGGCCCACTCTGTGGGACCTAATTGGTCGCTGGGATTCGTGCGGCAGGAGGCGGTCTCGGAGATATTCTGGTCCAGTGCCATGAAGGGCTTTAAAGGTCATAACCAACACTTTGAATTGTGACCGGAAACTGATCGGCAGCCAATGCAGACTGCGGAGTGATGGAGAAACATGGGCATACCTAGGTAAGCCCATGACTGCTCTCGCAGCTGCATTTTGCACGATCTGAAGTTTCTGAACACTTTTCAAAGGTAGCCCCATGTAGAGAGCATTACAGTAGTCGAACCTCGAGGTGATGAGGGCATGAGTGACTGTGAGCAATGAGTCCCGGTCCAGATAGGGCCGCAACTGGTGCACCAGGCGAACCTGGGCAAACGCCCCCCTCGCCACAGCTGAGAGATGTTGTTCTAATGTGAGCTGTGGATCGAGGAGGACGCCCAAGTTGCGGACCCTCTCTGAGGGGGTCAATAATTCCCCCCCCAGGGTAATGGACGGACAGATGGAGTTGTCCTTGGGAGGCAAAACCCACAGCCACTCCGTCTTATCCGGGTTGAGCTTGAGTCTGTTGACACCCATCCAGGCCCCAACAGCCTCCAGGCACCGGCACATCACTTCCACCGCTTCGTTGACTGGGCATGGGGTGGAGATGTAAAGCTGGGTATCATCCGCATATTGATGATACCTCACCCCATGTCCTTGGATGATCTCGCCCAGCGGTTTCATGTAGATGTTAAATAGCAGGGGGGAGAGCACCGACCCCTGAGGCACCCCACAAGGGAGAGACCTAGGAGTCGACCTCTGTCCCCCCACTAACACCGACTGCGACCGGCCAGAGAGGTAGGAGGAGAACCACTGAAGAACAGTGCCTCCCACTCCTAACCCCTCCAGCCGGTGCAGAAGGATACCATGGTCGATGGTATCGAAAGCCGCTGAGAGGTCAAGGAGCACCAGGACAGAGGATAAACCCCTGTCCCGGGCCCGCCAGAGATCATCCATCAACGCGACCAAAGCAGTTTCCGTGCTGTAACCGGGCCTGAAACCCGACTGCTGGGAACCTAGATAATCGGCTTCTTCCATAAAGGGAAGGTTGGAGACTGGACAGCACAGCTGGGTCCAGGGAGGGCTTCTTGAGGAGGGGGCGCACAAGCGCTTCTTTATAGAGTGATGGAAAAACTCCCCTCCCCAAGGAAGCGTTGGTAATCTCCTGGGCCCAGCTCCGTGTCACCTCCCTGCTGGCCGAAACCAACCAGGAGGGACACGGATCCAGTAAACAGGTGGCGGAACTCACAGCTCCAATGGCCTTGTCCACTTCATCAGGTGTCACCAGATCAAACTCTTCCCAGACAGGTGGACAAGTACGTTCCCCAGTCACCTCGACTGACTCGTTGTCAGTCGACTCTGTTTTACAATTGGAGTCGAGGTCGGCCCGAATCCGAGTGACTTTATCAGCGAAAAACGTGTTAAAGTCCTCGGCACTACTCTGCAAGGGCTCCCCAACTCCCCCCTGATTAAGAAGGGAGTGGGTCACCCTAAACAGAGCGGCCGGGCGGGATTCCGCTGATGCAATCAAGGCGGCATGGTACGCGCATCTTGCCGCCTTGAGCGCCACTTTGTAAGTCTTAATAAAAGCTCTTACAAGTGTTCGATCAGATTCAGACCTACTCTTCCTCCATCGCTTCTCTAGACGTCTCTTCTGGCGTTTCAACTCCCAGAGCTCCTTGTTGAACCATGGAGCTCTACGGGGTCTAGCGCCACGGAGAGGTCGCAAAGGCGCAATCCGGTCAAGAGCCTCTGCTGCAGCCTCGTTCCAGGCTTTCGCAAGAGACTCTGCTGAACTGTGGACAAGTGCCTCTGGAATAACCCCAAGCGCCGTCTGAAAGCCCTCTGGGTCCATCAGGCGTCTGGGGCGGAACATCTTAATTGGTTCCGCCTCCCTGCGGGGAAGGATTGGAGCCAGGAAGTCAAGCCGTAGTAGAAAATGGTCTGACCATGACAAAGGCACTGCTTCTAAGCCCCTTAGTCTCAGACCATTACTCAATTGCTCGGAAAGGAATACCATGTCGGGTGCGTGCCCCCCCTCATGAGTCGGACCCTGTACTACTTGAGTCAGGTCCATGGCTGTCATGGTGGCCATGAACTCCTGTGCCAACCCAGAGGTTTCGCCGAGTGACAGCAGGTTGAAGTCCCCCAAGACAATAAGTCTGGGGAACTCCACCGCCAACCCGGCTACCTCCTCGAGTAGCACAGGCAGGGCTTTTGACACGCAGCTGGGAGGCAGGTACGTGAGAAATAAGCCCACCTGAACCCCTAAGTCAACTTCATCAAGAGTGACTCGCAACCCGCAATTTCCGGAGCAATGAGTCCACGTAGGCAAAGGCTCTCCCTGGCTATAATAGCCACTCCTCCCCCCCTTCCCTGGGGTCGAGGTTGATGCCATATCTGAAACCCAGTTGGGCAGATTTCAGAGAGAGGAACACCTCCCTCTGGGCCCAGCCAGGTTTCAGTAATACATGCCAGGTCGGCCTCCTCATCCAGGATCAGATCCCGGATGAGGAGAGCTTTATTTACCACCGACCTGGCATTAAACAGCAGCAACCTGAGCCCAGGGCCAGAGTTACACTCATCACCAGTACCCAAGATTGGGCTCACGGAGCCAGAACAAGGGATCGTTATTAAGCAACGGTCCCTCGTTCCCCTGGAATGGCTAACTCCGCGGCCCCCGCCATATCTGCCTCTCCCCAGCAACACAGGAATATTCTGACCCTCTGTCACCCCAGAGATTAGTGCCCCCTCCCCTCCCGCCTCTCCGGCGTCAGGTGGGCCAAGTCTATCACTCATACTGCTTCCATTTATCACATTCATACCATAATCCCACCCGCCCCAACCATTGCATTCATACCAATCATTCGTCCTATATTTACCCCAATCATCCATTAATTACAAAACCCCCTAGTGATATTAAAATGAATTAAATTAATAATAATTAAAATACTAATAATATATATCACAATATAAAATAGGAATAAAAATTTCATAGATTAATAGTTAATAATATAAAATCAGAGCTTAGCTATTAATTAAAGTTGGTAAAGTGCAAAGTTCTAAAGTGCTAAAAATATAGGAAATAATTAAAAATCAACTATCCATCAAGCCAGCAATACTGACACCAGTTCTTAAAGGTGAGTTCTGGGGGGAAAAAGAATTGATCAGGGGAAAAATGTTGTTGAGGGAGAAATCTTGGCATATTGTTGTTAAGTTTTTGGTGCCAGCCACTGCCACTGGCTGGCACTCTCAGGTCTTTCTCTGGGTTCTCAGTCACTTCGTCTCCTCTGCTCTTACAATGCTTCCAGGTCTCCAGACCCTCTGCAGTCTTATGAGGTCTTAATAGAAACTCCATGTGGGCTCAATGGGGCGAGCTTCAGGCACTGCCTCAGTCTCAGTTCCTCTTTCCTCCTTCCTCTTTCTTTCCTCTTTCTTTCCTCTCTTTCCTCCCACTAGTTCATTCCTCCATAGTCCCTCCGGCGCCGGGTGCTCCCACCATACAGCTCCTTGGCGTCTCGGGTCTATGCAGTGGGGGGAGGGCAATTTCAGACGTCGCCCCTCTTTCTCCCCTCTCTCCTTTCCTCTCGGTGCACGTTCTCTCCTCCCGTCAGCTGTCCTTCCTTGCACACTCGAGACCCCTCCAGGGGACCATCAGCTTCAGGAGACCTCCTCCAAAAAAGGCTTCCCCCGGAGTCTGGGTCATCCAAGCCAGTTGTTTCTTGGTTTGCTCCCTCTCCCTCTCCCTGGCCGTCACGGTCCTCCACTCTTCCCTTCTCCGACTCACCCGACTCACTCTCGGCAGCGCGGCTCAGTTGTAAATAGCAGCCGCCATTCCTCCGTGTCTCCGCCAACCCGACTCCAGGCGTGTTCGTGGCCAAACAGCTCGCCACCGCCACGAACACCGCCGAATCTAGGATTTCTGGAAACGGGGACACTTCGCCTCCCCAGAACTTCAAAGCAGTTGCTGACTCAACGGGGGGGTTCCTATATTTTTCTTTGATATTTAGCCGTCCCCTAAGTTCCCCTAAGTTCCCACAGCAAGAAATATTCCAAAAGAACATAGCATGATGCGGCAAGGTAAAACCTCCAAGCATTCTGGCTTCGTCCTGACATGGGTAGGATTACAGGTACTGAAGCAAAGAGAAGAAGGGAGGGATAATGGAGGGATATAAAATAGTCCATGATATGGACAGACAGGCAAAAATCCATCAAAACAATAAGCATCTTCTAAAAAAAAAAAACCATTAAACTTAGAGACTTCCTGCTCCAAAGAAAATGCCACAAATAAATAAGACAAGCCAAACTACACCAGCCCTCGCACGTTTTGTGGCAATATTTCACAATGTTTCCCTCTGTAGACCCACACCCAAAAACTACCAGCAGTTTATGGCCCTGGTGTTTGCAGTGACAGAGATCAACAAGGATCTGGTTCTTCTCCCCAACATCACACTTGGCTTCAACATGTACGACAATGCCAATTGGAAGAGAAGGGTTTCTTTCATCAGTCTCATTCTGCTCTCCACCCGTGACCGAATGGTTCCAGGTTATAAATGCGACCAGCAGGACACTCTCTTCTCTGCTATTGGAGGTGACCAGTCCCAATTCTCAATGCTGATGGCCTCCATCTTCAGCATCTTCAAGGTCCCACAGGTAAGAAGGCTCCTTTAGGTTCACTTATGGAATAGACAAACTACAGAAGCAGTCCAAGATGACACCAAAAGGGAGTGGGGACATCAATAGCATATGACATAGTGAATTGATACTACAGTTGGATTTATTTTTATATTTTATGGGTCAAGATATATTTTATATAACTTCTAGGAGGTACATAATGTCATGTTTCTGTATTTGCCAAGAGGAATTCCTTCTTAATGTATTATTGACAGAAGTGTTGGTGCTTTTTGCATTTTCTCAAAATGACTCAGCTTGACTGATGGAGTCCATAAACTGCAGAATGGGAATCCTTAAAGTCACCATCAATCTTTACATTTGTCTTTTAAAGAAGATTTTCATTTATCCCCCCAGCTCAGTATTGGCTTTGAATACATCCAGGGAGACCGAAGAGTTTATCCTTCCTCCTTCCGGATTAATCCCAAGGATTTTCCTCAATTTGTGGGTTTAGTCCGGTTGCTCCTTTATTTCCAATGGAACTGGGTTGGGTTTATTGCCTCTGAGAGGGGAGAAGAATTCATCTCAACCCTGAGGCCAATGCTGATGGAGAAGGAGATCTGCCTGGCCTTCACTCAAATGGTGAAACATGATTTTTCTGATGCGGACGTGTTCAAATTCACTTCACATTCGGAAACATGGGCTAATGTTGAAGTTATTCTTTCCTTTGCAGAACCTGACATTGTTCAAACATTTCTCTTGGCTCTGAACTTTAAGACATTTGGTAAAAGTCCATGCCGAAAAGTTTGGATCTTAACTTCATATTGGAAACCACATACAACCCATCTTCTAAATACAAGGAAAGCCTTAAGGCACTTACGTGGATCTCTGCATCTTAGGGATCACACTGGTGATATCTCACTATTCAGCCATTTCCTCCTGTCCTTAGATCCTTTGAAACCACAAGGGGATAGGATTCTACCATTGTGGTGGGAAAGGGTCTTTGGTTGTAAGTTCCGCAAACCGGGCCACTCTTTTCGAAAATACTGTACAGGAAAAGAGGATTTACGTAATCTACCACCTTACGTGTTTGAAACAAGCATGACAGGTGAAAGTTACAACATCTACAATGCCGTTTATGCTGTGGCACACATACTACATGTAATGTATGGCTCCAGGGTGAGACCAGCCATGATGAGGCTTGGAAAAAGCATCTCAAACATTCAGTCATGGCAGGTAATTTCTATCACTCTTTATTTTTGATAGTTTGCACTGTTTTTCCTTTTGATGCAGAAAATAAGTTAAACAGCTTTGTGACAGTCTCCTTTCTTACAATTTTCTCCAATTAATGAACCAATTGTTGCCTTGACCATTTTCTTGTTTTTTACATGTTGAGAAAAGCAGTTTTACAAAACTTTTGTGTCAGGTCTTTGCCCTGGAAGCGGAGTAAAGACGCTGAGACAGTATATGGATTTTAATATAGGGTCACTTTATTAAATTAGCATAAATTTAAATAACATCAATTTAAATAACATCAATTTAAATAACGTCAATCAACTGTAAACAAAGGACCTACAGAGGCCAAAAACTAATGGGGCGGAAATTCCTATCAAAACCTTCCTAGGCAACTATTGGGCATAACTCCTTGCTGAACCAAGTGAAGGTAGCCACCTTCACCTGGATCCGAGCCACGCCAATAAGCATGTGGGAGGAGCTCACCCTCCAATCCCCGAGGGAAATTGGATCCGGTGAGTCCCATGGGCATCCTCTCTCCAATCCCCGAAGTTGCACCAACCTATAGTTCATGGAGAGAGGCGGTCCATCATCTTTTGAAAAGATGCCCAAAAGGACAATGCACAGTTGCTCCTACTGCCCATTTCCACGCTTAACCTGCCAACTCCAGTGATCAGAGGGAAGCCAAATTGATTGAATGTATATCTACATAGCGCCGCACCCCCTAACCAGTCCATGCTTACCATCAGTGTGGAATAGGTGAAAAAATGGCCGCCCCCGTAGGAGAGGCTGCAAAAAATTCCTATTTGGCCCCAAAGTGACCCCTTCAGGCACACTGCATGATAGAGGAGGGCAGGCGGGTGTTCGCTTCTTCAGGATGCCCGAGGGAAAGGAGGAGGTCCGCTTTGGACCGCCCTTAAATAGGGTGGTCTAGGACCTCCCCCAAGGCCCAGGAGGCAGTGTGCCACCTTGGCACGCTGTCAGAAGCTGAACTTCCGGTTTCACCAGAAACTGGAAGTTCGGACCTCCGCAGAGCTCCAGGCAGCATCGCCCAGCTCCGGGTCAATTTCGGCCGGCATATTAAAGTGTCGGCCATGCATTTCTCCATTTTGAACCTTAGCTTGTCAAGTTAAACATTACAGACTTTGGGCTATTTACTACTATTCTCCCTTAGATATGTGCCCCTCTTTTGACTTTTTATACAAGTCCTTTTGGTCTTTCAGTTTACCAGAATCCATTGTGTAGTCATGCTGGTTTCTTTTGTGACCTCTTTATTTTAGTTCTTCATTGGGATTTTTCTAATTCAGTTTTTATTATCTCATTTTTGAAAAATTTCCCAAGTTCTGTTTTCCCTTTGAAGATTCTCATCTATGGAATCCTTCTCAAACTCTCTCTAAGAGTATGGAATTAATTAATTTCAACAACCTTCTGTTTTTATTTTGTTCTATTTTTTGAGCTTTCATAATGTAGAATTCCAATATTTTATGGTCACTCCACTCCAGGTTCCTGCAAATTCAATGCCTTCTATCATATCATGTCTTAGTGTGAGTCCTGTATGTCTGACCCTCTAGTTCTTTACCTTAGGGTAGACAAAGTTTGTCTGCTAAGAATGTGTTTGATCTTCCAGTAGGTGCAGAAATTGTGATGTACCCCCATGATTATGGTGATGTACTTCCAACATACCTTATTTAATTTCTGACAAAAAGTTATTCTGTTTAGTTGGCTGGCCTGAAGTACACACCTTTTCAATGTCATTCTTTTTTTTTACTTTTAGGTAAAAGTTCCCCTCAAACATACATGCTAGTCATTCTCGAATCTAGGCAGCAGTGCTCCTCTCTGTTTCTAAGCCACGTTGTACCTTTACCCCGATCCAAGTGCATTCAAGACAGATTTCATCAATATATTTTTGTATGTCTGTAGAGATATAGTTATGTAGAACAACTTCACTTTCTCATTTATTAACTCTGCTTCTTAAATCCCCTCAGTTGTTCATCCGTCAAATTTCTGTGATGGCAAAAGTATCGTATCTGCCTCATGTTGTCGGATTTCTCATTCATCCTGTTTATCCCTCATATTTTGGGCATTGGTGTAATGGCATTTGAAACTTTTTGACTGACCCTGTGTTTGTTTTTTATGTACCGTAATTTGTTTCATTGACTATAGCCCTTACATCATTGCTAAACCATAGCAGTTTCTTCTTCCTTTTACCTTTAGTCATTTGCCTTACCTACAGTCCAGTAGCTTTTAAAATGGCCTTTTTAATACAGTCCACTGGGTGCTCACTCCTGCCATTTTATCCCTCCCCTTTAATTCATTATTTAAATATTCCCCCATTGCATTAAAATTTGTTTTTCTGAAATCCAATACTTTGGTTGCAGTATGGAATTGCTCACAATCAGTTTTTACATCAAAATACAAACATAGATGGTCACTGCAACCTAAATGTTCTCCCACCTTAACCTCTGAAACCCAATTCCCATTCGGAAAAACTAAATCTAGAATATTCTCCCCTCTAGTCCGTGTCTTAACCAGCTGTGCCAGAGCTGCTCCTGTAAAGGCCTTATAGTAGAAGCTAGAATGCCTTATATCTGATTTTCAACCAACTACTCCAATTTGCAGAGGTCATTTTTGTTTCAGCTTCTTCCTTATTTGATGAATGTCCAGTTCAACAACAGTGTTGGAGAAGAAGTCTCCTTCTCAGAAAAAAGTCTGGGATCTGCACATTATGATCTTCTCAATTGGGTTCGCTTCCGCAATCGATCAACCGTCCTTCAGAAAGTTGGGCAAATAAATCCCGGGGCTCCCCCAGGCCAGGATGTCACCATTCATTCCAATGCAATTGTCTGGCCTACAAAGGTGAGCTGGAAGATTCACTCTTTCCTGGGGATGCAGAACATCCTCACTTTAAATAGAACTATTGAACAAGGAAACATGACATTGGGTGAAAATTGTGCTTTGCATGGAACACACTTGAGGTCTTCACAATGGAGAAGAACGTCTTGTAATCCAATTGGCCATTAGAGCAGACAACAGTGATTTCTAAGTACCCAAATCCCAATAATTCAGTGTCGTACCTCATGATTCTTGACAAATGTATCTTTTCTTTTATGTACACTGAGAGCATATACAATAAAGACAAATTCCTTGTGTGTCCAATCATACTAGGCCAATAAAGAATTCTATTCTATTCTATTCTGCTCAAAAAAAAAAATAAAGGGAACACTTAAACAACACAATATAACTCCAAGTAAATCAAACTTATGTGAAATCAAACTGTCCACGTAGGAAGCAACACTAATTGACAATCAATTTCACATGTTGTCAGCACATTCAACTTTGTACAGAACAAAGTATTCAATGAGAATATTTCATTCATTCAGATCTAGGATGTGTTCTTTGAGTGTTCCTTTTATTTTTTTTGAGCAGTGTATTCAATTCTATTCTATTCTATTCTCAGGGCTCACTGCAATAATTTATTTTATTAACAGTAAATTTACCAATTCAAAAGACAGGACTTTAAAATAAGTTGTTTGCACCTGAGGCATTTCCTCCAGGAAGCCATATGGTGCACTCGTTAAACATTTCAAGACAGATGATGCAATCATACCTATGAACAGATGAGGGAAAATGTAAGCATAGATATTCATAAATGGTAAACTCTAGTTTATTACCAGCCAACCTTCTGTTACTATCCTCAATAAAAACTATATTATTGTATTGTATTAATTTAAAAAAATTATATGCCACAGAAACATTGTTAAATCGTACTGTGAACCAATTTCTTCATGGTTGCTTCAACTCCCTCAAATTTCTTCTTTGTTAACATACACTAATTCTTCCAATAACTTGTTTTCTTCACACTGTTCAGTTGGATTGATATGTTTTATTTTTTTAATAATAGCTGTAGCTCAATGTCATGAGTCTTTCTTTGCATGCCAAAGTCTGTGCTCCAATCTCCTGTATCCAAGAGCTGAGGTGGTGCAGCAGGTACCGTGCTATACTGCAGGCCATTGAAGCTGACTGTAGATATGTAGGTCAGTGGTTCAAATCTCATCATCGGCTCAAGGCTGACTTAGCCTTCCATCCTTCCGAGGTGAGTCAAATGAGGACCCAGATTGTGCGGGCAATAGGCTGACTCTGTTTAAAAATGCTATTGCTAACATGTTGTAAGCTGCCCTGAGTCTAAGGAAAAGGGCGGCATAAAAATCAAATAAATAAGTAAGTAAGTAAGTAAGTAAGTAAGTAAGTAAGTAAGTAAGTAAGTAAGTAATTAAGTAAGTGTTCTGTCTGGGTCACTCCGGAAGCCAAGACCAACCCAAAAAGAGAAGCCAGACACACCGGTAAAAGGCAAAGGCAGTTTATAAAATTCAAGAAAAACACAGGTAACAGAAAATGTCCTTACAAACAGGAAAACGCTGTATCTTCAAATATATCCACCAAGGCAAAAGTCCATGCAGCAATACAGGATTCTTGCTGCGAAGACGAGGCTGTAGATAGCAGACCTACACCTCCCACGGGTCTTCCAAACTGCTGGGCCACAAGCCAGGAACAGAGACGTTGAGAACAAAGCAGGTCACCGTAACTCCAACTGATAACACTCCACATGGCGTCAAGGGCTTGCCTGCCTTTTAAACCCTGCTAAGGAGGACCACACCCAAGCCCAGCTGTTCCTAATTCAGTGCTGATAATACTTCTTTAATTGCTCCTTTCTTTGATCTGAATGTCTCTGTGGCAAGTCAATGACGGCTTTTGCTTCATCCCCTAATGACTCCAAGCTACTGGCTGGGGAGAGCCTCCCCTCAGGGCTCTCATGCTGTTCTCCTTCATCCCATTCCTGACTTTCCCCTCCCCCGTCCGACTGCTCAGCCCCCTCCTCTTCGCTGTCCTCCTCCTCCGGGCATGGAGCCAGCAGAGACACAGCTGGTCTCTGAGCAGCCTCAGGCTGAACCACAACAGTAAGTAAGTAAGTAAGTAAGTAAGTAAGTAAGTAAGTAAGTAAACAAACAAACAAACAAACTGTTGGGCCAAGAATACCACTGAACTGAAGATCATAGGAACTTGGTTTCTGGTACAGTGATCCCTCATTTAGCATGGGTGTTCCAGGACCACCCACGATAAATGAAAAACCACAAAGTAGGGATGAGACTTTTTTGAAATATTAAAGGGTCTTCTGAAGGCAGAGATGAGATGAGAAATGAGAAATCTTGTTGTATCAATGCCCCTGGCCGCTGCAACCGCCTCCTTGAAAGCACACAGGGATCCCGAGGGAAAGATTTATTGGATTTATATGTTGCCTCTCTCCGCAAACTTGCTTCCCTTCATCCCGTCCAGAGTAGTAAAGCCACCAAGACAGAGGACGGTGAGCCTTCCTCTTCCCCCTTGGCTCCGCCAAAGCCTCCTGACCCCCAGGAAGCCCTAGAATCCCAGCCGCCAAGACCTCCCCGCCACCCAGTGAAGGGATACCAAAATTTTACTACCACACTGTGGGCGTGGCTTATGCAAGACACCCTGCATTTTCTTTCAAAATCTTTAAGTGCAAATTGGATGCTCTGGTGTGGAACTCCATTTTCACTACCCCATTCTCCCCCATCCGGGCAGTAGCCCACCCCTGCCACCGACCCCCTATTTCATTCTTACGCACCGAGGCAGAGGACCATGAGCCTTCCACCTCCCTCTCAGCTCCACCACATCCTCTCGACCTCCGGACAGCCCTAGAATCCTGGCAGACACCACGAGCCCCTGACCCGCAATGCACTGAAGCCGTGAGTGGTGGACCACGAAATGGTGAGGGATCATTGTAGACCGTGGCGAACCCTGCACATCGGCAAAAAGAACCCAAACCTCATATATGAACTGAACAAACAAATTCTCACAGCAAACCCACACTGAGTAAAAGACCTCGGAATACTAATTTCAAATGACCTAAGTGCTAAAGCCCACTGCAACAATATTGCCAAAAAGGCTTCCAGAGTTGTAAACCTGATTCTACGTAGCTTCTGCTCTGGCAATCTCACACTACTGACCAGAGCCTACAAAACCTATGCCAGGCCCATCCTGGAATATAGCTCATCTGTCTGGAACCCTCACCACATCTCAGACATCAACACTCTCGAAAACGTCCAAAGATATTTCACCAGAAGAGCCCTCCACTCCTCTACCCGAAACAGAATACCCTACGAAAACAGACTAACTATCCTGGATCTTGAAAGCTTAGAACTGCGGCGCCTAAAACAAGATTTAAGTATTGCCCACAAAATCATTCGCTGTAATGTCCTTCCGGTCAACGACTACTTCAGCTTCAACCGCAACAAAACAAGAGCATGCAACAGCTTCAAACTCAATGTTAATCACTCCAAACTTGACTGTAAAAAATATGACTTTAACAATCGAGTCGTCGAAGCGTGGAACTCATTACCTGACTCAATAGTGTCAACCCCCAACCCCCAACATTTCTCCCTCAGACTCTCCTCGATTGACCTCTCCAGGTTCCTAAGAGGCCAGTAAGGGGCGTACATAAGTGCACTGATGTGCCTTTCGTCCCCTGTCCAATTGTCTTTATTTCCATTTTATCATATATATTCTTTCCTTCCCACCTACTTCTCTTCCTCTTCACTTCCTATCTTTTATATATCACTTAATGTCTATTCCCTTTCATATGTATTGTATATTGGACAAAGAATAAATAATAATAATAATAATAATAATAATAATAATAATAATAATAATAATAATAATAATAGTATTTGAAAATGGAAACAAAATATGGAAACGAAGAAATGGATTTGTTGCTTAATTTAGTCATCTGAAACATTTTTCTTTTGTCTTTTAGAAAATGCCCTTTGCCAGGTGTAGCTTGAAGAGATGCCAAGCAGGAGAGAGGAGAAGAGTCCCAGAAGGCAAGCAGGTTTGCTGCTACCAATGTGCCCCTTGTCCAGAAGGAACTATTTCTGATCAGACAGGTAGAGCAGACGTCAAATGTAGATCTTCCAGGATCAGCGAACCATTCCGTAAATGAAAATATTGATTTTTTAAAAATAAATATTCATAGAATAATAATTCTACATAGAATAATTGTTCTGCATTTCAGAGCACAATTTATGGATTTTCTCTGTAAATCCCTTCTTTCACTTTTCAAAATACTAGGAGCATAATTCTATATCCTTTTCCTTGTAACTAATTTCTGGCTGAAAGATATGTCAGTCTTTTTGAGAGTTCCAGTATGATGTGGGGAAAAACCATCACTCTGACATTGAAAGTCACAGTAATCATGGAAGTTCCCAGTAAATGGAAAGTGCCTTTTTTCCACAGCAAACTGAGCTCAGGTTGTTTGGAAGGAAACAACCTAGGATCTTGGGATGCTGGGGACAATTGGAAGACTCTCAGTATGCCAGGGGCCTCCTTTCTCTTGGGATTTTTGAGACTGTTGGGACTCAGACTTCTAATCTCCATTGGTGACTGCAGACACTAGTAAGGGAAGCAACAGCAGGAGACAGCCTTTTTCTTTAGACTGGGCAATATTTTATGCTTGGATTACTGGTCTTATCTTGAACTATAAAGGATCCCTGCAGAGGACCATTTTAAGAATATCCCTCTGCTGATTATTCTCATTAGGAGGATAAGAACAACTTATGATACTTTAAAGTCCTGGAGAGGACTTTAAAGTCCTAAAGCGGGGAAATAAGGATCAACAGCTTTTTTTTAAAAAAACCCCACCTTTTTAAAATTTTCAATTCTATTAAAAAAATCTCAATAATAATATGCAGATCATTGCCCATTTCAGATTCGTTTTGTATATTTCTTACATCTCTATTGATTACAAACACATCATTATGAAATTGATAAAAGACTTTAAAAGGGTATATTACTTTATATTATTATATGTTTACTTGTGCAGATCTTAATGAGAGAGTCTTGTATATATTTGTATGTACACTAAGTTTGAATATTTCTCTTGATATTTCTTTGAATTGTTCTATTTTGGATCCATTTGTACCATTTTTCCCATGGTTGATCTGTTTAATTGACTTTTATGCCCTTAATATCTCTAGTCATTTCATCCATCTCAGCACATCAACAGTATCAAGTATCAACAGCTTTTTAATGACTATGGATCTTCCTATGTATGCTTACACCATTCCAAGGGTGGTTGCAGCTGTTTAGATTAACTGTATTGTATATATTGATGGATATTTTTAAATCATTTTTATTACTATGTTACTGTGAGTTAGGGAGTGATTATATGGAAGAGTGAGTTGAAAAATATGCATGCGGAGGCAGTGAGGATCCAGTTATAACCGCTGGCTTGGTATGAATGGTACTGATCTGCCAAGTATGAGTGAAACCTGGGAGGTGGGTGGGGGATACTATCTCTGGCATGGGAGAGGACCAGAGCATACTGGTTCTGACTGGGAAAGGCAGATACATGGGAGCCAGGGGGTAAAAGTGATTCCTTGTTCTGGCTCCTCAGAGTCACCTAGCTCAACCCGTATAACTGGTGATAGGCAAAGTATGGACCCTGGGCTTAGGCTGCTCCTGCCTCATGCCTGGTTGGTTATGAATAAAGCCTGCCTTATCCAAGATTCACCTTTGGATGAGGAGACCGACCTGGCATGTGTGACTGAGACCAGGCTGGGTCCCAAAGGTGTGTGTGTGTTCCCCTCTCAGATATGTGCCCAGACAGGTTTCAGTTTCTGCACCAGCCACAATCCCAGGGAAGGGGTGGAGGGCAGTGTTCCCTCTAATTTTTTTTCGGTGTGGGTGGAAAAGCATAGTGTCTGAGCGGCAGTCCCTTTGGGCTGGCAGGGGGATGGTGAGTGAGCGCGGCGCCTCCACACTTTCGTTGCTCCCCGCCCCCAACTCCAATGCCCCGCTCCTTGCACGCCCTTCAAAAAGGGTGCACGGGGGTATTTTGGGGTGCATGCGTGCCCATGCGCGCAGCTTACAGGGAACGGTGGTGGAGGGGTAGCAGTTATAGCCCAGATGACTCTCAGCCCACCCAGGGACCCTCCTCCTGAGATAGTCGATTGTCAGTCTCTCCTTTTGAAGTTGAACCTAGGGATTCAGGTGGGCTTGTTACTTATGTACCTGCCTCCCATGTGCATTGCCACAGCCCTGCATGTGCTACTCAAGGAGGTAGCCAGGCTGGTGGTCGACTTCCCCAGACTCATGGTCTTGGGAGACTCCTTCAGTACCAATGCTTGGTGAATCCTTGGCGTTGGCACAGGAGTTCATGGCTTCCATGGCAACCATGGACCTAACCCAGGTAATATGGGGTACTATTCATAAGGGGGGCACACACTCAACTTGGTATTTCTCTCAGGACAGTGGAGTGATGATCTGAATTTAAGGGGCTTAGACATCTTGCTCTTGTCATGGTCAAATCATTTTCGGTTACAGCTTGACTTCCAGGTGCCAAACCTCCACCGCAGGGGGAGAGAACTGATTAGGTGGTTCTGCCCCAGACACCTAATGGACCCAGAAGGGTTTCAGAGAGCACTTGAGGAAATACTGGACTCGCTTATACACAGTCCCTGGTAATGGCCTGGAATAAGGTCTCAGCAGGGGCTCTGGACTGGATTGTGCCTTTGCAAACCTCTCTGTGGCAGTTGACCCAGGAAGTCTCCTTGGTTCAAGGAGCTGTGGGAGATAAAACCCCAAAAGAGATGTCTAGAGCAGCATTGGAGAGCCAGTAAATCTGGATCTGTCCAGACACTATTAAGATCTTTATTAGGACTTATCTATTGGCAATCAAGGCGGCAAGATGTTTGCATCTTACCGCCTTGATTGCATCTGCAGAATCTCATCCAGCTGCCCTGTTTATGGTGACTCAACCCTCTTGGATACAGGAGGTGTGGACAAGCCCCTGCAGGGTAAAGCTGAGGAATTTAGCCAGTTTCTCAAAGATAAAGTCGCTCAGATTCAGAAAGGCCTGGACTCTGACTGGGCAGTATTGACAGAGATGACTGGAGCAAGTCTTAGTCTGGTTATGTGGGATGAATTTGATCTGGTGATGCCTGATGAAGTGGACAAGGTCATGGGAGATGTTAATTCCTCCACCTGTTTATTGGCCCTGTGTCCCTCCTGGCTGGTTTCGGCCAGTAGGGAGGTGAATCGAGACTGGATCCAGATGGTGATCAACACTTCATTGAGAGAGGGGTTCTTTCCATCCCCATTAAAGGAGATTGTGGTGTGCCCCCTCCTCAAGAAGCCTTCCCTGGATCCGGCTATTTTGAATAGGTATCATCTTGTCTCCAACCTTCTCTTTTTAGAGAAAGTTGTTCAGAAGTTGGTGGTGCTCCAGTTCCTGCAGTCCTTGGATGAAACTGATTATCTAGACCCTTATCAGTCTACTTTCAGGCCCAGTTTGCCAGCTCCCCAAATAGCATCTGAGAAATAAATCAGATTCCACTCCAATTCTCTTATCCAAAGTTTGATTTATTATCAGAGCCATGTTGGTCACACCGTTGCCATCCCGATACTAATTTTCTTCCAGTACCACATCCAGGTTAAGGTTCATCCCCCATCCCCATACCCACAACTTCATCATGAGGACTAGTCTGAGTGCAGGGATTTCACAACCTCCTTCTTACATCCGCTGGTGCAGAGCAAAGGTTGACCTTGGACTCTAAGAAAGGGATTTGTTGTGGCTAGTAACTTTCTCTCTCATGCTAATACCCCTCCCAGTTCCCATAATACTATTCTACTGTGGCAGGCCAAAGTCTCTAACTCCAAATGATGGCTTCGGCCTGACAGGCTGCCCCCCTTCGCAACAAAGAAGCAACTCCAGAAACAATAGAATAAAATACTTTTAAACCCCTCTTCCCTGCTGGCTTGCAACATCAAGGAATCTCATCCTCATCAGTTCAAAGAAATCAGCCACATCATCAAGCTCAGGACCCACCTCATTGTGTAGTTCAGCAATCCATTCTGCCGCTTCCCCTTCATTTATCCCTTCCAAAATTCAATCTCTTGGGAACAAATGGCCATATTCACTCACATATGACTCCACTCAATGATCAGCTGGTGATCAGCAGAAGTCGCTTGCTGTACTGCACTCTAATCACTGCACCACCGAGGCTTGAAATGCACAGAGGTTCATTCCAATACTTCCATAGGTGGCTGGCCATAGGATTAAGGGGATATTCATGTCATCCCTAACTTCTTTTTATTGTTAACTATATTTTTTTATATTGTTGTCTATCTAATTATCCTTAAGCATGAGATAGTACTCCTGGCAGAAGACTCTTAAATGCTTACATAAAGACTCTTGATTTCAGATGCAGCTAAATGTGATCCTTGCCCACAAGACCAATACCCCAACAAGGATAAGGTCCACTGCATTGCCAAGAAGTTCCACTACCTTGCCTATGAAGACCCCCTGGGATATGCTTTATCCTCTTTAGCTCTTTTCTTTTCTTTTCTCACAATTACTGTCCTGCTGATTCTCTGTAAACATCATAACACACCGATTGTCAAGGCCAACAACCGAGATCTCAGCTACATCCTCCTGGTTTCCCTCCTGCTCTGCTTCCTCCTCTCCTTCCTCTTCATTGATCGACCTGGGAAGCTCTCCTGTCTCTTCCAACAAACTGCCTTTGCCATCATGTTTTCCCTTGCAGTTTCCTCTGTCTTGGCAAAAACTGTCATGGTGGTTCTGGCCTTCATGGCTACCAAGCCAGGGAACAGGACAAGGAAACTCTTAGGAAAACCAGTGACCATCTCCATTGTTTTAGGCTGCCCCCTGGTCCAATCATTCCTTTGTCTCACCTGGCTTGTAACCTCTCCCCCATTTCCCAACATGGATTTTTACTCCTTGGTAGGAGAGACTATCATAGAATGTAAGGAAGGTTCAATTTCAATGTTTTATGCTGTCCTTGGCTACCTGGGTTTCCTGGCCCTCATCAGTTTTATGGTAGCCTTTCTGGCTAGGAAATTGCCTGACAGCTTTAACGAAGCCAAGTTCATTACATTTAGCATGCTGGTCTTTTGCAGTGTTTGGATCACCTTTCTACCCACCTATCTGAGCACCAAAGGGAAGTCTATGGTGGCTGTGGAAATTTTCTCCATCTTGGCCTCTGGTGCTGGTCTCCTGGTTTGCATATTTTTCCCCAAATGCTATATTATCCTCTTCAGGCCTAATCTGAATTGCAAAGAGAATATAATGAGGCAGAAGAATTGCTGATTGGGCAATTTAAAATTGGGCACTGTCATTCTGGGGTATTTTTGAAGTCAACCTAATATCCAAAGTACATCATGACAAAAAGAATATTGTCCATTAAATTGTATTTATTTGACAAAGTGACTAAATTAGTGGACTAGAGAAATGCTGTTGTTTTAATTTCTTTAGACTTCAGCAAGGCATTTGATAAAGTAGACCATAACCTACTATTAGATAAAGTTGAAAAATGTGGGTTAGATAGCAACAACGCTAGATGGGCTGAAAACTGGCTAACCAACTGCACTCAGCACGTAGTGCTCAACAGAACTGATTCTGTTGGAGGGAGGGAAGTATGCAGTGGAATCCCCCAAGGCTGTATTTTACGCCCAGCACTCTTCAATATCTTCATCATCAATGAAGGGATAGATGGGGAACTCATCAAATTTGCAGATGACACCAAACTGTTGTGTATGTAAATAGAATATTTAAATAGTTATGGAAATGAGTTAATATGCATACTGGCCCCAGATTGGTTATACCACAGCCTGGAAATTCAAGAGGCTGTTAAGCCACGCCTCTAGCTGAAAAAAAGTTAAAAAGTGCAGCATAGCCGTGAGCAAGTTATTCTTATCTACTACTTTGTTACTGTTTATTCTTCATTATTTTGTTACCGATTCCTAATAAAACGAATCGTGTTAGAATGGTGTCTGTGCTTATTTGCAATCTAACAGACAAGAATAGCCAATTCTCCAGAATATGGGCTCAAGATTCAGAAGGATCTTGACATACTTGAATATTGGGTGCTATCAAGCCAAATGAAATTCAGTGGTGAAAAAAGTAAGGTTCTACATTTAGGGAAGAGAAACAAAATGCACAGGTACAGTATATGTGGTACCTTGCTCAACTTTAGTAACTGTGAAAGGGATTTTGGAGTCCTAGTGGACAACAATTTAAATATGAGCCAGCAGTGCCCAGCAGCTGCCTAAAAAGCCAACACAGTTCTAGACTACATTAAGAGAGGGATAGAATCAAGATCACATGAAGTGTTAATACCACTTTATAAAGACTTGGTAAGGCCACACTTGGAATAGTGCATTCAGTTTTGGTCACCACAATGCAAAAACGATGCTGAGACTCTGGAAGGAGTGCACAGAAGAGCACAAATATGATTAAGGAACTGAAGGCTAAAGCATATGAAGAGCTGCTCAATACCTACTTTGCATCAGTCTTCACACAAAAAGGAACCATCAACCAACCAACCTGCAACTTAACTGCAACAAACAGGCCCGGAACCGAACTCAACATAGACAAAAACACAACAAGGGACTAATTGTGGGAGCTCAACGAGTACAAATCACCAGGACCAGACGGACTTCACCCCAGAGTCCTAAAAGAACTGGCAGACACCTTAGCAGAACCACTTCTCCTCTTCTACCAAAAATCCTGGACCAAAGGAGACCTACCGGAAGACTGGGAACGAGCTGACGTAGTTCCTATCCACAAAAAAGGTAAAAAGACTGATCCAGGCCACTCCAGACCTATCAGTCTATACCTGGAAAAATACTGGAGAAAATAATAAAAAAAACTTTGCCACTATCTAGAAATCAACAAGATAATATCCAACAGTCAACATGAGTTTGTCAGAAACAAATCATGCCAAACCAATCTCATATCATAACCAAATCAGTAGACCAACGCAACGTAGTAGACCTCATATACTTGGACTTCAGCAGAGCCTTCGATAAAGTTGACCACAATCTCCTAATCCACAAATTAGGAAAAGCGGGGTAGATTTCAACACATGCAGATGGATAAACAGTTGGCTGACCAACTGCACCCAGCGAGTTGTCCTCAATGACTCCAAATCCACATGGCAGTGGGGTACCACAGGGTTCTGTCCTGGGCCCTGTGCTCTTCAACATTTTCATCAATGACCTAGATGAGGGAATAGAAGGGGAACTAATCAAATTTGCAGGTGACACCAAACTGGTGGGGGTAGTGAACACCCTAGAGGACAGGCTCAAAATTCAGAAAGCAATGGGTGGAAATTAATCAAGGAGAGAAGAAACTTAGAACTAAGGAGAAAATTTATGCAGAACAATTGATCAGTAGAATGGCTTGTCTCCAGAAGTTGTGAATGATTAAGAAGTTAAGACGATGTTAGATAACCATTTGTCTGAAGTAGTGTACGGTCTCCTGCCCAAGCAGGGGATTGGACTAGAAGACTAGAAGAAATCCAAGATCCCTTCCAACTCTGTTGTTGTTGTGGTTGTTGTGCTTGTTGTTGATTAATTGGAAATAACATGATATGATTAATCACAAAGTATATGTTAACAGAGCCAGCATATTGCCCCCACAATCTGGATCCTCATTTTACCCACCTCGGAAGGATGGAAGGCTGAGTCAAACTTGAGCCGGCGATGAGATTTGAACTGCTGACCTACAGATCTACAGTCAGCTTCAGTGGCCTGCAGTACAGTACTCTACCTGCTGCACCACCCTGGCAGAATTATACTGTGCCCTTCATGGCACCGGACCAGATTATCTCCGGGACCGCCTTCTGCCGCACGAATCCCAGCGACCGATTAGGTCCCACAGAGTGGGCCTTCTCCGGGTCCCGTCAACTAAACAATGTTGTTTGGCGGGACCCAGGGGAAGAGCCTTCTCTGTGGCGGCCCAGTCCCTCTGGAACCAACTCCCTCCAGAGATCAGAATTGCCCCCACCCTCCTCGCCTTTTGTAAACTCCTTAAAACCCACCTCTGCCGTCAGGCATGGGGGAACTGAGATGTTCTTTCCCCCTGGGCCTCTACAGTTTATGCATGGTATGTCAGTATGTATGTCTGGTTTTTATAATAAGGGTTTTTAGTTGTTTATTATTGGATTGCTACATATTGTTTTTATCACTGTTGTTAGCTGCCCCGAGTCCACGGAGAGGGGTGGCATGCAAATAAATAAATAAATAAATGAATGAATGAATGAATGAATGAATGAATGAATGAATGAATGAATGAATGAATGAATAAATAAATAAATAAATAAATAAATAAATAATAAAGTAAGTAAGTAAGTAAGTAAGTAAGTAAGTATTATTTTGAGTATTAATTAAGAGGATGCAGAGAAATCAGTTGTTGACAGCCTGGAAGAGAGTAAGGAGAGTTTAGTTCTCTACTTTAATCCCTACGGTGCCAGCTGGCCAAGTTTACAGCAGCAAAAAACACCCAAGTGTTGTTTTAATTATAGAGGTGAGAAATTCTGGCACAGTTCCAAGCTCCTTGGACATGTTACAGGAGAAAAAGTTATTTGTGCACCTGCAGCAGACTCTTGCTTATGGACTGAGCTAACCATGTTTATTCCTTCTTTGGCACAGATCCAAACTGTTTCACCTAACCAGGGCAGCCAGGGGAATTTTTAGCCACAGCTGTCAGATGTTGACCTGATACCTGTGGGGATCTGAGGACCTCAATGCAAAATGAACTCCAAGTTTCCATCCTGATGTGAAAGCTCACTTAATAGAGACAATAAGCAGAGAGAAACAAAATTTATGATTTATTAATTGCAAAAGCATCAGGTGGTTGTAAGTCTCTGTTCTTTTGCAACCAAACAGGCCCAGATGAAGAGTCTCCTAGCTCCATAGAATTATGGCACATTCAGGCTAGTCTTAGCATGCATATATTATTATGACTCTTGTCTGTTGCCAGGAGACAGTCCTGAGTCTGGCAACTGCTGGTCCCTGTAGTCCTCCTAGGCAAGTTTTTCAGAAATTATTTCTCCTTGCCTTGCCTGAGAGGGACAGGCCCAAAGTCAACCAATCATGCCTGAGCCAAACTACAAATTAATGATCTTCCTGTTTCTAGTCTGGTACTTTCACCACTACATCAAATGGACACTTTAGATATGTTAATTGGAAATCCCTTTGTGTGGGGGGGAGGGGGGCCAGTGGCTCCCTGTTCTCATGCTTATCTTCCCCTCCAACATGTTTCTCTTCCCCTGATTGGGCTGGACATCCTGATTGGTGGAGGGATCCCTGCCAATCAGAAACCATTAGCCCCACCTCTTGTATTTTTTCCCTCTTCCCCTAGTTTCCTTGATCGTTTGACCTCTACCTTTAAAAATATTTTCATTAAAACTTATGCATATATAAAAGCAAACACCAGATATAAAAAAGTAAAAGAATCAAAGCAAGGGGGGGCAAAGTGCAGAAGACAAAAATAAAAATGAATAGCAAAGGAATCCAAATTCCTTTGCAGAAATTGTAACTATGATTTCATAATTGTCCATTGCTCTATTGTAGAAGTTAGTGTCACTCTTTGGTATCAATCAGAAAGTAACCGCAAGATTCTGTTTAATCCCCTTTTCCTTTTTTTTCTTTTTTTAATAAATATTTTTTAATTAAAGAAAGAACAACACCACAGTACAAATGTATCTACAAGTAGAAATCATAAAGGAAAAATTTAAACATGGAGAATATATAAAGACAAGCAAACATACGGATATATAGTTTTTGCATTAGAACTTGGTATAATAAAAAGGGGGAAAGTAAAAAGGAAGAAGAGAAGAAAAAGGAAAAGAAGAGGAAAAAAATGAAAAGCAACTGTACATATATACAAGAGAGACAAGTCAACATCTTTGGTGACTTCTGTTTCTCACAGCCATTATAGTCTTGTTGTGTTTCGGTTGATCATTGAAGTTTTTGGGGTCATAGGTTTGTATAAAAGAAAATTCAATTTCTAAGATTAAAGCTTTATCCCCCTAGAGTTGTCTAGAAAATCATTTCTGTATGGTTTCGAAATCATATGCGAACGTTTCTAAGTTCTTTTGTCATTCAGTCAGGTTTTGAGATCCTTTTTCTGGTCTAGCCAGGTGACCCGTTTTTCCCAGGCTTTGTAGAATTGTGATTCATTTCAGCAAAATATAGCAGAACACATTATCTGGGTCAAACAAGTTTAAATTACTGTTGCATTTTGAGAGATCTTTCTACCTATTTTCATGCACCACCTACTTATTTTATTCACCAAAGAAAAATTCCTTGTGTGTCCAATCACACTTGGCCAATAAATAATTCTCTTAAGTTCAATGGAAGAAGTTAGTTTCTAATTTCACCCCCTGCCAAGTAAAACTAAACCAGATATTTGGTATAAATTTTGGAATGATAGTTCAAACCTATTAGAACTGATTGTCCTGTGCCAGTACACTCCATTAGGTCTCAATACTATCCAAATAAACCTATGGCTCAGACCAAACTCCATCTTGCATCCAGGGACAAACTTTCATGTAGGTCAAATACCCAATTTCATCTTGAATCTCAAGTCTCATGTTTTTCTCATTCAGATGTGTAAATAAAATCTATTGCTGAGTAGAATTACCTGCTGGCCGACATACTGGCTGGCTGGGATTTGCGCTGGAGCCAGGGAACACAGCTTTTGGCATAGCTGTATCTTGTTGGCCCGGATCTCATGAGATTTCACAAGATCCCGGCCCCAGGCCTCGTGTGACTGGTGCATGCCAATGATGCAGTCGGGGGTGGGCCCACCTGCTGCACAGTTTTTGGGCCTCCTTTTCACCCCAGCTGCTGAAGTGGGAGCCACATGGCGCGGCCTATCAGGCCCAATGATCGGTTTGGCCTAGGCCTGTTTTGGGCCTGCTTCGGGCTTCCCCCTATTCAAAGCCTGATTAGGCTAGGACCAGCCTTTGTAGGCCCTGGCTATTTCTTAGGCCTTCGGCCTTTTTCTTTGGCCTTTAGGCCCACGCCCCCCCCCCCTCGCTTCTTTAACGTCTTAGGAAAGGGATTTTTTCCTCGAGGCTTATTGAGGCCTACTTCCCTAGGGGTTTTACTGGGCCCATTTCTGGCCCTTCAAGTCATAGGGTGAGGGTGGTTTTTAATTTATCTTACATTTAGCCATGTTTCCTTTGGGATGGCTCCTAAGAAGCAGAGGGTTACTGCTTTGGTCGCTTTGATGGAGGATCTCTGGCGTGCCCGGGACAGGGGTTTATCCTCTGTCCTGGTGCTTTTTGACCTCTCAGCGGCTTTCGATACCATTGACCATGGTATCCTTCTGCGCCGGCTGGAGGGGTTGGGAGTGGGGGGCACTGTTCTTCAGTGGTTTTCCTCCTACCTCTCCGGTCAGTCGCAGTCGGTGTTAGTGGGGGGTCAGAGGTTGACCTCGAGGTCTCTCCATTACGGGGTGCCTCAGGGTTTGGTCCTCTCCCCCCTGCTATTTAATATCTACAAGAAACCACTGGGGGAGATCATGCAAGGGCATGGGGTGAGGTATCATCAGTACACTGATGATACTCAGCTGTACATCTCCACCCCATGTCCAGTCAATGAAGCAGTGGAAGTGATGTGCCGGTGCCTGGAGGCTGTTGGGACCTGGATGGGTGTCAACAGACTCAAATTCAACCCTGATAAGATGGAGTGGCTGTGGGTTTTGCCTCCCAAGGACAACTCCATATGTCCGTCCATTACCCTGAGGGGGGAAGTACTGACCCCCTCAGAGAGGGTCCGCAACTTGGGCGTCCTCCTCGATCCACAGCTCACATTAGAGAAACATCTTTCAGCTGTGGCGAAGGGGGCGTTTGCCCAGGTTCGCCTTGTGAATCAGTTGCGGCCCTATTTTGACCAGGAGTCACTGCTCACAGTCACTCATGCCCTCATCACCTTGAAGCTCAACTACTGTAATGCTCTCTACATGGGGCTACCTTTGAAGAGTGTTCGGAAACTTCAGATCATGCAGAATGCAGCTGCGAGAGCAATCATGGGCTTTCCTAAGTATGCCCATGTTACTCCAACACTCTGCAGTCTGCATTGGCTGCCAATCAGTTTCCGGTCACAATTCAAAGTTTTGGTTATGACCTATAAAGCCCTTCATGGCATTGGACCAGGATATCTGCGAGACCGCCTTCTGCCGCATGAATCCCAGCGACTGGTTAGGTCCCACAGAGTGGGCCTTCTCTGGGTCCCGTCAACTAAACAATGTCGGTTGGCGGGACCCACCGACCCTCTGGAACCAACTCCCCCCGGAGATTAGAACTGCCCCTACTCTTCCTGCCTTCCATAAACTCCTTAAAACCCACCTTTGCCGTCAGGCATGGGGGAACTGAAACATCTCCCCCTTCTCTGGGTCCCGTCGACTAAACAATGTCGTCTGGCAGGACTCAGGGAAAGAGCCTTCTTTTTGGTGGCTCCGACACTCTGGAACCAGCTCCGCCCAGAGATCAGGATTGCCCCCACCCTCCTTGCCTTTCGCAAACTTCTTAAAACCCACCTCTGCCATCAGGCATGGGGGAATTGAAACATCTCCCCCTTGCCCATGTAGTTTTTGTGTATGATTCGATTGTGTGTTGTTTTTTTATATATTGGGGTTTCTTTTTTGGACTTTTTAATCTAAAACTGTAATCTAGATTTTTAAATATTAGATTTGTTACTATGTACTGTTCTTCACCATTGTTGTGAGCTGCCCCGAGTCGGCGGAGAGGGGCGGCATATAATCCAATAAATCTAATCTAATCTACCCCTTTGAGCTGGTGCCTAGGCCTAGATGGGCTGTGAGGCCTTCGGCCAGGACCTGGGCAGCAAATGAGGAGGCTTGAGATCGGGCCAAAAGGGCCGGCCGTAGGCCCAGGAGGAAACCCGGTTTTGACTCAACTTTACCCGCTCACTCCTGGTCTAGGATCATTGAGCGCCCATTGGAGGTCAGTCTACAGGCAAGGGGGCACACCGTCCCAGGCCTCGGGCTCCCTGGGCAGGCCTCCCAGTGAACTGGAGTCTCAACCGAGTCTTAGTGGGGTGTCTTCCCCAGCTGCAGTGGCTTCATCAGGGGAACCACCCCTGAGAACACCTGGGAGTGCATCTACAACTGCAGGTGAGCTAAGTACACCTAGTCATCACACACAGCTGCCCATGCTTGGCATGGAACAAAAAAAATGCTTAATGATATCACATTCTTTAATGATGTTAAAATAATAGTTAAATGTATTATACTGGAATGTTCTTAGATAGAGTTTTGTAATAGATGAGTTTATTGCTCTGAATTGATCTAACCTAAAATAGTTTTTCCTTTTTGTATTAAGAAGACTTCTATCCTGAGCAGAGCAATTGTAGCTCCTTTTCATGTTTGTTTGTTTGTTTGTACTGTTTTGTCTTTATTTTTGAAAATAATAAAAATATTTTTTTAAAAAAATAAAGATAAAATCGTGCACTTTTGGTGCGATAATCCTGCTGTAGTACACACGGTCAATTTATTGACCTCCAAGAGTGATAGGGTCATGCACCTGGTTCGCCAATTTGTGCAAGGAGCATTGATATTGAATATGCTGTTCTTGGCCCACCACGTCCCTGGGCTGGAGTATGGAAAAGCTGACGCCCTGTCACGTGGTCAGTTGTCCAGGTTCCAGACACTGGCTGCGGGGGCTCGAGGGGCACCAGATGCATTCCCACAGCATGTATGGAGCCTAGGTGGGCTTCTGAATACTGGAGGATCGAGGCAGGTAGGGCTTTGTCCCTCTCCTTAGCGCCTAGTACTACCAAAACTCAGGTAAGGAGTTTCAGGATTTTCGTCAGGCAAAGGGCTACACCCACACCTGGCCCATCCACATTGACCACCTACTTGAATTTTGCATCCTGCTTAAGCAGCATGGTCTTTCAGTCAAAACGATCAGGAGCAGGCTTGCAGGATTGGCATTTATCACCAAGTCTCAGGGATTTTCCTGACTCTTCAGGGGATTTCCATATTAGAAAGATGTTAGAGGGTTGGGTGAGAGAACAAGTGGAGCCCCCTGTAGATGGCAGGCAAGTGCTGTCACTGCAGCAGCTCGTTGACCTTAGTAAGACTAACCCAAGCTTTATGTGCCTCTGATTTCAAGGCCCACCTTTTTCATGCAGCAGCCACAGTTGTTTTGGGGGGCATTCCGTGTGAGTGAGGTCCTCACCTCCTCCCGAGCAGATGGGTCACTTCGGGCCCTACAGTTTTCTGATGTCACTTTTGAAGGAGCTGGGGTATCCCTGTTAGTTAGGAGGTCCAAGACAGTTAGGCAAAGGAATTAAGGTATTACTTTCAGCCGACTCGGATCAGTCTGTCTGTCCTATGGTAGCACTTGCCTCTTTTTATAGGTTACGGGGAACAAGCCGGGATACCTTTTTAGCCATAGAGATGGTTCCCCCCGACTAGATATCAATTTTGGGGCCATTACATCACGGGTGCTGAGGGAGATAGGGCTCAATCCTGCCTTATACAGAACTCATTCATTCCAGATTGGAGCCATCACTACAGCGGCCATATCAGGTTTTCAGGATTCCAGGATCCAGGCTATAGGCTGTTGGCGATCTGCAGCCTTTAGAACTTATGTACGGATGCCAGCTCACAGGGACCTGGACACCGAACATGTTTAACCTTCTTTTTTACCCTTAGATAGACCTCTCAGGGAAAAGCCCTCAGCGCTGCTGTGCGGCCATAGCATGGTGTTCTGGGCTGGATGGAGCGCGGCAAGATCAACCATTGGGACCCAGCTGTCTTTGGGCTATTGGGTCAACGTCATCTGGCTCAGAAAGAGAGGCCTGCTTTGGGCGGGCGCCACAATGTGGTTGCACCAAGTGCTTGGTCTTGTGTTTTGGATGGCCTGGCATTGATTTGTCAGGCCCGTGAGGATCAGCGGGCTCTCTCTCTTGCTTGGGCATCCACGCGAGTGGTCTGGTCTGAGATCCTTCCGAGGATCATTTGGAGAGATGCCATTTCCCCGAGGGCTATTCACAGGGTCCGAAGGAAGATGAATAAGTCCGTAGGCAAAATTGTTTTAGAGTTGGGTGGCGTAGTTGTTCCCCACCCCTGTATTAGTGTTCAAAAGCCATGGCTTTATCGTGCCGATGGTGTAAACCTGTCTGAGAAAGGTAACACCATATTTTTCAGGACCTGCAGGGCTCCCTGTGAGAGCTGGCACAGGTTGAGGGGGGAGTCAGGGGGCCAAGATAGAGACCTTGCCCCCCTCCTTGGCAGGTTAGTGGTGGAAATTGGGAGGTGGTTAGCAATTGCTTGTTCTCCTTTAGGTATCTTTGGAGACGAAGGGCAGACTTTCTCCAAGAGCTCATGGTGTCACCACCGGCCTAAGCGATTGGGGAGGGGTTGCCCCTGGGTCTCGTCCCAGCCAATTCCCAGCCAGGGATTGGACAGCAAGCCTCCCCACATGCGTAGCATGGCTCAGATCCAGGTGAGGGCGTGGTCCCTTCACCTAGATCAGCAAGGAGCTACGTCCATAGTTGCCAAGGAAGGTTTTATGACATTTCCGCCCCGAAATTTTTACTGACCTCTGCAGGTCCCAGTTATTGTTAATTAATTAATGTTAATTAATAAAGTGACCCAATTTTAAATCCAGCTTTGTCTCCGTGTTAGCACTTCACTTCTTGCACAATACCTATGAATTACAATTATCAAAAGAGCAATTCTTAATGAATCCCTCTGGATTTCTGTCCCTCAAATTATTCCAGGACAAAACCTGCTTTGAAAATATGTTCCTAGGTTCTGTTGTCTTGTCTTGAAAAGAATCATGCTTGGCTTTGTTGAGACTCAGCTCTCCTCACTTTTCTCTTTGTTCATGCATGCAATTCAGCTTCTCCACGAATCTTGATTTCTGATTTATGAAGGACAATAATGCCTGCCTTGCCTTTCTTGCTGCTGCTCTTCTGCCTCTTCCCTCCAACTACTGCTAAGAGGAGGCAAACTGTATGTGTGTTGAGGGAATTTTTCAAGCCTAAAGGAACAGAGCACTATTACAGACCTGGTGATCTCATTATTGGTGGGAATTTACCCCTGGAAACTTTTATGTTCTCTTCTGATCCTGATTTCCAGAAAAAACCATTTGGGCTTTTTTATCAATCTTTGTAAGTTTCACCTGGCAGGGAAAGATGCATTCATTTTTTTACTGTCTTGTTGATTCAGGGATAGTTCTTGTCCTTGATCATAAAAACAGGCTAGAATTGTAATAGTCATTGTAATCTTACATCAGGAAGAAAATAGGCCACAATAAAAAGTGAGAAGGGAAAATTAATTTGAAATTCTGCTAACCCCCCAAAATTGACGTAATGTTAATACAGACAGAAAAGCATAGTAGAAAGCTCAAAGAAAACCCTAGTCATTTTTCATGGTATGGTTTTATAATAAGATCAATTTTGTATTGTGGTGATGAGTTCTGATCATCATAATTAAACAAAAAAGATTTTGAGACACTTGAAAGCATGCAGAGAAGAGCCACAAAGATGATTAGGAGGCTGGAGGCTAAAAGGATAGTTACAGGAATTGAGTTATATCTATTTAATGAAAAGAAGGACTGGGGGTGGGGAGTATGATAACACAGTTCTAATATTTGAGGGGCTCCTACACAGAAAAGGGGATCAAGCTATATTCCAAAGAATGAAGATAAAAAACAGTGGTTAGAAACTAACCACAAGAAAAACAAGTTACAACTAAGAAGAAATTTCCTAATGATGAGAGCAATTAACCAATGGAACAGCTTGTGTTTCTTCTTTGTCATTAAGCCATACAAGTTTAATCAAAAAGCATCTATGAAAAAATTTCAATGAAATCTGGGACTTGCTATTCCAAATCCCATCAAAATATGGCCCAGGCAAATTTAAAAAGCACACCACATTTTCTCTGTAATATTCCCAATGTTTTCTTTACTATAGACCCACACTCAAGATGTACGAGCAGTTTCTTGCATTAACTTTTGCAATCACAGAGATCAACAAAGATTTGGCTCTCGTTCCCAACATCACCCTTGGCTTCCACATTTGTAACAATATTCAGATGGAGAGGGCAATTTCTTTAATCAGCCTCTCCTTGCTCTCCACATGGGGCCAAATGATTCCACGTTATAAATGTGACAGGCAGGACCTTCTGCTCTCTGTCATTGGAGGTGACCACTCCAAATTCTCAAGGCAGATGGCCTCCATCTTCAGCATCTACAAGGTCCCACAGGTAAGGGAGATCCATTGAAGCTCACACACAAGTCAAGAATGAAAACAATGTTACTGAAGGGGATATTCTACAATTGAACTGATTTTTATATTTTATGTTTCAATGTATATTTTCATACATAAGGGGCGAGTACAAGTGCAGTAGTGTGCCTTCCGTCCTCTGTCCTATTGCTCTCCTATAACTCCTATACCTTTCTTCTATTCCTATATCTCTTCTTCTATTCTTTCATTGATATGTTCTATTACTATACCTTCTTTTCTATTCTTTCTTAGATATATTTTACTATGAATATCTCCTCTATAACCTTCATCATGTATTTTACTATGTGTATATAGATATATACCCACTAAAACCCTCATTGTGTATTGGACAAAATAAATAAATAAAAATAAATCCAAACAGATGGATAATGAAATGATTCTGTAATGCTGTACTTGCCGAGAATTAATTTCTAACTTTCATAAAAGTTTAGCAGCATTTCATTGCAATTTATTACTTTTTATCAGTGTAACCCTGCTGTGCTATTCACAAAAACACCCTAATGGTATGTTCCCGGGTCTATTTGACCCAGACCACAAATTGATCATTTTAGGTACTTATATTTGGTCTTTTTGAAAGCATTTTTCACTTGGAAACAAGTTTGAACATTTCTGCACACATTGAAATGAAAATTGAAATGAAAAAAGTAATGCTTATTGGTTTATTTTGCTAATAAAATGTGCACCCCCCCCTGTTTTTGTGAATTTGCTTTCAATTTATGCATAGTTTTGCTTGCAAAATGCGTTCTATTTTACTAAACCTGGTGTAGGATTGGTAGCTTGAACATTTCTGAACATAATGATATGAAAATTGAACTGGAAAAATTGATGCATATTGGTTTATTTTGCTGATGAAATGCACGCCGCCCCCCCTGTTTTTGTGAAATATTTTTCAATTTATGGATAGGTTTGCTTGCAAAATGCGTTCTATTTTACTAAAGTTGGTGTGGGATTGGTAGCTTGAACATTTCTGAACATAATGATATGAAAATTGAACTGGAAAAATTGATGCATATTTGTTTATTTTGCACATAAAACTCTCCCCCCCCCCCGTGTTCAATTATTTCAATTTATTTATTGTTAATTTCAAACTTACATACTTGTTTTTAGTAAAATGGATTTCTTTCATAAAAGTAGTTGTCTGGCTATCATGTGCTTGCTTTTCAAAAGGATATTCCAAATATTTCTAGCCAAATATATATAAAAAGTGAAAATGACACAGCAAGGAGGGGGTGGCCCTTTTGTGGCCAAAATAAACAAACAAAAATCATTTTTTCAGTTCATTTCTATTTTTCGTATGATCAGGAATGTTCAATTTAGTATATCAAAACTTTTGGGGGGAAATTCCTTAGAGATTTGTAGCCTAAAAAAATATAAATTTACACGAATTTCAGAAAAAATGGGGAGCCTTTTGATCAAAATAAAAATATAAGCCTCAATTTTTTCAGTTCAATTTTTATATCATTATGTTCAGAAATGTTCACACATGTTTCCCAGTGAAAAAAGTTTTCAAAAAGACCAAATTCAAGTACCTAAAAAAATCATTTTGGTCCGGTTCGTATACGACCCGAAACAGACTCAACATGATTTTTATCTTTGCCCAGAAAAAAATTAGCCCCCACCCCCACAAATATTTTTATGATGATCAGCAATGTTAAATTGAGTAAATGAATGCCTAAGATATTAAAAATATTTCGGATTTGGAGCCTAAAAATATATAAAGTGAAAATGGTTGCAAGCAGCCAGGGGGGGGGGGGGGGCTTATTTCTGATTTTTAAAAAAACAATAAGAATCATTTCTTTCAGTTCATTTATATTTTTCTTAGATTCAGAAATGTTCAAACTACCAAGCCCACACCAACTTTAGTAAAATTGAACACATTTTGCAAGCTAAACTATCTGTAAATTGAAAAAAAATCCACAAAAATGGGGTGTGTGTGTCTGCCTTTTATAATCAAAATAAAGCAATATGCATAATTTGTTTCCGTTCAAGTTTCATATCATTGTGTGCAGAAATGTTCAGACTACTTTCCAAGTGAAAAAAGTTTTCAATTTGCCCAAAAATAAGCACTTCAAATGAAGAGTTTTCGGTCCAGGTCAGGGTGACCCGGGAACAGTACAAGTGTGACTTTTTTTTTTCAGCAAGAAAGAAAACCCCCACCCCTCTAAAAAATTCTCATAGAGAGAACTCCTGAAATGATGAAATGTCATGAAATTTCAAGTTTCAGATATGCAGGGAAATTTTTTTACAGGGTCTCAAAATTTGATTTCGGGTCGCACAGACCCGAACAGCACAGCAGGGTTCTTTGTTCGGCTTCTGACATGTCAGAAAAAACATGGAACTAGCAGCTCTTCCTAGGAAGAGAAGAAGTTCATCCAAGTCAATCTGCCTGACTGATAGGTAGAAAGGCATGCAATCGTGACTCCTTAAAGTCTGCACAAAATGTTACTTTGCCTTTGAAAGCGGAATCTCTCTTTCTCCAGCTTGGTGTTGACTTTGAGGTCCCTCGAGAATACAGAGCAGTTTATCCTTCCTTCTTCCAGATTAATCCCAGTGATTTTACTCAGTGTGTGGGTTTAGTTCAGCTGCTTTTGCATTTCCAGTGGAACTGGGTTGGGCTTGTGACCTCTGAAGATGACAGTGGAGGACATTTCCTCTGAACTCTGAAGCCAATGCTGAAGGAGAAGGAGATCTGCCTGGCCTTCACTGAAAGGCTGAAACCTGATCAACTTCGTGTTTTATTAAAGCAATTAATTTTCAAAATTTTGTTTAAAGCTGAAGTTATTATTCTGTTTGGAGACTCCACTGATATTGCAAATTTTTGGTCATTTCTTAATTCTTGTGTAAAATATAAAAAGATACAACTTCAAGTTGTTTGGATCCTAACATCTCATTGGAAATTTAGTGTGGTTGGAGACCTTTCTGAAGGTTTAAAGACTTTGCATGGGGCTTTGCAGTTTAGGGAACATGGTGGTGAGGTCTCAGAATTCAGACATTTCATCTTTTCTTTATACCATTTGATCAAAGAAGAGGCCAGCTTTCTCTTGTTTTGGTGGGAAACACTCTTTAACTGCCATATCCCCCAACCAGGCAAGGACCCTCTGAAAGGGGTAGAACAATGTACAGGAAAGGAGAGTTTTGAGTATATTCCAGATTTTATTTTTGAAACAAAGATGAGAGGTGAGAGTTACAATATCTACAATGCCATTTATGCTGTTGCGCACGCACTGCATGCAATTTATGGATCAGGAGCACGACCAGCCATGCTGAAGTTTGGAAAGAGGATCTCGAATGTGGAGCCATGGCAGGTAATCTCTACAACATTTTATCCAGTCCATAAATCAATATTTCTTATGTGTATATCTTGGAACAGATTAAAGCAACATTTATTTTTCTAAAAAATAATAACATAAATTAAAAACATTTTGTTTAAGGTGGGGGCAATATAAGTAACTTAAACCAATTGTGCACAATAACTATTTAGGAAAAATCTTCACATACGGCCCTGAAAGGTCTTCAACACTTCCCTGGGATTCAGCAGGGCATCCGGGAGAGTTCACCCCATAAGAAGATGATCAGAGTACATTTGTGCAAGATGTTTCCAGGGCAGTCAACCTCCTAATGGGCATATTTGTAGAATCTCCTCAGTTTCCCTCAATAGGTAGCCTGAACTCAACCTGTAAAAAAATATTCAGCTCATTTTTTATAGTTATTGTTTTAGCTGTTAACCAAAAAATATTCAGCTCAATTCATTTTTACATTCTTTTCTGTTTCCTATATGACCTCAAAGAATTGGTCTTCTAGTCCAATCTTTTGCTCATGTGGAAGACCCTATCCCATTTCAGACAAAGTGCCAACCTTCGCTATGCTGCTGCATCCTTTCGCTTGGTTGTCATAGAGACAGGGTCATATTAGAGATCAGGGGGGGGGAAAGCGTGCAGGTGCCAGGAGGAGACCGTTAGATGGAAAATTCCTGAAGAGTGACGGGAGGGGCAACATGTGCCACCTGATGAATCTGGACAACGGAGATTGGGCTAAAGTCCAACAGGGGGTGGAAAAGGGTTTTTTGATATATGTTGTATTGCAGCATTTTCCTCAGACTTTTCTTTTCTTTCGATGCTTCAAGTTCTGATTTGGATAAATTCACTTTTGAACCTTTATAAAAGGGCTCTCTCCATGGGGCTACCTTTGAAAAGTGTTCGGAAACTTCAGATCGTGCAGAACGCAGCAGAGAGAGCCATCGTGGGGCTTCCAAGATTCGCCCACGTTTCTTCAACACTCCGTGGCTTGCATTGGCTGCCGATCAGTTTCCGGTCACAATTCAAAGTGTTGGTTATGACCTTTAAAGCCCTACATGGCAATGGACCAGATTACCTCCGGAACTGCCTGGTACCACACGAATCCCAGCGACCGATAAGGTCCCACAGAGTTGGCCTTCTCCGGGTCCCGTCGACTAAACAATGTCATTTGGCGGGCCCCAGGGGAAGAGCCTTCTCTGTGGCGGCCCCGGCTTTCTGGAACCAACTCCCCCCAGAGATTAGAACTACCCCCACCCTCCCTGTCTTTTGTAAACTACTCAAGACTCATTTATACTGCCAAGCATGGGAGAGTTGAGATAGCTCTCCCCCCTAGGCCATTACAAGTTATGCATGGTATGTTTGCGTGTATGTTTGGTTTTATAATAGGGGTTTTTAGTTGTTTTTTTATTATTGGATTGTACATGTTGTGTTTTTTATTGTTGTTAGCCACCCTGAGTCTACGGAGAGGGGTGGCATACAAATCCAATAAATTATTATTATTATTAATTATTATTATTACTCTGAGTTTTATTTGTCTGAATTCTGACTGGCAGTTTGACACAAAAGACTGTCCAAGCTTCTGTTTAAAACTTCCATTGTTGGAGCAAACACAATTTCTGGAGGCAAGTCATTCCACTAATTAATTGTTCTCACTCTCAGTAAATTTCTCCACAAAGAGGAGAAAATCTTACAATTTATTTCCCAAAACACCATAGGGCAAGAATGGAAATTAATCAAAGAGAGAAGAACTTGGAATTAAGGAGGAACCGCCTAAGAGTGAGAACAATTAACCTGTGGATCAACTTGCCTTCAGAAGAATGTATTCTGATTTTAACATTTATTTTATATTTTTCTCTCCTTGGTTATTTCCCATCAATTGCGTCTTGTCCTGTTTTCTTGGTGACATTTACCTTCATTAACCTGAGTTGATAGAACAGACTCAAAGTGCACTTAATGAGTCCCTGGTCTGAAATTCTTCAAAAAATGCTGCATTGTTCCAGCTAAAAATTGGATCTGAGTGTGAAGTGAAGAGAGGATTCAGGCCTGGTAATTGCTTGCAGAGGACCCCACTGGGTCATACCTGATTCCTGCATTATTTTCTCTTGTATACTAGAGAAAATCAGCAGAATTGTACACTCTTGTATCTTGTGAGCCGCCCCAAGTCTTCGGAGAAGGGAGGTATACAAATATTATTATTATTATTATTATTATTATTATTATTATTATTATTATTATTATTATTATTATTATTATTTTATTATTATTATTATTATTATTATTATATTATTATTATTATTATTATTATTATTATTATTATTATTATTATTATTATTATTATTATTATGTCAATACAACTCAGCAAACGAGATCACTATGCTGGATTTCGTATTTCTTCACCAATCGGGTGCTTCCCAAGCACTTAGGACTGCATGATGTAGCGGCGAATTATGTTTGCTGATCCCAGTAAAGCGGCCTTTTGCAATTGACAGATGGAGATTTTGTCAATTTAAAGATCCTTTAGCACTGCGCCCAGCGTGCCAAGTACCACTGGGACCACTTTCACTGGCTTATGCCAGAGTTGTTGCAGCTCGATTTTTAGATCTTCGTATTTCACTAATTTCTCTAGCTGCTTCTCCTCAATTCTGCTGTCCCCTGGGATTGCGATGTTGATGATCCATACTTTCTTTTTCTCCACAATCAAGATGTCTGGTGTGTTATGCTTCAGAATTCAGTCAGTCGGAAGTTGGAAGTCCCACAGTAGTTTTGCTTGCTCATTTTCGACCACTTTTTCGGGCTTATGATCCCACCAGTTCTTTGCCACTGGTAAATGGTAGTTCCGGCACAAGTTCCAGTGGAACACAAGTACTTAGATTCCAATTGGGGTGGTGATCCAAGAACATATAGATCAACTAGTGAGTATTGTTTTATGTATGGCAAAGCACCTATTTCATGGGCTACTGTTAAACAAAGTTTGGTCAGTCTTTCTTCCACAGAAAGCGAATTCTGTGCTGCCAGCGAAGCAAGCAGAGAGATGTGTTGGCTGGACAAACTGCTATTAGACTTTGGGCTAGGTGAGATAAGAACCATCATCATGTATGAGGACAATCAAAGCTGCATCAAGCTAATCCAAAATGAGAAAATTGGCTGCCGGATGAAACACATTGGGGTGAGAGCCTACCGCCTGAAGGAGCTGAGTGACGAAGGAACTGTTGAACTTGTATATTGTCCGACAGACCAGATGACTACAGACATGCTGACGAAGCCACTTCCAAGAGAAAGCTTCGAGAGACTCCGTGCAAAGATTGGACTCATTGCATGAAATATTATTGTCTTGTAATAAAATATGTTGTGATATTGTTTGGTGCAATAATAATAATAATAATAAAGATAATAACAATAATAACAACAACAACAACAATAAATAATAATAATAATAATAATAATAATAATAATAATAATAATAATAATAATAATAATAATAATAATAAATTATTTAATCATTCAAACTATTCACTTGTTATATACAAGCCACTAAATGTCCATTTAAAAAAATATACTGTACAGTCAAATATCACACGAGGAAACCTGTACAATAAAAATTTGGAATATGGGCTTAAAGTTTATGTATGTAGCAAATTCTATCTTCAGTTAAAACTTGTGGAAGCCAAAATATAAATGTTCAATGATAACAAGAATATTTTGTTGTTATGTCAAATTAGCCAAATATTTGGTGTTACCCTGACTGCTCATGTTTCAACCAAGGGACTAACCGGAGCTTTTCAGATATACACCTGTTTCTTAAGATGATGGCCACCACAAAATGACAGAAGCCATGATGTCTCATTTCTGCCTTTCAGCTAATTGAGCCAATTTCCAAAGAGCTCTTTCATTTCAGATTCTTCCCTATTTGAGGAATGTCCACTTCAACAACAGTGCCGGAGATGAAGTCTCCTTCTCAGAAAGTGGATTGGGATCTGCTCGTTATGATATCGTCAACTGGCTTGCCCACCCCTATAAATGTTTAGTCACTGTAAAAGTTGGGCACAAGGATCCCAGGGCTGCCCCAGGCCAGGATTTCACCCTTAACTCTGGTTCAATTGTCTGGGTCTCAGAGGTAAGCTGAAAGGAAATGGAAATTTTTCTTCTTTTTTAATTAGAATTTTAAAGACTGTTTTCCTAATGTATTAATTGGATTGCTATTATTGATTCTTGTTTTTTGTACATGTTGTGAGCCACCCTGAGTCCTCAGAGAGGGACGGCATACAACTCCATAAAAATAAATAAATAAATAAATTCTGTAAATATATTACTTTCTCTTGGGGGTGCTGAACATCCTGCTAAAGTGAAAACGGGTCTATGAAATCAGGAATACTTTTGGAATTTGGTGAATTTCCTACACTTGAGGTTAATAAATAAATTTATTTATTTATTTATTTATTTATTTTGTCCAATACACAATGAGGGTTTTAGTGGGTATATATCTATATACACATAGTAAAATACATGATGAAGGTTATAGAGGAGATACTCATAGTAAAATATATCTAAGAAATAATAGAAAAGAAGACATAGTAATAGAACATATCAATGAAAGAATAGAAGAAGAGATGTAGGAATAGAAGAAAGGCATAGGAGATATAGGAGAGCAATAGGACAGGGGACGGAAGGCACTCTAGTGCACTTGTACTCGCCCCTTACTGACCTCTTAGGAATCTGGATAGGTCAACCGTAGATAATCTAAGGGTAAAGTGTTGGGGGTTTGGGGATGACACTATGGAGTCCGGTAATGAGTTCCATGCTTCGACAACTCGGTTACTGAAGTCATATTTTTTACAGTCAAGTTTGGAGCGGTTAATATTAAGTTTAAATCTGTTGTGTGCTCTTGTGTTGTTGTGTTTAAAGCTGAAGTAGTTGCCGACAGGCAGGACGTTGCAGCATATGATCTTGTGGGCAATACTTAGATCTTGTTTAAGGCGTCTTAGTTCTAATCTTTCTAGGCCCAGGATTGAAAGTCTAATCTCGTAGGGTATTCTGTTTCGAGTGGAGGAGTGAAGGGCTCTTCTGGTGAAGTATCAGGTCTAATTTGTGAAGGGTCCAGCAATGGGTTGGAAAAGGAAGAACGTATGCTCAAACCAGGATGCAATTAGAATAAGAAGTGATTTCTATGGACCTTTCCTGTTGAGTTAGATCGTCATCGTTCTTTGTTTTAGAAAAGCTTTAGCTCAAAGCCTTCCTGTGCACATTGTGGTTCAAGATCCAAAGTTTAGACATTCTCAACAGAAAAACAGGAATGTGGAAATGAGGTTTATTCTTTGCCTAGGTTACTGCAATCAGTTCCCTTTTCTCTCTTAAAAGATGCCATTTACCAGGTGTGATTTGAAGTTATTTAAGCACTAACTGAATGTTAGTTATGCCTGGTCCTCAAAATTATGGCCACTGCAGTGCAGAACCCCTGCAACGACATGATTAATAATAACACTCTCTTTCTCTTTTCTCTTTCAGAAGGTGCCCTTTGCCAGGTGTGGCAAGAAAAGGTGCCATGCAGGAGAGAGGAGAAGAGTTCCAGAGGGCAAGCAGGTTTGCTGCTATGAATGTGATGCTTGTCCAGAGGGGACATTTTCTAATCAGACAGGTAGAGCAACTTTCGAATATCAACCTTCCAGGATCAATGAAGCCATTCAATAGAAAAGGTGTTAATTTTTTTTCATTTTTGTTAGATTCGATTAGATTCAATTATTAGAGTTGGAAGCAATGTTCTCTCTAATTTTTTTTCAGGACAGGCGAAAAATTATAGTGTCCAAGGGACACTTTTTCCTGCCTGAGCACCTGAATTTGTTTCACAGGTCTCACCCAAGGCAAAAACAAATCTATTGTTATTTGAAACTCAAAGTTATCTTTATTCAATGTACTTCTTAATTAGAATTGTTATATAGGTATCACTTATAATACTGCAAGTCTGTAATATTAAAATACTTGCATAGTGTTTATGGTAATGTACATGGTTAATCACTGAAAGTCTGTCTCATTTTATAGTTTCTCACATCCAGAAATGGCCTGTTTCCAATTGCACAAATACTATTATAGTCAATCAGTACAATAACTTCACATTAGATGCATGTGGAAAAAATTCATAATATTAGCTTCACAATTCATATAAACATAATGATCTCTGTGTACAACATAATGATCTCTGTGCACAGGATCTGGCCAACAATGGAGGTAGACACTTAGGAGAAGGAATGCGATTTCAGCACACAAAGAGGGAATGTGGTTTCAGCTGATGTATATTAATGAATTATCGGTTTCATAGAGAATTAATAGACTTGTACATTCTGCATGGGAACCAGAGGTGGGCTGTTAACATGGAATGGTGATGTGTGTTTGCCCCTGTGTTCTTAAAGAACTCAGATCTGTCATTGCTACCCCCCTGACTGATTTGTTTAACCAATCCCTGTTAACAGGAGATGTTCCTGAGGATTGGAGAATGGCCAGTGTTGAGCCTATCAACAAGAAGGGCAGTAGAGAAGAACCTGGTAACTACAGGCCAGTTAGCTTGACCTCAGTTGTAGTTAAAATGATGGAGACTCTACTCAAAAAGAGGATAAATCAGCACCTAAAACACAATAACTTATTGGACCCAAATCAGCATGGCTTCACTGAAGGCAAATCATGTCAGACTAATCTCATTTATTTCTTTGACTATGTCATAAAGGTGTTGGATCAAGGTGGTGCCGTGGATATTGCCTACCTGGACTTCAGCAAAGCCTTTGATACGGTTCCACATAAAGAGCTGATAGATAAATTAGTGAAGATTGGACTTAATCCCTGGATAGTTCAATGGATTTCCAGCTGGCTGAAGCGTAGACATCAGAGAGTTATTGTTAATGGCGAGTATTTTGAGCAGAGACAGGTTACAAGCGGTGTGCCACAAGGGTTTGTTCTGGGTCCTATTCTTTTTAATATGTTTATAAGTGACATAGGGGAAGGTTTGATAGGGAAGGTTTGCTTATTTGCCGATGACTCTAAAGTGTGCAATAGGGTTGATATTCTTGGAGGCGTCTGTAATATGGTAAATGATTTAGCTTTACAAGATAAGTGGTCAAAGCAATGGAAACTGCAGTTTAATGTTTCCAAATGTAAAATAATGCACTTGGGGAAAAGGAATCGTCAATCTGAGTATTGTATTGGCAGTTCTGTGTTAGCATATGCACGACACGCGATTTCCACATGCATGCACAGAAGCCAAATATAACACAAGGATATGCAATTTCCACCTGTCACTTACCTGATTTTCCTCAGAAGCTAAACAGCAGTAAACAATGGAAATCAGGCAGGTTACCGCACTCCCCCCCCCCCCCAACCTCTGCAGGCAAGCTATTCCACTGGTTGATCACTCTCACCATCACAAAGTTCCTTCTTATTTCCAGGTCAAATCTCTCTTTAATCAGCATTCATGTATTATTTCTTTTCGGGCGTTCTGGTGTTTGGGAAACAGCCTGACCCCCTCTCCTCTGTGATAGGTCCTTAAATATTGGAACACTGTTATCATGTCACCCCCAGTCCTTCTCTTTGCCAGACTGGCCATGCTCACTTCTTGCAAACTTTCTTCATATCCAGTCCCCTTATTATCCTGGTTGCTCTCTCCTGCAGTTTCAATGTCTTTTTGTAGTGTGATCACCAAAACTGGATGCAATATTTGTGGTCTATACCTCTTTATAGAGAGGTATTAGTACATCCCTAGTCCTAGATTGTGCTTCTCTGTTAATGCAATTTAAGATTGCATTGGCTTTTTTGGCTGCTGCTGCACATGGATCCTTTCTCCAGGAGTGGAGATCTTGCAGTATCCTTTCTATGCCATGCACAACATGTCCAGCAGCTACGCCCACAGAACCGGTAGTAAAAAAAAAATGGATTTCACCACTTATATAAAGATTGCAATATAACTGCAATCTTAAGCTCCCTACAAAAAGCTGAACTACTAAAGGTAAAAGCAAATTTGCGCTAGATAAGAGTCCGTGGAATTCAAGGTAACCTGGACTTAGATCTCTTGTGGATATGAGAAGACAGCTTAATGATGAATTTGACCCCTTTTTCCAACTCAGCCTGGTCTTCTCCTACAGAGCAAGAGGTAACCAACAATGAACAAACGTAAAATAGAATTCCTGACTGATAGATCCAGTCATCTTCTGAAGGTTTCAGTTTCAAGTGCAAGAGAAAAAGATTAAAGATTAATGATTCTATCACAACCCACATCATTTATGGGTTAGCCAGAGCAAAATAGGGACCGACATGTCAATCCTTCAGGAGGGATAATGCTCATGGTAAATGATCCTGACACAAAAACTCTTCTTTTCAGATGCAGCCCATTGTGACCCATGCCCAGAAGATCAATATCCCAACAAGGACAAGAACCAATGCATTGCCAAGAAGATCCACTTCCTTGCCTATCAAGACACCCTGGGATACATTTTGGCTTCTCTGGCTCTTTTCCTTTCTCTGATTACATCTGCAGTACTGGTAACATTCTATAAACATCATGACACACCAATCGTCAAGGCCAACAACCGAGATCTCACCTACATCCTCCTGGTTTCTCTCCTGTTCTGCTTCCTCTGCTCCTTCCTCTTCATTGGTCGACCCAGGATGCTCAACTGTCTCTTACGACAAATTGCTTTTGCCGTTCTCTTTTCCAATCAATCTTTTGTCCCTATGAAAGTTGGGCAAATAGATCCTGGGGCTCCCCTAGGTCAAGATTTCACCATCCGGTCTGATGCAATCATCTGGGCCACAAAGGTGAGATGGAAGGAATTGCTTTAAATTCAGGGAAAGATTTATTCTTTCCTGGGGATGCAGAATAACCTTCTAACTGGAAATGGAACTATTGAATTTGAAAACATGCAGACATTTGGTGGAAAATATTCTTTGCATGTAACACAACTGAGGTCAGACATGTGGCAGATCTTCAAAGGTTCAGGACTGGAAAAACCTTCTGCTTGAAACCCAGGATGCAATTGGAGGAGACAAGAACAATTTCCATAGACCATTCCTGTTCAGTTGGATCCTCATGAATATTTTTTTAAAACAAAGCTCAAGGTTTTCCTCTTTCTCTCAAGACTGAGTTCCGCGTTCCAATCCCCAATCTCCATTGGCATACTTAGAGAAGCCCATAATTGCTCTCGCAGCTGCATTCTGCACGATCTGAAGTTTCCGATTAATTTTTGATAGGATTGACATGCTTCAAAGTATTCATAGTTTTCAGCAGAGCATCTTAGTTTATTGAGCTAAACTCACCTTCCCCCACAGGTCAAATTTCCTGCCCTTAAGGAAGGCAAGGAGGGTGGGGGCTATTCGAATCTCTGGAGGGAGTTGATTCCAGAGGGCCAGGGCCACCACAGAGAAGGCTCTTCCACTGGGTCCTGCCAGCCAACATTGTTTGGTCGACGGGATCCAGAGAAGGCCCACTCTGTGGGACCTAATCGGCTGCTGGGATTCATGCGGCAGGAGGCGGTCTCAGAGATATTCTGGTCTGATGCCATGTAGGGCTTTATAGGTCATAACCAACACTTTGAATTGTGACCGGAAACTGATCAGCAGCCAGATCGACAGTACAGATCTTTCTGTATCTTGAGCCTGTCCTCTAGGGTGTTGGCTACCCCCGCCTGCTTGGTGTTGTCTGTGAATTTGATTAGTTCCCCTTCTACGCCCTCGTCCAGGTCATTGATGAAAAATGTTGAAGAGTACAGGGCCCAAGACAGAATCCTTTGGTACCACAATGCCTACCTTCTTCCATGTAGATTTGGAACTGTTGAGGACAACTCGTTGGGTGCAGTTGGTCAACCAACTGTTTATCCATCTGCATGTGTTGTTATTTACCCCGCTTTTTTTCTAATTTGTGGATTAGGAGATTGTGGTCAACTTTATCAAAAGCTTTGCTGAAGGATATGAGATCTACTGTGTTGCGTTGGTCCACTGATTTGATTATGGTGTTGAAAAATGATATGAGGTTGGTTTGGCATGATTTGTTTCTGACAAACCCGTGCTGGCTGTTGGATATAATGTTGTTTGTTTCTAGGTAGTGGCAAAGTTTTTTAAAAATTATTTTCTCCAATATTTTTCCAGGTATAGAAGTCAGACTGATTGGTCTGTACTTGCCTGGGTCAGTCTTTTTACCTTTTTTGTGGATGGGGATTATATCAGCTCGTTTCCAGTCTTCCGGTACTCTCCTACCAGATATCGATGTCGGGCTGATTAGTCTGTAGTTACCTGGGTCTGCTTTTCTTGACTTTTTTATAGATTGAGACCACGTTGGCTCATTTCCAATCTTCTGGTAGTTCTCCTATGGTGCAGGATGTTTGGAAGATGAGTTACAGTGTTTCTGAGATGGCATCAGCCAGTTCCTTTAGGACTGGGGTGTAGTCCATTTGGTCCTGGTGATTTGTACTTCTTAAGTTCCTACATGTGTCCTCTTACTTTGTATTTGTTTATATTGAGTTTTGTTTCAGTTCTGGCTTTTTTGCATCTGTGTTGCAGATTGATTGGTTTGCAATTTCTTTTGGTGTGAAGACTGATTCAAAGAATATGTTCAACAGTTCTGTTTTGCCTCTGCTGTATTTATTTCTTTTCCATCTTCTCTTTTTAGTGGACCAACTGTTTCTTTGATTTATTTTCTTATTGTTTAGGTATTGGGAGAAACTTTTTTGTTGCCTTTGACTTTTGCTGCAAGACTTTGTTTGTACTGGGCCTTTGTTGTCATGATTTTTTTTCTTTGCAGATTCTGGCTGTCTGTTGGTACTCTGCTTTTGTTATATGTACCTCTTTCCATTTTTTGTATTTGTCCTTTTTTAAAAAAAATCTGTTTGTCTGTGAGGTCTTTGTGTAGCCACACTGGTTTCTTTTTGGTTTTCATGTTTTTCTTTTTCATCAGAATTGTTTTGTTCTGGGATTTTGTGATTGTGTTTTTCAGTCTCCCAAGCTTCTTGTGTAGTTTTGCCCTTTAGGACTTCCATCCAAGGAATCTTTCCCAGTTTTTCTGAGTTTAGTGAAGTCCAATTTTCTAAAGTCTGGGACTTTGGTATTGTTGGGTCCAATTGTTTGTGTTTGCATTATGTTGAATTTTAGTATGACGTGGTCACTCTCATTCAGAAGCTCTATAGTTTTGACTCCTTCTATCACTTCTTCTCTGTTTGTGAGTATTACATCAAGTATGGATGTCCCTCTAGCTCCCTCTTCCACTTTTTGGCAACAAAGTTGTCTGCAATGTGGGTTAGGAATCTGTTTGATTTCTCACTTGGTGCAGAGATAGTTTTCGAATTGTTGTCCAGGTACTTAAAGTCTCCCATTATTACTGTGTTGTGTTTCCTACATATGTGTGTTAGCTGGTTAGTAAAGGAGCTGCCCATTGTTTCTGTTGGATTTTGTGGCCTATAGTAAACTATTGTTGTGTTCCAATCATGTGTTTCATCCCACTAGGTTTCTGTTATTCCAACTATGTCATGTTCAACTTTGTGCATTAACATTTCCAGTTCATCCTGTTTCCTGAAAAGTTGGGCCAGTTGGTTTTCAAGGTGATTCTTCCCAGTCTTAGTGAGGTGTAACCCTTCTCTTGCTAAAAGCCCATCTTGGAGGTAATGTAGTCCATGATATACAAATCCAAAGTTTTTTTGGCAACACCAACCTTTTAACCAGTGATTCACTTGTGGAATTTTTTGCTCTCATTTCCATGGGTCCAACCCCACTTTACCAGGTTACCTAAATGGGCAGAATCTAAACCAGGGTTTATTCTGATTTTTACATGAAAGAAAATCAGGATGGAGACACGCAAAATGTGCTACTTTTTCATCAGCAGAGAGAGTACTGATCCCCAAAACAGCATCTTTAAAAAATGAATATTGGCAAAAAGCTGATGTACAAATTTATTTATTACTTTGTTTATATCCTGCCTTTATTATTTAGATAATCTGCTACAGCAGATGAGCTAATGGAGGAATAGCAGGTAGCATTGATAATTGTTCTGAACATATCACACAAACCACTGAAAATGACATTTTTGGAATGGGGAGAAGATGCATATGAGTTTTAAGGCTATATAAGGAAAATATATTTTTTTCGAGAAAAGGGGAGTGTAAGAATAGAATAGACATACGGAATGGCACATATACAGTTTATATGTGTTTGCCTGTAAGTCTGTTTGTGCACTGTTCCAAATTCAGGTGTCCCATAGATAATTTGTTATGTAAATTACCTGACACAATTGATAAGGGGAATGATTTTTGGTATGCTGTGTATATGAGAAAATAAAATACAGAATAAAATAATTTTGATTTTTTTTCTTGCTGAAACGGGCAACATCTGTTTTGCTTGCTAACATTCAGTTAAAATACTTTATGATTAGTCATATCATGTTTATTTCCAATTATTTAATGGACAACACCTCCTCAGATTTCATGATTTATTTTAGAAATCAGATTGAATACAAAAGTATCCCAAAATCGCAGTGGCTACTTAATCTCCACATAAATCAGCAATTGTTCTGCCTCATTATATTCTCTTTCCGATTCAGATTGGGCCTCAATAGGATAATGAAGCATTTGGGGAAAAAGATGCAAACCAAGAGACCTGCCCCAGAGGCCAAGATGGAAAAGATCTCAACAGCCACCATGGATTTCCCTTTAGTGCTCAGGTAGGTGGGGAGGAAGGTGATCCAAACACTGCAGAAGACCAGCATGCTAAAAGTAATGAACTTGGCTTCATTAAAACTGCCAGGCAATTTTCTGGCCATAAAAGCCACTGTGAAACTCATAAGAGCCAGGAAACCAAGATAGGCAAGGATAGCATAAAACATTAAAATTGAACCTTCCTTACATTCTATGATGGTCTCTCTGACCAAGGAGTGGAAATCCATGTTGAGAAATGGGGGAGAAGTTACCAGCCAGGTGGCACACAAAACCGCTTGGATCAGAGGACAGCCTAAGACAATGGAGATGGTCAGTGGTTTTCCTAAGAGTTTCCTTGTCTTGTTCCCTGGCTTGGTGGCCATGAACGCCAGAACCACCATGACAGTTTTTGCCAACACAGAAGAAACTGCAATGGAAAAGACCATGGCAAAGGCAGTTTGTCGAAAGAGACAGGTGAGCTTCCCAGGTCGACCAATGAAGAGGAAGGAGCAGAGGAAGCAGAGCAGGAGAGAGATGAGGAGGATGTAGCTGAGATCTTGGTTGTTGGCCTTGACAATTGGTGTGTCATGATGTTTACGGAAAATCATGAGGATAGCGACTGTGATCAGAGAACAGAAAAGAGCTAAAGAGGATAAAGCATATCCCAGGGGGTCTTCATAAGCAAGGAAGTGGGGCTTCTTGGCAATGCAGTGGACCTTATTCTTGTTGGGGTATTTACCTTGTGGGCAAGGATCACATTCAGCTGCATCTGAAATAAAGAGTTTTTATGTAAGTATTTAAGAGTCATCAACCATGAATGTTATTTCACCTTCAGAGGTGACTTTGCTGTCCCCTTTATTCTAGGGCCAGTTTCCAATGGAAATAATGGAATGAACAACTGTGCATTTCATGGTGGATCAAAAAAGACCAACCCTTCTTCATTATTAATGATCCAGTGATACATTTGCCAACAACACGCATCTGTTCATCTCAAGCTGGGCTGGTCAGTTTGCTATAGAAAAAAGGTGCTTTCCATTCACTGGGAATTTCCATGGCTACTGTGGCTTTCAATGACAGAGTGATGGTCTTCCCCACTTGATACTATAACTACAAAAGACTGCTTTATTTATCTGCCAGAAACGTTGTTCTTTTAGGCATTCATACATTATCTTTTCATGATCCTGAGAATGTCCAAAATACAACGGAGAAAATATAAAAAGACACACTGAATGTCATGAGAGAGAATACCATCTTTCATTGATCCAAATTGATTTATAAAGAATTGGTTACAGGAAGAAGGATATACAATTATGCACCAAGTATTCTGAAAAGAGAAAAAAAGTGATCTACATGGAAAGTCCATAAGTTTTACCCTGAAACTTTGAAACCTGTCTAGTGTATGAATTATGTTTTTTTTAAAAATCAATATTTTGATTTAGGGAATGGTTCACTTATTCTGGAAACCCTATATTTGAAGGATGTCCTACCTGTCTGATCAGAAATGCTCCCATCTGAACAAGGGGTACATCGGTAGCAGCAAAGTTGCTTGCCCTCTGGGACACTCCTCCTCTCTCCTCCATGGCATCTCTTCTTGCCACACCTGCCAAAGGGTGCCTTCTAAATTAGAAAAGAGAAATACTGTAGACAAATCAAGCATTGAGAATTATTCTTTTATCCATTTCCACATTTGGTGACCAGATCTGGTCCAGCATGGTCTATCAGAAACTAAGAACAGCTCCTGGGAGATTCAGTTCAGTGGCATTCCTGACCCACCAGTGGATGCTGGAGATTGAAACTAGGACATTGGCATGGACATGAAAATGAATAACACTGAATTGCTATGAAACAATGACACACAAGGATCCAAGTGAACGGTGTGAAAAAAACAAGTTCTTGGAAACCCAAAGGTGCTTTTCCAAGAAGCCACTGGACTTTCTGGGTTTTCTGTGAAGACATTTCTTGGAAGACGTTTCACTTCTCATTTGAAGAAGCTTCTTAGATAAGAAGTGAAATGTCTCCAAAGAAAATCCAGAAAGTCCATTGCCTCTTGAAAAAGCACCTTTGGGACAACCATGACCTGGATGACTGAGAAATTTGGCTCATGAGTTAATCAGGGCATCAGTTGGAAACTTGACAGAACAGACAGAACTTTGCTGCCTGTGTAGAAAAGAACCTTTTGGAAGAATTAGAATGTGTTAGCAAATTAGAAACGTAGAAGAAATTTCTGATAATTGTGGCAACCATGAAGAACTTGGTTCTCAGTGTGATTTAGCAATGTCTCTGTTGATAATGTTTCTTTTATTAATACAATGCTATAATACATTTTTATTGAGTATAGTAACAGTAGAAGGGCTAGGAATACATTTGATTTTATCAATTATGAATATCTATGCTTACATATTCTATTACCTGTTTGTAGCTATGACTATCATTTAGAACTCCATCTATCTTGAAATGTTTGAGTAAGAGTGTATCCTATCGCTTCCTGGAGGACATACTCTTATATAAATAAATAAAAACAACAACTACCACCCAGCTGCTGTGTCCTAAAACTGGAGCTCTTGCCTCACAATCAAGAGGTTGTGAGTTGTATCTATGGCAGAGACAGGTGTAGGGTCTCCTGTTTGGGCAGTGGGTTGGATTAGATGACTTGCAAAATCCTTTCAAAATCTGTTAACATGTTAAAACTACACTGAGCCTCATTTATTGATTTTAAGTGTGATTCAACAATGGGAATGATCCATAGAAATCACTGTTGCCTAATGACCAATTCAGTTACAAGAAGTTCTTTCTAATCCTAACAAAAATCTGATCTTTGAACGGGTCCAAGGATGGGCTACAAGAATGGTGGAAGGTCGTAAGCATAAAACGTATCAGGAAAGACTTAATGAACTCAATCTGTATAGTCTGGAGGACAGAAGGGAAAGGGAGACATGATCAAAATATTTAAATATGTTAAAGGGTTAAATAAGGTCCAGGAGGGAAGTGTTTTTAATAGGAAAGTTAACACAAGAACAAGGGGACACAATCTGAAGTTAGTTGGGGGAAAGATCAGAAGCAATATGAGAAAATATTATTTTACTGAAAGAGTAGTAGATCCTTGGAACAAGCTTCCAGCAGACGTGGTAGATAAATCCACAGTGACTGAATTTAAACATGCCTGGGATAAACATAGATCCATCCTAAGATAAAATACAGGAAATAGTATAAGGGCAGACTAGATGGACCATGAGGTCTTTTTCTGCCGTCAGACTTCTATGTTTCTATGTTTCTATCTCAAATGTCTTACATGAAAAGCAGGTTTTTCGCCAAATGTCATAATGTCATATGTCCTGATTCAATAATTTAGTTAAGAAGTTCTGCAACTCTAAGAGAGAATGAATCTTCAACCTCACCTTTGTAGGCCAGGTAATTGCATTGGAGCGCATGGTGACAACCTGATCTGGAGGAGCGCTGGGATTTATTTGCCCAATTTTCTCAAGGACAATTGATCGATTGGGGAGAAGAACCCAATTGAGAAGGTCATAACGAACAGATCCCAGGCCTGTTTCTGAGAAGGAAATTTCCTCTCCAATACCATTATTGAACTGGACATTCATCAAGTAAGGAACAAGCTGAAACAAAAGAGACCTTCAGAAATTGGAATCATAGGCTGAAAACCACACATAAGGCATCCCAGCTTCTATCATTTTGTCGACTCTCAGACATGAAACAGGTTATGTAGAAAACAAACAGAGGGTCAATGCCCAAAATAGGAGGGACAAGTTGAATGAGAAATCCAATAACATGAAAATAGATGTGATACTTTTGTCATTAAAGAAACTTGGTGGAATGAAACCCATGCATGGAATACACAACTAGAGAGATTTAAGAAATGGAACTAATAAAAGAGAAGGTGGAGTTGCACTACATATAAGTAATAACTACATTTCTAGAGAAATATAGCAAGAGAATGATGTAAACCAGTGGTTCCTAAAGTGGGTAATACCCCCCCTTGCCGCCCCGGGTTTTCAGAGAAGGGCGGCATACAAATCTAATAAATAATAATAATAACAACAACAACAACAATAATAATAATAACAACAACAACAACAACAAAAGCAGCAGCAACAACAATTATTATGAGCCGGGATGGTGCAGCAGGTAGAGTGCTGTACTGCAGGCCACTGAAGCTGACTGTAGATCTGTAGGTCAGCGGTTCAAATCTCATCACTGGCTCAAGGTTGACTCAGCCTTACATCCTTCCGAGGTGGGTAAAATGAGGACCCGGATTGTGGGGGCAATATGCTGGCTCTGTTAAAAAGTGATATTGCTAACATGTTGAAGGCTGCCCTGAGTCTAAGGAGAAGGGGTTGGTAAATCCACAGTAACTGAATTTAAACATGCCTGGGATTAACATATATCCATCCTAAGATAAAATACAGGAAATAGTACAAGGGCAGACTAGATGGACCATCAGGTCTTTTTCTGCCGTCAGTCTTCTATATTTCTATGTTTCTAAGGGCGGCATAAAAATCGAATAAAAACCAAACCAAACCAAAGCAAACCAAAGCAAACCAAAGCAAACAAAACAAAACAAAACAAAACAAAACAAAAAGTTTGAAGACCTATTTGTGCCCCCAGGCTTGGAGCCATTAGACCGTAGCCCCTTAAACTTCTGCTGCATTTACTTTTGGCTGCATGGAAGGAAAGCAGCAGAGGTTTTTCTTTCTTTGCCCCATGCTCTGGATCTTCAGCTTCCAAATCCAGCCAGGGCAGAGGCCACTCTGGACAAGCATTTTTTACCCAGCGACTTCTACCTGTCCTGATTTTCCTCCTTCCTGCTATGGGCATCTCACGGTGGGGAGGACCACAAGACGGACATCCTACCTGGGACTTGTAACTCGATCATGTTCCTCAATGTTGTGCATTGTGCATCCAGGGTAGCCTGTTCTAAAAGAAAAGCTTGATTGAACTCTTGAGACTTTTCTTTTAGAATGGGTTACTCTGGACACAATGCTGAGGAATGCGATGGAGCTACAAGTCCCAGGTAGGACACCCATCTCATGGCCCTCTCAGCCCCCACCCCACCCAATCGGTCATCCTAAAATTGCACCCACCATGAGACGGGCATCCTACCTAAGACTTGTAACTCCATCATGTTCCTCAGTCTTGTGTCCAAGGCAGCTGGACACAACACTGAAGATATTATGTAGTGAATTGTCTGGGGATAACATTTGTTTAAGCAACTGTATTTGTTAATGCTTTGTTCACAGGGTTGCAGAATTACAATTGGTTATCATGGGCTCGCAAACTTTCATTACTGTAAATCGCACAATGGAAGTAAATGAAGCTAAAGTTCAGTCATTTTGATCAATTTCTTTTTTTTTTCAATATTTTTTTATTAATTTTCTTAAAATAACAGACAGACTTACAAACATTCAACATAGAATGTGGGGATGTATCATCCCCGCTTTTCTCAAAAGTATAAATGCAGATACAGAAAAAGGAATACATGGTTAAATGCGTAATTCAATACTACTAATACAAAAATATCTAGTAAGGAAAAGGTGATATTATAAAAAAGAAAAATAGTTATAAGTAATATAAAGTCAAACAATCTTGTCAATTCTATGTATATAAACTAAATCTAATATTAATCTCAATAAAAAGAAAAGAAAGATTTAAACCAAAATATCTATACTTATTATTAATCTTCTATTTTTTTTCTTATCTATCCATTCATAAACATTGTTCCATGTTTCATAAAATTTCGTTTCTTCTTGATCATTCAAGCGTCTTGTCATCATATCCATCTCCGCGCAGTCTAATATTTTTGTAATAACTCCCTCTTCTTTGGGGATATTTTCCCCTTTCCAATTTTGCGCGTAAATAATCCTTGCCGCTGTAAAAATATGTATGATTAAGTACAAGATTTCTTTTTTGTAATTTTGGTTTAGTAATTCCTAGTAAACAGAACTCCGGGGTAATTTCTATTTTTTGCTTTGTAATCTCTTTTGTCATTTTCTCTATCATTTTCCAATACATTTTGGCTTTATTACATGTCCACCATTGGTGGTAGTAGGATCCTATTTCTTTCTTACATTTCCAACACAAAGGTGATGTCTTAGGGAACATTTTTGCTATTCTACTTGGTGGGAGATGCCATCTATAGAACATTTTAATTTGATTCTCTTTCAAAGAAACTGATTTTGTCATCTTCCAATTGCACATCCAAACTTTCTCCCATGTGTCTAAATCTATTTCTTTGCCTATATTTCTGCACCACAGTATGATACTATCTTTTAATGTTAAATCAATATTCTTGTGAGCAATCAGATATGTGTATATTTTCCCAATTACCCTGTTTTGATTTTTAGTAATTAAATCACTTAACAAATTTTTATTTTTATTGAATATATAAAGTATATTGTCTTTCTGGTATCTAGATCTAATCTGTGCATAGTGCCACCAATCGATTTGTATCCCTTCGTCTTGTAATTTAATTCTAGTTTTTAATTTCATTTGATCATCTAACAAATCTTTATATCTTATTTTTCTTGTATCCTTGATGGAATTTGTTAAGAAGTGGTTTTTCTTTATATCTTTCCATACATCAAATAAATATTTTCTTAATGTATGTCTTTTAAAATAAGAATGATTTTTGTCTTTATCGTACCAAACGAAGGCATGCCAGCCAAGCATAAGATCATGTCCTTCTAATTTTAATGTTGTCGTGTCCTCTAGGGTTATCCAATTTTTAATCCATGTTAAGGCGGCTGCCTGGTAATATAATTTCCAATTTGGGAGGGCAAAAAACCCCCTCTCTTTTATATCTTCTAACATATTTATCTTAATTCTTGCCTTTTTTCCTTGCCATAAAAATTTTCTAACCACATTTGTTAGATTTTTGAAAAAATTTGCCCCTGGATTTATTGGGATCACTTGAAATAAAAATAATACCTTAGGTAAGATAATTAATTGTAGCAATTCTTCCCAGAAAGGATATTTTTAAGTTATTCCATATTTCTAAATCCTTTTTAATTTCATTAATTAATTTTATATAATTATCATTCTTTAATGTTATTGTTTTGGCTGTTAGCCATATTCCCAGATACTTTACTTTTTTAACTATTTGTATTCCAGTAATACATTCTAAATTACTTTCTTGTGATTTATTCATGTTTTTGGTTATAAATTTTGTTTTATTTTTATTTATTTTCAAACCTGCTACCTTACCATATTGTTCTATTGTCTGGATTAATCTTGGTGCTGTGACTATCGGGTCTTCCATTATAAAGGTCAGATCATCTGCAAAAGCCTGGACTTTATATATCTCTTTTCCAACTGTTAACCCTTTTATCTTTGAATCTGCTCTTATTTTTATTAATAGTGTTTCTAAAGTCATAATGAACAGGAGGGGTGAAATAGGACATCCTTGCCGAACTCCTTTATTTATTTTAAACACTTCCAATTGCTCGTTATTTAATATAATTTTTGTTGTTTGTTCTGAATAGATAGCGTCTATTAAATTAACAAATTTAGGGCCAAATCTCATTCTATTTAGTTGCATCTTTATAAATGTCCAATTAACGTTATCAAAAGCTTTTTGAGCATCTAAGAACATTAATGATAATGTTTTATCTGAACGTTGCTCATAGTATTCTAATACATTAATAATTGTTCTAAGATTATTTTTAATTTGTCTACCTGGCAGGAAACCATTTTGGTCTGAGTGGATTTTACTATTTATTACCGTTTTCAACCTGTCTGCATATATTGCAATAAATATTTTATAATCTACATTTAATAATGATATTGGTCTATAATTTTTAATTTTTTCCTTTGCTGTATCTGATTTGTGAATTAAAGTTATCAAAGATTCAGACCATGATTTGGGAATTTTACCATCTAACCTGCATTCATTAAAGATTTGCAGCATATTATTTCTTAATGTTTCATTTTCTATTTTATACCACTCTGCTAGGATAGCATCTGGCCCTGTGGCTTTGTTGTTTTTTTGCTTCTTAATAGTTATAAGGAGTTCTTCCATTGTTATGGGACTCTCCATCCTCTCCTGTTGTTCTTCTGTTAATTGTGGTAACTCTGAACTCTCTAAGTATTTAAATACTTCATCTTCCTCGATATTATCATCTTTGTACAATTCTTTAAAAAAAAATTGTACTATGTTTGCTTTTCCCTCTGTGTCATATTTTATTGTTCCGTCTTTGTCTTCTAAATATTTAATTAATTTAGATTGTCTCTGTTTTCTCAGTTTATATGCTAACCATCTACCTGGTTTGTTGGCATGTTCAAAATATTGTTGCTTAGCTCTTTTTATTTTTTCCAGTGTCTGGTTTTGTTCTTCCAGTATAATTTTATGTTTGATTAAATTTATTTTTTTTTCCAAATCCTTATTTTTCATATTTTGTTGTGATATAAATTCTAATTGTTTTAATTCATTCGTTAATTGTTCATATTTTCTTTTCTTTTCTTTGTTATATTTTGCTGTGTAGGATATTGTTAATCCTCTTATGTATGCTTTAGTTGCGTCCCATAAATTTTGGGGAGTAGTATCTGTATTTTTGTTAATTTCGAAAAATATTTTTAATTCCTTTTCAATCCATTCTTTATATTCTTTCTCTTTCAAAATATTTCTATTCATTTGCCAGTTGTAATGCTTTTTACTATTTCTCATGTAGACTATAACTGGATTATGGTCCGCCCAAGTATTAACATCTATTTCCACCTCTTGTATATACTCTGCTGTTGTTTTAGGAGCCCACACCATATCTATTCTAGTCCAAATTTTGTGGGGGTTTGAGTAAAAAGTATATTGCCTTCTTTGAGGATGTCGTTCCCTCCAGATATCATTCAATAACAGTTCTGCTTTCATTTTTTGAAAAGTGGAGGGTAGTAAATTCCTTTTTTTCTTTTTACTATTTTTCTTCTCCCCCGAGGGGTCTAATTGCCTGTTTGTTATGGCATTAAAATCTCCAATAATTAACATATTTTCCAAATTTAACTCTATAATTTTTTAGTGTAGTTTTTTATAAAATGCAATTTGATCATCATTTGGGGCATATATAGAAACAATAGCAAGAGGTCTAGGTTCAATATTAACCTGGACAATCAAAATTCTACCTTCATTGTCACTAAATAATTGTTTGGAATTTATAGAACTCTCAACATACATTGCTACTCCTCTTTTCCTTTGATCTGCTAATGCAGCATACATATTTCCAATTTTATTATTTAGCAATAAGTTCTGATTACTTTTTTTTATATGTACTTCTTGAAGTATAACAATTTGAGCCTTTTGGTTCTTAATTTTAGAAAATATTTGTTTTCTTTTTTTTTGGTTCATTTAGTCCATTGACATTTACAGAGAAAATTTTTAAGTCTCTCAATGTGGTCATTTATTGTGCTTCTTGGTTTCCCGCTGGGGTTGCTTTCTTCTGGCCCCGTGGTCCTGCTCCTCCGCTTGTGCAGATGCCCCCATGGCTTCCGCCTGCATTGCTTCCAGTTCTCTTGTTAACTGTTCCATTTCGCTTATTCCACTATTTTCATAGAAGTCTCTTGCTTGGTCCAGATTCTCCAACTTATATCTTGTTGATTTCCATGTCAATGACAGTCCTTGTGGAATGAGCCAGCGAAAAGTTATGTTCTCTTTGATCAAGAGTTTGGTCAAAAAATGGTAGTCTCTTCTAGTCTCTCGAACACGTCTTGGAATTTGTTTTAATATTTTTATTTCTTTACCTTTGTGTTGTAATTGACCAGTTCTTGACCAGTGCAATATGTCATCTCTCAAGGTTTTTCTTACAAATTTGATGTGAATCTCTCGTGGAAGGTTGAAACGGCGTATGTAGCTGTTCGAAGTTCTGAAAGCTTCATCGATTTCTTTTATTATTTCAAGTGGGTCCATCTTGAGGATTTTCCCAATAATGTCAGCCATAATGGCCTTTAAGTCTTCATCCTTTTCTTCTATTATATTTTGAAATCGTAGCCCATATGACGCACGTTGCATTTCCAGATGTGTGATTGATTCATCATATCTTCTGTAGCGTGAATCCGCTCTGTCCTCAAGGTGATCAATTCTTTTCTCCATTTTCTCCGCCTTTTCTTCAGCTACTTTCATTCGGTCTTCACTATCTTTCAAGGCTTGTTTGATCTCCTTCATCTGGTCTTTCATCTCTCCTGTGTCTACTTTCATGTCAGCCATTTCTGCTTTTATTTCGTCTCTCTGCTGGGTTGCATCGCGTTGAGATTGAAGCATAAAATCATTTAATGCAGTTAGTGTCTCTTGGATTGAGGCCAGGGAAGGTTGTTGTGGTTTCTCTTTGTCCTTCTCCTTGGTAAACATAGTTGCTGATAAGACCGGCTGTGCGGGGGATGGATGAGGCGAGCCTTGGGGGGACGATGCAACAGATGTCTGCTTCTTGATTGTTTTGGTGTAGGTAGAAGTACTTGACATTTTAAAATTTGAAATTAATATTATTTTATGTTAGCAGTATGTAGAAAATTGCTATAAATTCCAAACCTACACAATTAATTACCCTAGGCAAACCACAATAAAAATTCAAATACAAACTGAAATTTGGAATATAGTTCAAGTACAAATGCGATTAAAATTCAATGTTCAGGATATAACTCGTAAATTCTTATTACTCTAAGTCCAAAATTATATCAAAAAAGAAGAAATTGGTTTGGCACAGCAGGAGAAGAAAAGAAAGAAGGAAAACCAAAGGAGAAGGAGGAAGAAAGGAGATAAAGAAAAAAAAAGAAAAGGAGAGTAAAAAGAAGAGGGCAATCTAGAAGAAAAGAAAGAATATTATTCAATTAAGGAGGAGCAGGAGACCAAGGATTTTTAACAATGCATATACAAAACCAAGATAATTATAATGTAATATGGGTTTAAAATTCAAAACTTAGAATTGTAAGAAGGAAGAAGCAAAAAAACCAATTGTTAATATTCCAGTCGTAATGGAATGATTTTGTTGATTGAAGATCTAATCTGTTTTAGAAAACACTTTAGCGTAGGTTAAAAGAAGGTCCCGTTGATTTAAAAAATAGAAACAGTAAAGTTTAATCTTCTCAAAATTTATAAAATCTCAGTTTTCCAAACGATTGCGATTTAATTATCCAATGTTAGAATGAAGTCGATCCGTCTCTCGCAGCTTAAGGAAAATTGTAAAGCCTCTCCGCTGCGAATCCGACAAAACCGCCGTTAATCCAAACGAAATAATCCAACGAAGTAATCCAAATAGGGTCAATCAGATAATCCAAATATAAAAAATCCCAGATAGGAGGAAAATATTTTTTTTATATATTTATTCAAGTTTTGTGACTAGATAGTAAACAGTCTTAATTCTTCCGCTAGAAAAATCCGAGCCCGGACTTCATTTTCTAATATTTTTGTAACCAATTGCTTCAAGAGGTGAAAAAATATTCAGCCAAATAATGTCATTTTATATATATTAAACCTTTTATTGTCTCATTTTGAAATCCTTTAAATTCCCCTTGTTTTCAAGCATTTGACAATTCAAGTCCAAATTCAAGAAAATAAGTGAAAGTAGTAAAAATAAGTTCCGGCTGTTGATTTGCGCCTGGATACAATGTTTTTCAACAACTTTCTCTTTCGCCTTTTTTTAAAACTTTTTATTCTCTGCTTTCTTTTACTTCAATCTTCTTATTTAACATGAAACATAGAAGAAAAAAAATCTTTTTACCTTGATTGTAGCTTCTTTAGTGTATTCCTTTTTCAATGAGGATTGCTTTAATCTCTGCTTTCACTTTTCAGATGTTTCTTGCTTCCCTCTGGTTTGGTGGGATCGCAATGGCCGCGTCCTCTTACGAGAGGACCGGTGCTCCCTGCTCCAGAGCTGCAGGACAGACCCCCTGCCCCCGGAGCCTCGGCGATGGCTCCTCGGACAGAGGGAAATCCCCTGTTCTAGGATCGAGCCATCCAGACTCGATCCGATCGCGTTGAGGCGACCTCTGGGAGGGTGAAAGGAGTCTCAAGGCAGAGCCCTGCCAAGAGACTCTGCTGCGGTCCTCAACGAAACCAGAAGTCCATTTTGATCAATTTCTAAATCATTTATTTTCATTAGTCTGCATTGTTTTAGTAATCTGCAGACTGCTGATAATCAGTTACTGCTTTTTTCACTGTATCAGAAGGAACAGCAGAAAGTGTATTTCTTTCCTCCTCCCCTCCCTCCTTTCTTATTCTGTCTTCCTTCCTACCTACCATCTTCCTCCCTCCCTCCCTCCTCTTTCTTTCTTTCTTTCTTTCTTTCTTTATTTATTTATTTATTTATTCTTCCCTCCCTTTCCTTCCCTTTCCTCCCTCATTTCTTTTTATGTATGTCTTCCTTCCTATCTACCATCTTTCTTTCTTTCTGTCTGTCTGTTTTTCTTCCTTTCTTTTTGTTTCTTTCCTTTTTACTTTCTTTCCTCCTTATTATTCTATGTCTGGCCTTAAGGTGCTTTGGAAAATAGCCTGCCCCCACTCCCTTCTCTCTGTGCAACCCCTCAAATACTGGAAGAGTGCTATCATGTCTCCCCTGTCCTTCTCTTCACTAGACTAACCATGCTCAGTTCCTTCAACTGTTCTGCAAATGTTTTAGTCTCCAGTCCCCTAATCATCCTGGTTGGTCTTCTCTGCACTTTTTCTAGAGTCTCAACATCTTTTAGTATACAAATACTGTATTTAAAGAATATTTCAAACAATACTCCAAGTACATTCCCTCTGTATTGACTGAACAAGAAGTGACAGAAATTACCTACCATGACTGAACATGTGAGATCCTTTTTCCAAGATTCATTATGGCTGGTCTAACTCCTAAGACATATATAAACTCATAATATAAACTGAATAAATAAAATCTCACAGCCAACCCCCACTCAGTAAAAGACCTTGGAATAATAATATCAAATGATCTAAGTGCCAAAGCCCACTGCAACAATATCGCCAAAAAGGCTTCTAGAGTTGTTAACCTGATCCTATGCAGCTTCTGCTCCGGCAATCTCACACTACTCACCAAAGCCTACAAAACTTTTGCCAGACCCATCCTTGAATACAGTTCATCTGTCTGGAACCCATGCCACATCTCAGACATCAACACTCTTGAAAATGTCCAAAGATACTTCACCAGAAGAGCCCTTCACTCCTCCACTCGAAATAGAATACCCTACGAAAGCAGACTATCAATCCTAGGTCTAGAAAGCTTAGAACTACGTCGCCTAAAACACGATCTAGGTATTGCCCACAAGATCATATGCTGCAACGTTCTACCTGTCAATGACTACTTCAGTTTCAATCGCAACAACACAAGAGCACGCAACAGATTCAAACTTAATATTAACCGCTCCAAACTTGACTGTAAAAAATATGACTTCAGCAATTGAGTTGTTGAAGCGTGGAACTCATTACCTGACTCAGTAGTGTCAACCCCTAATCCCCAACATCTTTCCCTTAGACTATCCACGATTGACCTCTCCAGGTTCCCTAGAGGTCAGTAAGGGGCGTGCATAAGTGCACCAGTGTGCCTTCCGTCCCCTGTCCAATTGTCTCTCCTTATCTCATTTATCTTTTCTTCCTTTCAAATATGTTCACCTATACTTTTATATCTTTTCTTCTATTCTTTTCTTTATTTATATGATTACATATCTATTCTCTTTAATATGTATTTTGTATTGGACAAAATAAATAAATAAACAGATACATAAATAAATAAATAAACAAACAAACAAATAGATAAATGAATGAATGAATGAATGAATGAATAAATAAACAAATAAATACATTGCATGTAAAGCATATGCTACAGCACAAATAGACATGAATATTTCAGATAATACATATGGGAAGTTTCCACTCTAAGATCTATGGACTGAATAAAAAGGAACAGAGATTACCTGCCAAGATTTAACATTTGAGATCCTCTTTCCAAGTCTCATCAGTGCTGGCAATAATCCAGATCCATAGATTGAATGTAATGTGCGTGCCAGAGCATAAACGGCATTGTAGATATTGTAACTTTCACCTGTCATGCTTGTTTGAAACACGTAAGATGGCAGATGCTGTAAATTCTCTTTTCCTGTACAGTATCTCTTCCATACAGTATTTCTTCCATCCAAATAATTACCTGGTTTGAGGAACTCACATAGAAAGACCTTTTCCCACCACAATGGGAGAATCATATCACCTTGTGGGTTCAAAGGGTCTAAAGAGAGGAGGAAATTGTGGAATTCTGAGATATCACTAGTGTGTTCCCTCAAATGCAGGGACCCATGGATGTGCTTTAAAACATTCCAACCATCTTGAAGATGGTTTGTATGTGGCTTCCAAAAGGAAGTGAAGATCCATACTTTTGGAAGTGGAGTTTTATCAAATAAGTTCAGAGTCCTTAGAAATCTTTCAAGAATGTCAGGGTCTGCAAAGGAAAGCATAACTTCAACATTAGCCCACATTTTGGAATGTAAAGTGAATTTCCGGATTTCCAAATGAGAAGCATCATGTTTCGCCATATAAGTGAAGGCTATGCAGATCTCCTTCTCCATGAGCATTGACCTCAAAGTTGAAATGAATCGTTCTCCATTGTCACTATCGCAGGAAATAAACCCAACCCAGTTCCACTGGAAATACAGGAGCATCCAGACTAAACCCACAAATTGAGGAAATTCCTTGGGATTAATCCGGAAGGAAGAAGGATAGAATCTTCTATCTCCCTGAATGAACTCAAAGCCAACAGTGAGCTGGAAAAAGTGAGAATATCTTTAAAAGAGAAAAGTAAAGATGGATGGTGACTATTTTATAGCAATAGCAATAACATTTAGACTTATATAATGCTTCGTAGTGCTTTTAGAGCCCTCTCTAAGTGTTTTACAGAATCAGCATATTGTCCCCAACAATCCTCTGGAACCAACTCCCCCCAGAGATTAGAATTGCCCCCACCCTCCTCGCCTTTCGTAAGCTACTTAAAACCCACCTCTGCCCCTTGCCCCTTACAATTTTATGCATGGTATGTCTGTATGTATGCTTGGTTTTTATATTAATGGGTTTTTAATCGTTTTTAATATTGGATTATTATTGTACGCTGTCTTATTATTGCTGTTAGGCACCCCGAGTCTCCGGAGAGGGGCGGCATACAAATCCAACAAATAAATAAATAAATAAATAAATAAATAAATAAATAAATAAATAAATAAATAAATGAATGAATGAATGAATGAATGAATGAATGAATGAATGAACGAACGAACGAACCAACGAACGAACGAACGAATAAATGAATGAATGAATAAATAAACAAACAAATAAATAAATAAATCTGGCTCCTGATTTTACCCACCTCGGAAGGATGAAAGGCTGAGTCAACCTTGAGCCGGTGGTGAGATTTGAACTGCTGAACTACAGCTAGCAGTTAGCTGGAGTAGCCTGCAGTGCTGCACTCTAACCACTGCGCAATCCCAGCTATATTGTACAGGATGTGCATAAGTGGACCAATGTATCTACTGTCCCTGTCCTAATGTTCCCTTTTATTTGTAACCATCTCATGTATTCACAATCATGTTTATAATATTATCTGTGATCTTATATATGCTTGACAAATAAATAAAATAAATAAATATTCACCCCAAGAGTCAAACTAAGTTATTTTGACTGATGATCTTCTTCCTTTCTTAGAAAGAGCTATCAAATAATATATTTCCACTGGTTTGATATGTCAGAATACAAAACCCATAAATCTTATGTGGAAGATAAAATGCAATGAAAGAGTATCTATACAGGTATGAATAATACATTAGAATGGAATTCCTATGGAAATATTACATTATGTAACTATTATCATGCAACTACATTTTGACATATAATATATAATAATCTGTCCAAATATAAGATAAATTCCCTAAGTCAAGAAGCCCCCTTACCTGTGGGACCTTGAAGATACTGAGGATGGAGGCCATCGGCATTGAGTATTTGGGGTCATCACCTCCAATCACAGAGACTAGAATGTCCCGCCGGTCACATTTATAGCCTGGAACCATTTGATCCCGTGTAGAGAGCAGAAAGAAGCTGATCAAAGAAACTCTCTTATTCCAGTTGGCGTTGTCATACATGTTGAATCCCAGAGTGATGTTGGGGAGGAGACCCAGATCCTTGTTGATCTCCATCACTGCAAACACCAAGGCCAGGAACTGCAGGTAGTTTTTGGGTGTTGGTCTATAGAGAGACAAACATTGTGAAACATTACACCTAAGCTTGTGTGTGCTGTCTTCTTTGTTTGTTTATTAATGGTTGTTTTTTTAAAAAAAAATGATTAAATGTGGATGACTTTGTGAGAAAGAAGAAAAGGCTGCCTATCCATATAGAAACATAGAAACATAGAAGACTGACGGCAGAAAAAGACCTCATCGTCCATCTAGTCTGCCCTTATACTATTTTCTGTATTTTATCTTAGGGTGGATATATGTTTATCCCAGGCATGTTTAAATTCAGTTACTGTGGATTTACCAACCATGTCTGCTGGAAGTTTGTTCCAAGGATCTACTACTCTTTCAGTGAAATAATATTTCCTCACATTGCTTTTGATCTCCCCCCCCCAACTGACTTCAGATTGTGTCCCCTTGTTCTTGTGTTCACATTCCTATTAAAAACACTTCTCTTCTGAACCTTATTTAACCCTTTAACATATTTAAATGTTTCAATCATGTACCCCCTTTTCCTTCTGTCCTCCAGACTATACAGATTGAGTTCATGAAGTCTTTCCTGATACGTTTTATGCTTAAGACCTTCCACCATTCTTGTAGCCCGTCTTTGGACCCGTTCGATTTTGTCAATATCTTTTTGTAGGTGAGGCCTCCAGAACTGAACACAGTATTCCAAATGTGGTCTCACCAGCGCTCTATATAAGGGGATCACAATCTCCCTCTTCCTGCTTGTTATACCTCTAGCTATGCAGCCAAGCATCCTACTTGCTTTTCCTACTGCCCGACCACACTGCTCACCCATTTTGAGACTGTCAGAAATCGCTACCCCTAAATCCTTCTCTTATATAATACAATGGTTCTCAATATGGAGGTCGTGACCCCTTTGGGGGTTGAACAACCGCTTCCCAGGGGTCACCTAAGATCATTGGAAAAGACAAATTTTTAATGGTGTTAGGAACTAAAGCTTCTATTCTGGTGCCTTGGAATATATTTTTACAACTGGACCTATCAGGCGTTTACAGTGGGGGTTTCCCTCTGACCTTCCTGCCAATCAACTTAAAGCTCTGTTGAGAGAATTGGCACTAGACATATGGTTGAGGGTCACCACAACATGAGGAACTGTATTGAGGGGTCGCAGCATAAGAAAGGTTGAGAACCACTGAATAGACCATTTTATATCCCTCCCTCTGGAGACCTCACCTACAAAAAGATATTGACAAAATTGAACGGGTCCAAAGATGGGCTACAAGAATGGTGGAAGGTCTTAAGCAGAAAACATACCAGGAAAGACTTAATGAACTCAATCTGTATAATCTGGAGAACAGAAGCAAAAGGGGGGACATGATCGAAACATTTAAATATGTTAAAGGGTTAAATAAGGTCCAAGAGGGAAGTGTTTTTAATAGTAAAGTGAACACAAGAACAAGGGGACACAATCTGAAGTTAGTTGGGGGAAAGATCAAAAGCAACATGAGAAAATATTATTTTACTGAAAGAGTAGTGGATCCTTGGAACAAACTTCCAGCAGGCGTGGTTGGTAAATCCACAGTAACTGAATTGAAACATGCCTGGGATAAACATATATCCATCCATCCTAAGATAGAATACAGAAAATAATATAAGGGCAGACTAGATGGACCATGACGTCTTTTTCTGCCGTCCGACTTCTATGTTTCTATGCTTCTATCATTACCCATTTCTTCATTTTGCTTCAGTGTTTGCTATCCTATCCAATTTCTTCTTTGACAAAGTAAACTAATTTTGTTCTCTTTGGAGCAGCTTCTTCACATCTGGCAACCATTGCTGAACACAAGACTCCAGTGGGAAAAAAGAAAATGTTTACTGAGAACCATTATTCTAAAGCAAAATTGAATTTTGCATATGTATATGCATCTCTCTGCCTGCCTGCCTGCCTGCCTGCCTGTTTGTCTATATCTTTGCAGCACCCCATTCCAGAAAAGTGTTACTCATTTCCTTGAGTCTTTCATCATGATATTCTGTCCAAATTAGCATTGTACCTCAACCTCATCACTAAGTTAAAAACCTTCCAAACTGCACTGGAAAGTTCAAATATCACAAAAGTATTCCTGAGAAAACACAGCAACTAGAGCACTAGATACTTGTGCTCCAGGAAAAACTTACAAATAGGGAAGAGAAAATGGATATGGGTCTTTGTTAAAGTATAAGTAAGGGTCCCAATAGTTCCCCAAATGCAGATTCCCACCAATAATGAGATCACCAGGCCTATAATACTGTTCCTCAATCTTGTAATGTTGTGGCAGCACACAAAGGGTTTGCATCCTCTTGGCAATAATTGGAGGCAGGAGCCAGAAGAGCAGCAACAGCAGGAGAGGCAGCCAAATCATGCTTTTCACTTCCCCTCCTAGATCAGAATGGAATAGAATAGAATTCTTTATTGGCCAAGTGTGATTGGACACACAAGGAATTTGTCTTGGTGCATATGCTCTCAGTGTACATAAAAGAAAAAGATACATTTGTCAAGAATCATGAGGTACAACACTTAAAGATTGTCAGAGGGGTCAAATAAGCAATGAAGAAACAATCAATATTAATAAAAATCTCAGGATACAAGCAACAAGTTACAGTCCTACAGTCCTAAGTGGGAGGAAAAGGATGATAGGAATGATGAGAAAAAACTAGTAGAAATAGAAGTGCACACTTAGTAAAAGTTGGACAGTGTTGAGGGAAATATTTGTTTAGTAGAGTGATGGCATTTGGGAAGAAACTGTTCTTCTCTCTAGTTGTCTTGATGTGTAGTGCTTTGTAGCAAATCTTGAAATCAAGAAATCAATGAAGGCAGAGGTTGAATTGCAGGCATCACTTTAAATTTTAATAGATAAACCTAGGGCATGATACCTGGATGAATTTGGGGAAAATATATCAAACATGCTTCCTCTTACCTTTGTTTGGGCTTTGACCAAAGAGAAAATTAAGGGTATTTGAGTCTCTTCAAACCCAAGAATTAGCTCTTTGCAAGACAAGGTGATGTAGCATTGCCTGCCCCCATCTGGAGAACTCGAAGCATTTTTTTAAAGTAGATTTTATCTTGGAAGATTGCCGTGGCTTGAAATCCACTAGGACTATATTAACAACTATTGTGCTCCTGATAATTGCAAGGGAAAGCAATAGTCCCGGCCTCTTAGCACTCCATTTTGTTTGCACAGAAAGGGAAAAGCACATTTATGTCTCTTGTTGCCAATCCACAGAGCAGCTGGACTTGAGAGTCAATACATGAATGTGAGCACCTGTTCACAAGGTAGAATTTGTCCTGATCCATAGTTTGTTCAGTTAGTATGAATGCTAATGGGGCATGGGGGAACATGACACACAGTTGCACTTTTATGAATGTTTGGATGGAATTGTGGTTACTATGTAACCACATGACAAGGGATGAAAAGTTAGTTTCCAACTTCTCCAATGATCTGTGGGAAAGTCAGCCCTCTCCTAGAAGAATGAAATATTTTGAGAAATATTTTAAAAGGCAGAATAAAATATTTCCCTTAAAAATAAAATAAAAATCTTAAGGGAGACAGAAAGAAAGAGCCGGGGTGATGCAGCAGGTAGAGTGCTGTACTGCAGGCCACTGAACCTGATTGGAGATCTGCAGGTCCGTGGTTCAAATCTCATCACCCGCTCAAGGTTGACTTAGCCTTCCATCCTTCCGAAATGGGTAAAATGAGGACCCAGATTGTGGGGGCAATGTGCTGGCTCTGTTAAAAAGTGCTATTGCTAACATGTTGTAAGCCGCCCTGAGTCTAAGGAGAATGGAGGTATAAAATAAATAAAATAACTCAGAATTCCACCTCCTTGCCCAAAGTGGGGCAATTTTGTGCCCATTAAGAAAGACCAGGCCATCCCATCTACAAAACAAAAGCTCTTCAGCTCCAGGAGATGTGGTTAAGGTATAATTCTTCAGGACATAATAGGATTAACCCAGTAAGACACAGTGCTCACTAAATTGCACAATCACCTAGGAACATTGCATCATGTTCCTAATTTCAACCAAATGTAGCTCTGACAACCCATAGAGCCAGCTATGACTCCTAAATAATCCCTACCAAAGGCAATAGGATACATGCTCTTTGCACAAGAACAGAAATCTCGAAAGCAAAATCCAAGGGGAAGTAAAAAAAAACCCCAACACCTCACTGTAAACTCCAGGTAGTCAGCTGAAGACATCTATCTAAAAATATCATATGTCAGGTCCGTAATCCTCAGCTTTTTTCATTTCACTGACATCCTGCCATAAAGCAAAAAGGGGGGATGGAGATTGGTGAAGTAAAGGGGGGAATGTAAAGGGGGGAATAGTAGGATGTAACGAACAGAGGCATCAATTTGGAACAGGCCAGCTGATCAAGGATGGAGCTGTGAGATTGGAATGTATAACTCCACCAAAGCATTGCCAACCCTCAGAGCTGATCCCTAAATATCTGATCATTGGGCAGTGATGGACTTGTCAAGTGGAGGAGGACCCAGGAAAGGGGAAAATGTAATCCTTCCCTAGCAATATTCAAAGCCAGCTTTCCTTATGCTATCACCACTTGACCTTAGTAAAAGTAAACCTTTAATTTAAAAAATGGAGTTGATGGTCTTTCTTTTTTAAATGGTAAGGATGGAACATGCTTGACTTCGGAGAGACTTCGGAGAGGGGTGGCATACAAATCTAATAAATTATTATAATTATTATCAAATTATTATTATTGACACCATCATTCAGTATAAACTGGATGAAGTAACAAGAATGGATGCAGTGTGGAATCAAATGGATCACCCAAAACATACCCAAGTTGCAACATTGCATTTTAACTTAAATTTCTAACATGTTTGCATTAATTTTTGCTGTAAGCCTCCTTGAGTCTCGGGGAAAAGTGGCATAGAAAATTAGATAAAAAAATAAAAAATAAAAAAAATGAATGAATGAATGAATGAATGAATAAGTAATAAACACATACACATGCACACAAACAAACAAAAAACAAAATAAAATAAATGAGTGTCACAGTGTTCGGGGTTCCTTCTTGCTTTGAGAGGCCCATCTTTATTCAGCTAAATAAACATTAATTGCTTATCAAGGCTGTTAATGTATGTGCAAAGTAACCTTTGAATAACAAGGATATGCACCAGCGGTGGATTGCTTCTACTGCCGCTACTGGTGCACTGTGTGTGCAGCTTTTGGGGCCTTGCATACGTATGCGCATGTCCCAGTGTCTTTCTACTTCTGCTCCTGCACAGTAAAGAAAACCTCGCACGAGAGATTTTGGTAAAAAAATAATTGCTTTAGCGCATGTGCAGGAGCAAAATAATGGTTGAAATCTAATGCATGTACACAACCTCTCATGAGATTTTGCTTCCTGTGCATGCGCAGAAGCAAAAAGTATGCAGGGACGCACATGCACGCATGCAAGACACCTGAAGCTGCGTGTGCAGCTCAACTTTTGCTACCGGTGCAGTGTCCTTTACCGTTCCGGTACGAGCCGACTTCTGATATGCACATGGAAACATTTATGAGAGTAGTTATGAATAATTATTCAGCCACACACAGATAGAATAAGTTGAGTTAAAGTTTACTTTAAGAAATACCACAACCCAACAAACAGTCTTGGTCATACACGTACTAGTGAGAATAACAGTCCAAAGAAATATTCATATCTATTCATAGAGTAAAAATGACTCATTTAAATTCTAGAATTAAAAAACCCCTAATAGTCAAACGAATGAAAATGTTAGTAGGGCACTTAGCAAAACCTTGTAGATCAACAGAAAAAAATATGTTTAAAAACATTGATAGTGAATCCAACCCTTTTTAAGAACTGATTTGATAAAAAAATAAATGAAGACATTGTACTGCTGAAAATTCTTAGCCATATATTTAATCTCAATGTTGATTTCCATATATATCACAAAGGCTTCTCGGGGGACAATTGACCAAATGTACCCAAGTCAAAATAAAAGCTCCCAAATCCCATATAAATTTAAGTTTTTTATGCTTCATTATATTTTCCCTACAATTCAGATTGGGTCTAAGTAAGATAGTGTAGCATTTCGGGAAAAAGATACAAGCCAAGAGAGCAGCTCCAGAGGCCAAAATGGAGAAGATCTCCACAGCCACCATGGATTTTCCTTTGGTACTCAGATAGGTGGGGAGGAAAGTAATCCAAACACTACAAAAGACCAGCATGCTAAAAGTAATGAATTTGGCTTCGTTAAAGCTATCTGGCAATTTCCTAGCCAAAAAGGCCACTGTGAAACTGATAAGAGCTAGGAAACCCAGGTAGGCAAGGACAGCATAAAACATCAAAGCTGAGCCTTCATTACATTCCAAGATAGCCTCTCCAACCAAAGAGTGGAAATCCAAATTGGGAAATGAGGGAGAGGTTGTCAGCCAGATGGTGCAAAGGACTGCTTGGATCAGGGGACAGCCTAACACAATGAAGTTGGTCAGTGGTTTTCCTAAGAGTTTCCTTGTCTTGTTCCCAGGTTTGGTGGCCATAAATGCAAGAACCACCATGACAGTTTTTGCAAAAACAGAGGAAACCTCAAAGGAAAAGAGAATGGCAAAGGCAGATTGTCGGAAGAGACAGGTGAACCTTCTTGGTTTTCCAATGAAGAGGAAGGAACAGAGAAAGCAGAGCAGGAGGGAGACCAGGAGGATGTAGGTGAGATCTCAGTTGTTGGCCTTGACAATTGGTGTTTCATGATGTTTCAGGAAAATCACCAGGACTGCCAATGTGATCATAGAGAGGAAAAGAGCAAGACATAATAAAGTGTATCCCAGGGTCTCTTGATAGGCAAGGAAGTGGATCCTCTTGACAATGCAGTGGTCCTTGTACTCATTGGGGTATCGGTCTTCTGGGCAGAGGTCACAATGGGCTGAATCTGGGATCAAGAATATTTGTTTAAAATTTCAGAGGTATCTGCTATAAGTATTATCCTTCCTTTCAGGGTGATATGACCACCTCCTTTCTGCTGTGACCAACCCACAGTGATGGAATGAACTTTGTCTTTTATATAAGGGCACAAAAAGGGCAAATAATCCTTCATGATGACACCGAGGAGAAGTTAGAGACAAGAATCTGTTCAGGTTCAGCTGTTTGATCAGTTTGCTCTGGTATAAAGTGTCTCTCCAATCAATACACACACCAATGCCTACTGTACATTTCAGAGAGAGAGAAATTATGAAATATGGTTTATTACCCAATTTATACTGAATCCTCCAGAATTCTGATAGCTTTGTAAGCCAGGAACCTTGCTATTTTTTTTATAAGTTTACAATAACAGATTTGAAAGGGACCTCGGAGGTCTTCTAGTCCAACCCCCTGTTTAGGCAGGAACCTTACAACACTACAGACAAATGGTTATCTAACATCTTAAAAACTTCCAACGTTGGAGCATTTACAACTTCTGGAGGCAAGTTGTTCCATTGATTAATTGTTCTAACTATCAGAAATTTCTTCTTAGTCCTAGATTGTTTCTCTCTTTGATTAGTTTCCACCCATTGTTTCCTGTTCTACCCTCAGGTGCTTTGGAGAATAGTTCAACTCCCTCTTCTTTGTGGCAGCCCCTCAGATATTGGCACACTGTTATCATGTCTCCCCTAAACCTTCTCTTCACTGGACTATACATACCTAGTTTCTGCAACTGTTCTTCATATCTTTTGGCATCCAGTCCCCTAATCATTATTGTTGTTCTTCTCTGCACTCTTTCTACAGTCTCCATATTATTTTTTTGTTTGTCAAGCATTTATAAGATAACAGATATAAGTATAAATGTGATTATGAATACAGGATAAGGATACAAATAAATGGGGACAGTAGGATGGTAGCCACATTGGTGAACGTATGCACACCCCTAACAGACCTCTTAGCAATGGGGTGAGGTCAAAAGTAGATTAAGGTTAAAGTTTGGGGGATTTGGGCACAAATCACAGAGTCAGGTAGTGCATTCCGAGCATTGACTATTCTGATGCTAAAGTTATTTTCTGCAATCGAGTTTGGAGTGATTTATTTAGGGAAAGAAAGGCTTCCCAAAAGCTCTTTATTGAAATTACCCTGCATTACATTAGTTAAGGGCAGGAAATTTGGCCTGTGGGGGAAGGTAGGTTTAGCTCAATAAACTAAGATGCTCTGCTGAGAACTATGAATACTTTGAAGCATGTCTATCCTATCAAAAATGAATTAATATGAAAACATTTATATCTGGAACTCTTCTCCTCTCTCCTGCCTGGCACCTCTTCAGGCCACACCTGGCAAAGGGCACCTTCTGAAAGAGAAAAGAATAATCCTTGAGATGGCCTAAGCAAGGAATACACTTCATTATTGATTTCCATATTTATTTTTCCATGTTCAGAAGGACTTCAGAATAAATGGTTCATTGTAGTTTACCAGGAACAGCTCTTGAGAGATTCAGGCCAGTAATATTCCTGACCCATCAATGGAGA